>NC_058405.1:44330539-44696254 GCF_002201575.2 Neomonachus schauinslandi | reverse complement strand
TTTTTTTTTTTTTTTTTTTTTTTAAATTTTTATTTTTTTATTTTTTTTTTTATTTTTTTTTTAAGATTTTATTTATTTATTTGAGAGAGAGAGAACGAGAGACAGAGAGCACAAGAGGGAAGAGGGCAGAGGGAGAAGCAGACCCCCTGCCGAGCAGGGAGCCCGATGCGGGACTCGATCCCGGGACTCCAGGATCATGACCTGAGCCGAAGGCAGTCGCTTAACCAACTGAGCCACCCAGGCGCCCTGCCCATTTCTTGAGTCTAGGGCTATCTCTATCCCCGCCGAGCACAGAGCCCAACATGAGGCTTCATCCAAGGACCCTGAGATCATGACCTGCACTGAAATTAAAAGTCAGGCACTTAACCAACTGAGCCACCCAGGCGCCCCAGTACCTTTCTTTTAAACATTCATCCCACTCTTGAATTCTACTCTAAGATTCTAATTAATCCCAATACAGTTTGCTTAAGGGAGACTAAGGTTGCTACTTTCAGCCAAAATAAGTCCTAATAGATATAATTAATATGATAATTAATTATAACAAAGTAGTAAATGTTAATTAGGTAAGTTCAGAAGCACCTTTCGTATCTCAAGGAATTGGTAATATTTTCTAGCTATGAGACAATTTTCGCTGGCATTTCTTTTTCTAATTTCTGTACTCTTCCACTTTTGTTCTTTTCTAAGTTCCTACTCAGCATCATATGGGCTTCCTATCAGGAATTTTCACAAGGTTTTTTTATTAGGCCCCTTCAAGACCTTGTTACACTTACCACAAATATAGAGCTGTTGGTGCTGATGGTGCCGGTGGGGTGGGGGAGTGGGTTGGGGGGATGCTCCCTTCTGGTCTCTGCTTGTTCTGGGCTGGGTAGCCCTGAATGAGGTGTTTGCGTAAGGTCTCAAGCATCCCAGTCTTTTAAGGCTATGCTTTTTCCACATTCTTTTCCCACATAATCCCTAAACATTATAATAAAAACAAAACCAACCATATAACTTCTAGCATACTTTTAAGGTGATATAAGAATTTTATGAGAATTTTTTAAGTTGCAAAGCTTTAATCCCTACCATGTTGTACATGTGCTTTTAATATATTTATGTATTTTCTTCAAAGCCTTGGAGCTGCACATTTAACTCATTCAGTTTTTGGACAGTGTTCTCCATTTTCCATAGGTTAGCCAAAGCCAGTCCCCATGTCAGACCAGTCAGGCAAATAAAAGCTCGGGTTTTGGGGGGGTCAGAAAGTGTCTAATTTATTTTCCCCCAAATCAACAAACACAGTATAATACCTTTCTTTTATTTTTAAAATTTTTTTAAAGATTTTGTTTACTTATTTGAGAGAGAGAGAGCATGAGTGAGAGAGAGGGGTAAGAAGAGGGAGAGAGAGAACCTCAAGCAGACTCCCCGCTGAGCACAGAGCCCAACGTGAGGCTTCATCCCAGGACCCTGAGATCATGACCTGCACTGAAATTAAAAGTCAGGCACTTAACCAACTGAGCCACCCAGGCGCCCCAGTACCTTTCTTTTAAACATTCAACCCACTCTTGAATTCTACGATAGAGGAAGCCTTGCTGTGTGTTTGTCACACTGAAGATGCCTTCAGTACTTCTTGGCCACGTTCTCTTCTCGGCAGCCCCAGGACTCTCCCCTGGGAGTTCTTTCTTCTAGAATTGTCTCCGCTGCAGCCCCTTCTCCCCACCCAACCAGGAAGAAAGCATCATTTTAAGATTCATGGAAGTTAAGAGGTATGCCTTTCTCCTCCTCCTTCCCCTCTGCCCCTCCTACTTCTCCTTCTTCTAAATGTACCTGTTTGTATGGAAAGCATAGTGGATTGAGGAGGGGTATTGGACAACCATAAATGCACAGTCCTCCTTTTTATGCCTTTCCTTTGTGGAAGAAAGAGAGAAGGATGACCCTGAACAGATGGGAGGAAGAGAAGAAGTGGCAAAGGAGACACAGGCAATATGCTCAGAGAGATCAGTTTGGGGAAGGATAAAAATGAAAATCTGAGGATCTAGAAAATGATTCCTTCAACTACGCAAGTCTGTGCGGCCTGTGGAAATCGTCTGGTCTCTCTAGATATAGGTATCCCCTTGGGAAAAATCAGTGCTGTCACCTAAGGCAGCAATGCCCCACCTTTAGAGACCAGCAGAATCCTCCAGAAGGCCGGCTTACCTGCAGCTGGGGCTCCACCCCCGAGATTCTGCGGCTGTGGCTCTTGGCTCCTGCCCTGGGAATAGCATTTCAGGCTGTCTCCTCGGGACGCTCCCTGCTGGCTGCAACTCTCAGCTGTTCGGAACTGATTAGCAGAATCCCCGCGAGCTTTAGAAAGGCAGATCGATCGCGGCCTCAGAATCAGAAGACTTGGGGGTGGGGTGTGTAATAAGGAAAAAGAAAAATTTAAAAATAAGAGGTGTAATTCTCCCTGTTGAAAGTGAAGGAAGAGATTCCTCTTCCTCCTCTTTCTCAGACTTCTACTTCAGAAAACTTGTAATTGTAAGTAGTTTCTTCTCTCTTTGAAATGTATATAAATCCTTTGAAAATTAGATAGGCCTTTGTCAGCTTGATGACCCATGAACGCCGTTCTCAGGAACCTGGGAGGCATCTCTTTGAAATGTAAACGAGGGATATAGCCCCCCATCTCCCAGTTTCTGTGGGAGGTGAGGTACCCTGTTGCAAGTTGCAAATAACCTCCCGTCATAAAGATGAGAATTTGTTTCTCCACTAGATAAAGCTAAGAAGCTAATACAGACAGTCACCCTGTAAGCAGAGTTGGGGGTCCCCAGAAAAAAAAAAGACAACACATAGCTTTCTTGACAGAAGAAAAATCATCTGAGGCCCCCCACCATCTTGTGACAGAATGTAAGAGCAAACAGCCACTACTGAGTAAGGAAGGGTTAAAGTATAAGCAGGGAGAGATGAGGGGGGTGCCCTTGACTAGGCTCTGAAAGAGTGAACAAGAGCTAGGGGAATAGACCAGCGCACCTGGCCCCGGATGTTAGGGGGTATTTTTCTTTGGCAGCTACGGTGTAATCACAGAAAATGACCAGACCTCAAAGAAGTTAAGTCATTAAAGATGTTATCAATTGTCCTTGCTCAGACCAAGACCGC
This sequence comes from Neomonachus schauinslandi, assembly GCF_002201575.2. NCBI lineage: Eukaryota > Metazoa > Chordata > Mammalia > Carnivora > Phocidae > Neomonachus > Neomonachus schauinslandi. The sequence goes on along the minus strand of NC_058405.1, from coordinate 44,693,149 downwards.
ACAGTATCTCAAGACCACAAGCTCCCTGGTCAAGTTTTTAATAAAAGACTGGCCCTAAAAACCCTCAGTGGCAACCCATTCGGGACCCCTCTCACTCTAGAGAGCTTTTCCTTTCCTTTCTGTTCTCACCTTCACTTAATAAACTTTCACTTCACTTCACCCTTTTGTTTCAGTGAGACTTATTCTTTGACTCCCTGAGACAAGAACCCTGCAATCCTGTAATGCTATGAGGCCAGGAGATAGCCTGACCGTATTCAGAAGTAAAGACTGACCTCACGCACACTTTTGAGCACTCAAATACTGGACCACCTGAAGCCAGAAGTAGTGATGCTGATCCTTGCAGGTCCTTGTGAGGCTGACCTGCACTCAGTCACCTGAAGATGACTTTTGCCCCAGTTTCATGCTGTATTCCCCATTACACAAGCCCCTTCATGAATATGTACACAACCTTAGCTTAAAATTTCCCCAGTTTGGTTGTTGGGGAGACTACTTTGGGAAATAGCCCCAGTGTTCTCCTTTACTTGCTGCAAGTAAAACCCTTCCTTTTCCTTTTCTTTGGCTTGGTTGTGTCTTCTGGCTCGACCTCCACCAAGAGGCAAGCCCAGTTTCTGGTAACAGCCCCGCTTACCACGTGAGTCAAGGATGAACTATGTAACAAATGATGCTATCCCCTTACTTGAGGACAATCTCGAGAACACGTATGTAATGGGTTCTATCTGCTTGTCTAGATAAGGGGGTGAGATTGCTTCCTGTCTTTGCCATCTCTCAGCAGACTGCCTGTGATGGGCATCACGTTCTGGCTTAATGCTCATTCAGTAATGATGCCAGCAGGCTGGGTCCGAGGATCAAGAGAAGACCTGGTCCAGTGACCTATCTGGACAACCTGGAGGAAAACCCGGTGTTCGGTAGTAGAGTGGATCTTCCGTAGTAGAGCAGGAGACACTTCATGGTATAGTGGAACTGGGTGTAGCAGAACTTTGTGGAATACACCTTAGTGGTAGAGTGCAGCCTTGGAGATGCCAGTTGGAGGTTCGAATCTCACATGCACCACTCCCTGGTGAGATGTTAGTCATTTAACTGCTGTGAGCCTCAGTTCACAGAGCATAGCAATACTAGTACTGTAGGAGAGGGAAACTTTCTCCTTCTTCCCTTCTATGTTCTTTGGCTGGCCTAAGAATTAAATCAACATAAGACAGATTAACAGGAGAAAAACTATTTAATTACGTACATAGGGGAGCCCCACATGAGAGGCTCCCTGACAGGCAGTTGAGGTGTATGTATCATTGTGAGCTAAGGAGAAAGGAATAGGAGCATAGGGCTTCAAAGGGAAGGACGACAAGTCACAGGAAGATGGGAAGAGCAAATGTTTGATAAACAGATGTGTGTCATGCCAGGCAGAGACAGCGAGACAGGAATTTGAACAAACAGGCCGGGCTGAGCTCCCCGCAGCTTACCACACCCACACTCCGTAGTTACTGCTGCTGATCTCTCTCTTCCTGGACCAGGTCTTCTTGCTAAATTCTTAGAAGGGGTTAAGGAGGAGGTAAAAAGCTCATCCTGAGTCTCTTGGGCCTTTTTTTGTCCTCAGCTCAAAATAATCCACATACCAAAGTGGCATACAGTGAAGAGGCTCATTCTGAACCCCTTCAGTCCCCATCCAAGAGGGCAGCGGTGAGGTTTAGATGAGACAGACAGGTATCAGATGGGAGCTGCTCTTGCAAGAGCCAACACTAATCAGCCAGTGCCCAGCATCCCTTTTTTCTCCTTTATTTTTTTTTTTATTGTTTTAAAAGCTTTTTTTAATTTTTAATTTTTATTTATTTGAGAGAGAGAGAGAGAGAGAGAGAAACAGCATGAGAGGGGATAGGGTCAGAGGGAGAAGAAGGCTCCCCGCTGAGCCGGGAGCCCGATGCGGAACTCGATCCCAGGACTCCGGGATCATGACCTGAGCCGAAGGCAGTCGCTTAACCAACTGAGCCACCCAGGCGCCCTTTTTCCTCCTTTTAATTGAGGCATAACTGACATAACATATGTTGGTTCCAAACGTACAACGTAACGACTCCATATTGGTATACACTGTGGAATGATCGCCACAATAAGCCCAGTTAACATTCATCACCATGTGTTATTAAGAATTATGTTTTCTTGTGATGAGAACTTTTAAGATCTGTTCTCTTAGCAACTTTCAAGTATATAATATTGCTAACTGTAGTCACCATGTTGTACGTTAGATCCCCAGAAGTTAGTCATTTTATAACCGGAAGTTTGTACCTTTGGATCCCCTTCACCCATTTTGCCTGCTGCTACCCCCTACCTCTGGCAACAACCAATCTGTTCTCTATCTGTGAGCCTGGGGTTTTCTGTTTTTGTTTTTGTTTTTCGATTCCAAATATAAGTGAGCGTACAAAGTCAGTGCCTGGCATTCCTGGCTTGAAGCTGGACCCTCTCACGTGTCCAATATCTATGGTGTCCCATATGGGACAACTGTCCCATACTGAAGGACCACAGGGTTCACTGCCCACCCCTTAGACCCATCATCCATCATACTTCCTGTTTCAAGGAATCACATGTTGCCGCTTACTCCCAGGGCTGTGTTGTCTGAATGATCAACTTGTTTTTTATTGTCAATGTCCATTTCTGGTTCAGTCTTCACCCGCTGAGTGCTCTTAATCGCCTCCCTAGTAAGGGGCAGAGGAAGACCTATGAAATTCACTGAACAAATTTCAGGAGAAAAATCTTAATACTGCCTTACAAACCAAAATTAAAATTCTCCAAGTGTATTGTATATTCTGAAGTACAATTTAATGAATAGCAGGGCAGGAGTTACCAGGTTTTTTGAGTACTAAATAGCAACTTACTGTCTTTTGAGAATTCATTTAACTTAGCACTTTCTAACAAAATATATGAAGAATTTGGATTATATTATTAAACTCAGTTGCAATTTCATTTAAAATTATGACATTTTACATGCACTGTTTAAAGTGGCTAAATGTGCAATTTATATGTCTTATAAACTCTAATTACATTTTAAGGAGTATACAGGCAAAAATAAATTTTAACTTCCAGGCTTACTATAAAATCAATTAAAGAAATTCAAAAATACTAATGAAAATCTAGGAGATATTACACTTGTGCAAATAGAGACCAAAATCCTACTCTACAGCTAAATGTTTAATTCTTACAACAGTGTTGTATTAGTAAGGCTAAGAAAGTTGTTAATGAATCCATCCATCCACCATCCATCCACCATCCATCCATCCATCCTGCTATTCGTTCAGTAAATCAGTCACTAATTGAACTTAACATCACCTGTTCTTGAGATTCTGCTAGATTCTAAAAGGATTACCATTAGCAGACTGTCCTTAAAAATCTGAGACAGAAGATGAGACATGATGCAACAGAGGAAGAAGAGATTTCTTCAAACTTGGAGGTAACATTTGAGAAGATAGAGGTCATCTTTACTTTTTTTTTTTTAAGACTTTATTTATTTATTTGAGAGTGAGAGAGAGAATGAGAGGGAAGAGGGTCAGAGGGAGAAGCAGGCTCCCCGCTGATAAGGGAGCCCGACGCGGGACATGGGACTCAATCCTGGGACTCCAGGATCATGACCCGAGCCAAAGGCAGTCGCCCAAACACTGAGCCACCCAGGCACCCTACAGATCATCTTTAAAAGAGATAGAAGGACAGACAGAAAAAAGCATGGGCTTTGAAACCAGAGGACCTGGGTTAATTTCTAGTGCTACTCTTTCCTAGCTCTGTGACCCTGGACAACCTGCTTAAACCCCTAAGCTTTAATTACATTGCCTATAAAATGAGAGATGTGATAGCATTATCACACAACCGTGTTCTGAGGATTAATTGAGTTAAAACCCACAAATCACACTCCTTTGCATTTAGTAGGTCTCAATAAATTCCAGTTCTACTTCATTCATCTGATTTCTCTTCGTTTGGATCTTTTTTTTTTTTTTAATATCTAAACCTCTAGATCAATTCATTTATTCAGTCATTAGTCATTGAACACCAATGATATGCCTGGCACTGTGATGGGTGCTGGGGACCCAAAGATGAATACTTCAAAATCCCTGCTGGGCATAATCATTTACTAGAAGAGAAAGGCCAATACATAAATTGATACAGTGGAGCATACTAGAAGAGTAGAATGGCTCAAGGGGTCCCGAAGAGAACACAGTGCCTCTGCCCTCAAAGGTAGGAGAGGAGAGTTCAGATTTGTGGCTGCCTTGGCAACTGGTGCTCCGTAAATGTATCCAAATGGAGACTTTTTCCAAGCAGGTAGTCCTAGCACTTCTTAAAAAATCCTCCCACTGACTATGGACTTTGAGAAACAAACTGAGGGTTCTAGAGGGGAGGGGGTGGGGGCATGGGTTAGCCTGGTGATGGGTATTAAGGAGGACACGTACTGCATGGAGCACTGGGTGTTATATGCAAACAATGAATCATGGAACCCTACATCAAAAACTAATGATGTAATGTATGGTGATTAACATAACATAATAAAAAAAATAAAAAAAATAAAAAATCCTCCCACTTATCAGACACTAGGGGAAAGTGGCAAAGAAAGCCAAATGGTTGCCAGCAGGGAGAGGCAGAAATGCGAAGTCCAAGTGCTGGGGTCCGTATCTGTGCTCTGTCCTTTCTGAACTGTCCGCAGGTTACTTCGCCTCTCTGAGCACCCAGCTCCTCACGGGAGGATGATAATTGCACCTATCTCATTGACTCTGACATGAAAACAAAATTTACATAAAACACGGAATTCTGTGGTTGGGACATGTTAAATATTTAATATCAGCTACTATTATTACTTGCCGAGTATTCTTGCAAACATTAAAATGTTTCGGGGTGCCGGGTGGCTCAGTTGGGGAAGGCTCCAACTCCTGATTTCGGCTCAGGTCAGGATCTCCGGGTCGTGAGATTGAGCCTGACACAGGCTCCAAGCTCAGAGGGGAGCCTGCTTCTCTCTCCCTCTCCTTCTGCTCCCCCACTCGCCCCCCCCCCCCCCCCCCCCCTCTCGTGCTCTCTCTCAAATTTAAAAAAAAAAGGTGTTTTTCTTTTTAAAGGAATGTGTTCCAATTACAATGGCAAAAGTAAAAAGGCGCAATCAACCCTATGATTTAGGAGCTCCCGGTTACCCATTGTCCCTGGTGTATTGCTACTTTGGGGAGGTACTACTGTTCCCTCTCATCATAACTTCACAGGAGCAGAAACAGCCCCCCCTCTATAAGGTGGGGACGCTGTCCATACTCAGGGATGTCCCAAGGGTGGAGGCCATGATCTCTACCAAAGTGCCTCTTTGAAGGAAATAATTGTTTTCATTCCAAGTTCAATTACGACCATTTTGAGAACAAAATGATTTCCCAGGATTCTGTATAACATAAGCTCTTTTGAGCTTAAGTATATTTACTTTTTACCCTCTCCTACCACCTGGCACCACGCCTGATACATGAAACATGTCCTTGAATGATGGTTAAGTTGAAAAAAATAAAATTGTTATTATATTTTATATTTTTACATATAAATATATATTTATATGCAAATATATATATATAATTATATATATTTTTTATTAGAATAAAATAAAAATACCAAATGCAACCCACACTGAAGCCGTGTTCAGGAATAGTTTATTTAAAAACATTTTTTAAATTGCTTTTTAAGTTGAAGTATTTTTTTTTTTTAAGATTTTATTTATTTATTTGAGACAGAGGGAATGAGAGAGAGAGAGCACATGAGAGGGGGGAGGGTCAGAGGGAGAAGCAGGCTCCCTGCCGAGCAGGGAGCCCGGTGCGGGACTCGATCCCGGGACTCCAGGATCATGACCTGAGCCGAAAGCAGTCGCTTAACCAACTGAGCCACCCAGGCGCCCTTCAGTTGAAGTATTTAAATGCAAACGTTTCCGTCTTTGGGGCCAGCTGGGTATTTTATTTCGTGGCTTTGTTTTCCCATTTCCAGTAACCTGGACATGGACACAGATGCACACATATTTGTTCTTTGTTGTTCTAACAGCACCTGGTGCTCCTGGGTGAGGTTTGGCTTTGGGTTTTGATGCCAGGCGGTGGGCTTGGGGATTGCAGGCTGACTCTCCCAGCTCAGAGTCAACAGGGAAAGGGGCCAAAGTCTTAAATGGCGCATAATCCTCTGCTTCCTCCTCTTGGGAGCGCACCTCATTCCGGGATTTAGGGAGGCCTGCCACACCTTTCCGCTGTATTAGGCTCTAATTCATCTTGGGAGCAAAGGGATTCCACATGTAAAGGTCAAAGCGCTCCGAAGCCGGCTTGGCGTCGGAGCCACGGGATTCTGTGTCCCCGGGGCATCTACCTCCCACCAGGGCCCTGCCGGCGCGGGATCCAGGTCGCTCCCCGACTGCACCGGCTTTTCCTGGCACCGACAGCCCGGCTTCGGGGCGTTTCCATTTGTCACTTGCCAAAAGCCTGCAGCCGGGGTGCCGTCCAAGTGCCTGGCTTGAAAGCGGTCCAGCGCAGTGTGCGGGGGGCTGGGGGTCTGCCCTCCCCCGTGCTCGCCGTGTGTGGGAAGTGCCCCTGGGAAAGGAGGCGGTGGCTCCGCGCTTACCCAAGACCTTGGGCGGCGGCTCCCGGAGAGCAGCCAGGCTCTTCAAGCAGGCCGGCCACTTGCCAGTTATTGTCTAGCGCACCTCGGTGGGTTACTGTCTTCCTGTTCTCCGGCCTGAACCTAGCAAGTTGCTTTCTCTTTTTCTTTTCCTTCTCCTTTTTCTTTCCCTTTCTCTTTTTTAAGGCACAGAATTGTAAGTCCCAATTTTGTATTTCCCAATGACGTTCTCTTTGTAAGATTTGCAATATAACCTTTCGACTCTGGCGTCAATACCTGTTCACTTACTCCATTCCCCACTCCCCTCCCTGTCCTGGGTTTCATTTCTACTTAGCATCTAGTTGATAATGTCTTTTATTAAGGTCAGAAATTTAATTATGTACATATTTGAAACCTGAACCCAGTAAGTCAATGGGTCCCTTGAAAATGCTGTTTGCCAGGTGGGCAATCACAGTGAATGTGCAGAAATGCTGCCCAATTGCTTTTTAAAACTTAACCTAAAACAGGCGGAGGGACTAGCTTTTTAAATAGAGAAAAGTGGCTCCCTAGACATGAGAAGAAATAAGGAAAATGCATGAAATGAGTGAGAAATAAAATTATGAGGATTATATCCACCTCATATTGGGGGAGAGATATTGGGGGATACTGGGGGAGAGACACTAAAAGGAAAGAAGACAATGAAGATTTTACACTGTAATGGGTAGCAAGATGCCCTCTCTGAGGAAGGCAGAGGCTGTTCAATGGGCCCCCTGGCCTTGCGGCTCCCTGGGTTCTCCCAGTCCTGAGTTAGTCACCCCCTCCACTGTGTGTCTATACACAGCCACCTCCTCCGTGTGTGTCTGTAGACCTTCATGTGTATGATCTTCGGCTTCACATTGTCATCATGATTTATTAACTGTCTCTCCCATCAGACTATAAGCTCCTCAGGGGCAGGAATCAAGACGAGCGTCTAGGACGGTAAAGGTTAGTCATCGGAAGGAGTAATAGTGTCTGATGGACACGACCCCCTTCCAGGAGCTCAGGGACGTGCTACCCTGGCAGCTGGAAGTGCTATCAGTTGACGGCCTTCAGTTCTGGGCCTTTCGGGGATGGCCTCAGCTGCAGACAGCCTTGTTGCCCCAAGTCACACCCTTCCGGGGTGGCCCAGCTCCAACGACTAGGGCCCCCTCATCCCAGCCCTGTGAAGGGCTGCTCTAGGTCCAGAGCCTCTCCATGGGCTGGCCAGCCTCTCGGTGGCCCTCATTGCCAATGGACTTTTCTCTCTGTCCACTCCCGTCTTCGCTCCCTCGCTTCCACAGGTGTCTGGCCCAAGGGCACTGGCTGATGTGCTCTCTATTTGCTAAATCGCATCCCATCGAGACTGCTTCTTGGAGATCCCTCCCTGCAACACCATTTAGCCGAGGATAATAAGTCATTAGGGAGTGGGCTGGAGAATTTAGACGGCAGTATTTTAACATCTTAAATGGTGTGGAGTTCTAGAGGAGAATGAACAGTTATAAAACCCAATGAAACACTGTAGTCTGGTGGAAAGGATAATTGCTGGGGAATTCCCAGATCTGGTGCTCAATGTGGGCTCTGTTGAGAGCTGGATGCACAAACTTGGGACGGTCCCAGCTGCCGGTGGGCCTCCCTCCTCTCCTACAAAGGGAAGGGAGTTGGAACAGAATATCCCCCAAAGGGCCTCTCCACTCTGCCCTTCCATCAGACCGGATTAGAAGCTCTAAGAACATTTAGCAAAAATTGACGGTGAGCCAAAGGTTTCCACAGATGACCTCAAAACTGTAAATCCAGGAGACAAACCTGAAGGAAAAGAAAATGTACCCTTCAGCCTTGGAAGCCGTGATGTAACATCCCTCAGTCTGTCATTCTGACAACTCATAGACCTGTGAGGAAGACATTCCTTTGAGGGCTGCTTGTCTAGAGTTAAGTGTGCCTTTCAAGGGAGTGAGGCGAGGGAATGAGGAGGGCATGCACCTGGCAGACAGTGGGAATTAGAATGGAAACACCACGGGGAGTAAATCGGACAGAAAAAAAACACCATCATGGACAGGTAGGTTGAAGAGACTGACCAAGAGGAACATTCTGTCGTCGCAGAAGTGAAACTTACTGCAAATCAAGACGTTTGGCCCAAAATGAAAAGTTGGGATCTTACTTAGTTTTATTATCTCATTTTGGTTCCAGGATCCTCTGGTTTATAGTTTGCTTCTAGTTAAAACCGGAGTCCTTCATCTAATAATGAAAGGCTTCCTTTTATCAGGTAGGCTTTTTTGATGCAGTCAACAAAGGGAACAAAATAAGAAAAAAGGAACTTGTGGTCAGGGGAGGAGGTGGGGCATAGAAGGCAAAGCTGAACAAGTCAGTTCCCAAGCCAGGAGCTGGGGAGGTCCCAGGGCTATGATGACAGGAGCCGGAGCAGGAGCGAGGTTTTCCCAGCATCCTCGCCTCCCAACCTTTTTACCCCGTGAGGTCTTAACTTTCTAGGAGAGGAGGTAAAGTGACGAACTTGTGTCACTTCCCATGCCTTGGCTGGAAGGATCGGAAGGACCCCTTGACTGACAGTGGGAGAGGGGCCATTCCCCAAAGGAATATCAAGTTTCTATAGCCGAGAAAAAAGGACACAGGCTGGATGCTGGGCCAGCAGAACTTTCAGAAAGCCCCCCGCCCCCTAACATGACTATAGTGATGGCATATGTCAGTGAGAAGCACAGACACGAGCCCTGCTCACAGGGAGCATGTAGCCTAGTAAGAAAGTGTGACAGAGGATGACAGATATCTTTGGTTAGCTGTGTATAGCTGCTCCCTGCCTTGTTTTGTTCTTGCCCACCTCTACTACACAGTTTGGCAAAGTGAAGTACTCACTTTCCCAGATTTCCCTGCAGCTAGGAATGGTTAAGTGACATAGGTTTGGTCAGTATCTACAAGCAGAAGCCTGCAAGAGGGTTGAGGGAAAACCCTTTGCTTTCTCTGATAAAAGGGACAGATGCATCTGGTACTGTCCTCTCCCCCTTTTTCCTGCTCCAGACATGATATCTGGTGCTACAGCAGCTATATTGTATCCATGAGGATGAAACACCAATGAAAATAGTGGAGGAGAAGAACTGGACAAGCGTAAGGCCTTAATACCATAATTAAGGGGCTTCCCTGTTCTTTGTAAGCCCCTTTGCTATTTGTAGCTGAATACATTTCTTTTTTTTTTTTTTTAAGATTTTATTTATTTATTTGACAGGGAGAGACACAGCGAGAGAGGGAACACAAACAGGGGGAGTGGGAGAGGGAGAAGCAGGCTTCCCGCGGAGCAGGGAGCCCGATGCGGGGCCCGATCCCAGGACCCCGGGACCATGACCCGAGCTGAAGGCAGACGCCCAACGACTGAGCCACCCAGGCGCCCCGCTGAATACATTTCTAACTGATGTATAGGGAACCTTATTTAAACTATGGAGTCTGGGATGGAATCTCTGAGGAAGTGAATAAGATCTAAAAAGGGGCTATCTTGTTGTGGATTGGAGGGAAGGATGACCCCTCCAGATGGACCATCTCTGCCCACTTCCTACACGGTGCATATAGATAGCCTGGGACAGGCTCACTTTTTTTTTCTTTTAATTTTTTTTATTTTATTATGTTATGTCAATCACCATACATTACATCATTAGTTTTTGATGTAGTGATCCATGATTCATTGTTTGCGTATAATACCCAGTACTCCATGCAATACCTGCCCTCCTTAATACCCATCACTGGGCTTACCCATCCCCCTGCCCCCTCCCCTCTGAAACCCTCAGTTTGTTTCCCATAGTCCATAGGCTCCCCCTCTAACTTCCCCCCTGCCTTCATTTTTCCCTTTCTTCTCCTAATGTCCTCCATGCTATTGCTTATGAGCCCAGTTTCATCCCACAGAATCCACCTTCACCTACCTTCCTCAACTTGGGAAAGTATGGTCTTTTTTTACTCAAGGAAAATCCCTTGCCTGTGGGGAGCCTAGTTCATGCTTTACTGTCTCTGCATGTGTATCTTCCTTACTCAGATTACCTTCACCCTTCTCACCATTTTCAAGTCTCAGGTCAAAGCCCATTTCCCCTGGGAAAACTTCCTTAGCTCCTCCCTCCAGGTAAAATTGATTTCTTTCCTTATGTCCACTTTGGACCCTGTATAGACTTCTTTTTTTCTTATTTTTAAAAGATTTTATTTATTTATTTGACAGAGAGAGAGAGAGACAGCGAGAGAGGGAACACAAGCAGGGGGAGTGGGAGGAGGAGAAGCAGGCTTCCCACTGAGCAGGGAGCCCAATGTGGTCCTCGATCCCAGGACCCTGGGACCATGACCTGAGCTGAAGGCAGACGCTTAACGACTAAGCCACCCAGGCCCGCCCCCCCCACCTTCTACCTGACATTTGCAGTATTGTTATTGCTATTACTTTATCTTATTCATCTAATCCTTAAAAGCAGAGGCTATGTTGTAACTTTGCATACAGAAGACCTAACATAATACCAGGTACATAGTAGGTGCTCAAAAGATGTTGAACAACCCCCTGATCAAATGAATGAATCTGTACCTCAAAAGGCTATTGTCCAGTAATAGATGCAGAAATTTTAAACAATGCATAGAAATAAGTAATTTTTTTTAATTTTTAAAGATGAATTGCAATTGCAATTTACTACTTGATCTTGAGTTTGAATGTACACTAACAGTGGATCATTTCCAACGCTTAACATTGTGTTGCTTCTTCTTAAGACATGGAATCATGAAAATATATTGCTGGAGAAGGTATTAGAGATGATCTGATCCAACCATTTTATTTTATCAACAAGGAAGTTAAGAAATAGTAACTGTGCCCATGGGCCCACTGGTACCAGAGCCAGGATGCTTGATTTCAAGTCTGAGGCACTTACCTGGCCTCCGATGAAAACAGAAACACTGCAGTTAGATTGGTTTGAGGAAAAGGGGACTTAAATGTAATTCAACAAAGAGAAAAAGCCACCAGATTTACATTTATAAAAGTAATAGAAAGACTTTGATTCTTAAATTGTTTCTAAATAAAATACTGTGAATGAACTTCATCCAATATTGATATATCCTTTGGCACTGGGGCGGTTTAGAGTATTTATTTGTTATTGTGAAAAATTGCACTTGAATAATGTATAACAAGATGTGTATTCAAATTGCCTCTGAATAATGTATAATAAGAACATTTATTCATTTAGTGCCTTTTTTTTCAAGGAACTACAAGTACCTTGTGTACTTTAAATTAGGTATGGCTTGTTGGGTACATGCTTTTTCACTTAACCTGAACATTTTGGATACCACAGTAATGGCAAGAACCTATAGCATCAGCACTGAACAACCTGAGAACATCTTGACAAAGGAAAAAATTTACATTGTCTACTTCAACCATCAGCACAATTTGGAAGCACGATCTTAGACGTGAAGAACTTGAAGCTGTGTCTGTTGGTAGAACTGAGACATTTCTGACCCTGTAAAGGAGTCTGCAGGGCCGGTTGCCCAGGGCTTCTGTGTGCAAGCCTGCTGTGGTGCTTCAGTGAAAATGCATGGCCACAATGAGAAAGATGAGCACTCTCAACACTGCTTTCAGAACACAATATTCAGCTCAGCAAGGGCTGCAGGAAATGCCACACAGCTTTGCTGCTTTGGAGCTTCGAGAGGCTTCGTTCTTGACACAGGTATGGGCTGGTTATGGTGGTTGTGGGACTGGCTACAGGTGTGGGCGGGGGATTTCCTCAAGAATCATCATGAACACAGCCATCAACAGGGCAAAGAGCAGAGGGAGATACTCATGAACTTACTGGAGACACCCCTGGAGCCTCCCCCAAATTACTGGCAGGACTTTGGGGGATGCACGAGGTCCTATATTGGTACAGTGGGATAGATAGAACTCATTCAGTCATTAGCAAACCTGCGTGAGGCAGTCTTCTTGGGGCTGGAGATACAGCAGTGAACAAAACAAAGTTTCCTGTTGTGGAGTTTACACAAAGTGAGAAAGAGGGGATGATGCATGCTATGAACTGAATTGTTTCCCCCTAAAATGTAAATGTTGAAGCCTTAACCCCCAATGTGATGATATTTGGAGATGGGGCCTTTGGGAGATAATTAGGTTCAGATGAGGGCAGGAGGGTGGAGCCCTCGTGATGGTGGTAGTGACCTTTAAGAAGAGACACCAGAGAGCTTGCTTCCTCTCTTTCTACCATGTGAGGACACAGTGAAATGGTGACTGTCTACAAGTTAGGAAGAAAACCCTCATCAGAGAATCACATCGGCCAGCATCTTGATCTTGGAATTCTCAGCCTCCAGAACTGTGAGAACTAAATTCCTGTTGCTTGGGTCCCCCAGTGTCTGGTATATTTTGTTATGGCAGCCCAAGCTGACTAATACAATAAAGAATGGGTCTAACACATAAGTAAGTTATCTAGTGTGTTAGGAAATGATACGTGCTATAGAATTGTTTTTTTTTTTTTTTTAAAGAAGCAGAATAAGTGAGGTTAGGAAGATAAGTGTGGGGAACGAAGGTGGTCAGACTAGGACTCATTAAGAAGGTGATACCTAAACAAAGAATTGAAGGAGGTGAGGGAGTTTACCCAGCAGGTACCTGAGGGAAATGCGTTTCAGGAAGCAGGTATAGCTAGAGCCATGGTCCTAAGGTGGGGAAGGTGGTTGGCATGTTCTAGCAATGTCAATGAGGCCAGTGTGGCTGGAGGGGAATAAACAAGGGGGAGAAGTAAGCATGAGGTCAGAATAATGATCTGGGTCTAGATCACAAGGGCCTCCTAGACCTTTGTAAGGACTTACTTTGAGTGAAATGGGGAGATACTGCGGAGTTTTGAATAGGGAATGACATGATTATATTTAAGTTTAAAAAGATCTCTTGAGTTGCTCTGTTGAGACTAGCATAGAATCTGGAAGGCCAGACAAAATTAAGTATCGCAGTAATGTAGACGAAAGCTTGGACCAGATGGTAGCACTGGAAGTGGGAAGAAGCGGTTAGATTCTGGATAAATTTTGCAAGCAACACCACCAAGATTTGTTGTGCATCAAGGATGGCTGACTTAAGCAATAGGAAGGATGAAGTTTCTATCAAATGCTATCAGATGATGGTGCTGGTGCAGATTCAGGGCTTTTAGGAGTTTGGTTTTGGCCATATTGAGGTTGGGCTCTCTATTGGTCATCTAGGTGGAGATGTCAATAATTGAATTATTTCAGTTACTGTGAACTCATGAGTACCCCAAGTGATGAATCCTGGGGAAATCGGGGTTCCATCCATCACATGCTCTTAAATTAGCAAGGTTTAAAGGATTTTTTGCAGAAGTAGCTATTGGGATTTATTAGAAGTTGGATGTATCCATGGCACAGTTTGATAAGTGGCTCGATTTTCGGCGCTGGGCAATGACATCTCTTTGTAAAAGGATCTGAGTGCTTCTAGGCAAAACTATTTTGGATCCTCCAATTTTTTTTTTTTAATGAAAGCAATAATTTATTCATGTGCTTGCTTCTCCCATTTGATTATGAGTTCCTTGAAGGCAGCACTTTATCTCTATATTTCAAGCAGTCAGCAACCTAGTGTCCAGACGCAATAAATGCTTATTGAGGGAATAAATAAAGTTTTGTCTGTATCAAAATCAACGAATCATTGGGCTTCGGTAAACTATTTTTAAATCTTTAAAGTTACCTATCTCCCATTTAATATCCAAAATTTGTTTTTATAAAACAAGGCATAAAGTAAAAAAAAAAAAATTAAGCAAAATATGATTACTATAATGCCAATGTGTTGTGGGTAACCACAATGTATTTTTTGTCTCCTAATGAGGTCTGTCTCATGAGTCTCTCACCTATATATTATGTGGCTAATAAAGTGGATGCTCCGTCTTGCTACTGAAGGTGTTGTTCTCAGACCAGAAGCAGTGGCATCGCCTGGAAGCTAGTTAGAAATGCAGACTCTCAGGGCGCCTGGGTGGCTCAGTCATTAAGCGTCTGCCTTCGGCTCAGGTCATGATCCCAGGGTCCTGGGATCGAGCCCCGCATTGGGCTCCCTGCTTGGAGGGAAGCCTGCTTCTCCTTCTCCCACTCACCCTGCTTGTGTTGTCTCTCTTTGTCAAATAAATAAATAAAATCTTCAAAAAAATGCAGACTCTCAAGCTCCACTGCACACCTCCTGAATCGAAATCTGTTTTTTAGCTAAAACCCCAGGTGATTCATGTGCACATTAAAGTTTGAGAAACACTGCTCTGTAGCAGGGTTGGCAAACTACTACCTGTTTTTGTAAATAAAGTTTTATTGGAACACAGCCATACCTATTGCTTTACACGTTGCCTATGGGTGCTGCGCTACAACAGCAGAGCTGAGGAGTTACCAGAGACCGTCTGGCCTGCAAGGTCTGAAATACTAACTGGCCTTTTAAGAATCTGTTTGTAAGACTCACCTCCAGTGTATTCTGGATATACCTTCCTGGGAGGTTGTGTGCCATGTGTGGATGTTGTGGTCTTAGGTACAAATGTAAAGATTTTTTTTGTTTTGTTTTCTGTTCTTTCTTTATTGGGAAAAATTGTTTAAATATGATGAGTGCAATTATGAATTCTTCTAAGGTAGTACTATAGGATTAGGTAATGTGAATACCATGCATAGTCCCCAGATTTTTTTAAAAAGAAGTTTATCTTTTTCTGATTATAAAAACAACATGTGTTCATTATTGGAATTTTGAAAAGCACAGAAAGGATGAACAAGAAAAGAAAATACTACCTAGGTTTTAATACATAGTTTTTTTTTAAATATAATTGGAACAATACTATATTTGTACTTTATATTCTGATTTTTCACTTATCCTATTGCAAGTTTTTCCCAAGATGTGAAGAATTATGTTGAAGTATCATGCTTAGTGGTGGCTACTCTTCCATCATGGAGAACTGTTTCATTTTCTTAATGATTCTCCTATGGTTGCTTATTCAGATCAATAACTATTAAAGAGTGAAAATTAGTGCTTATTATGAAAGTGACTAGCAAATGATGTGCTCTAGCTCTTTTACTAAAAGGGACAGGAAAACAGCATAGGATGAAAGTCCAAATTAATTAGCTTTTTGTATTGATGTACCTTTGTATATATAGGAGAAAAAATGATTTAGGAGACTTATAACTGATGGAACATGATGGAAAATAAAGATAGAAATTATAATCCCCTAATGAAAAAGTATGTGATCTGTGAAAAATAGAGAAAGCATAACAAACACAATGCAGTGAGGACAGTTTTGACACAACACAAATGAAAGGACATTAAGACCCAAATTGTGAGATAAAAGAGAGGCTAGATTACTGACAGGCAATTAAAACATCATCTTCCCAAACAACATGGCATTTATAGGTCTAAGGTGTGATTTCTTTTTTTTTTTTTTTAAGATTTTATTTATTTGACAGAGAGAGACACAGCAAGAGAGGGAACACAAGCAGGGGGAGTGGGAGAGGGAGAAGCAGGCTTCCCACAGAGCAGGGAACCTGATGCGGGGCTCAATCCCAGGAACCTGGGATCATGACCTGAGCCAAAGGCAGGCACTTAACCATCTGAGCCACCCAGGTGCCCCTAAGGTGCGATTTCTTACTATTGACAACACAGCACTTTTTTGTTGGAGAATCTCCAGGCCATGGTTTAGGTACTTGACTCAAATAGATAAGCTCATCTCACTTTGGTTGGCATGATTGTTCTTGAACGTAGCACTGAGAGGAGGCACCACACGCCAGAAGACCACCGGTGGATGTGCTCCCTTGGGCCTCCCCATCGCTGCCTGGCCTTGCCAAACCACACCTACACTCAGCCTTGACCTACTAGATCCATCTCTTCAGAGAGCAGATGATCTCTCTCCTAGAATAAATTGTCATCACCCATTCTGCTCCTTATGAGGATTTACTTCTTTGTTCTGAGCCCAAGACAATAGTCCCACCCTTGTTTTCTGGAATGATCTTTTGGCTCATGCCCTTCTGTTTGGATTTTAACCCCAGCTGGTTTACCTGGAATCTGCTCACTCTTAGCTGCTCAGAACTCTCGCTTTTGACCTTGGTGATATGGAATGCTTACATGCCCTCCTCGGAGAACCCAGCTTTCTTTTCTTTTCTTTTTTTTTTTTTAAAGATTTTATTTATTTATTTGACAAAGAGAGACATAGTGAGAGCAGGAACACAAGCAGGGGGAGTGGGAGAGGGAGAAGCAGGCTTCCCGCGGAGCAGGGAGCCTGATGTGGGGCTCGATCCCAGGACCCTGGGATCATGACCCGAGCCGAAGACAGACGCTTAACGACTGAGCCACCCAGGCGCCCCCGAGAACCCAGTTTTCTAATGGGATTGTGGCTTGCACAGCGCTTGACCATCTAGAAAATCTGCAGTCCTGGGTCCACCTGAACTAATTGGTAGTCAATCACTGGTGACTGATGCTATCAGAATGATATCTGCAGTCTGCTGTGTCATCATTAAATATGTGGCAAAAGAAGGAAGTCTTTATTCAAAGAGACAAATGCAGAACTTGAGTAAGGAGTTTTGTGGTGTCTTCTCCCATCTCTGTCATTCGGAAATGTTCTGCGTCGGTCTGCGTCGGAAGTTGGAGGGTCCGGTCCTGCAGGGGTTAGGAAGTTTCCTAGGGTGGTTGTAACAAAGTACCACAGTCTGGGGGCTTTAAAGAGAAGGAATTTATTCTTCCACAGTTCTAGAGGCTAAAAACGTAAAATCAAGGTGTTTCCAGTCCGTGCTCTCTCTGAAGCCTCTGGAAGAGAATCCTTCCCTGCCCCTTCCAGCTTCTGGTAGCCCCAGGCATTCTGACCTGTAGTGGCATAAATTCAGTCTCTGCCTCCATGGTCACAAGGCCTTCTGTCTTTGGTTTTCCTCCTCTTTTTTTTTTTTTAAAGATTTATTTATTTGAGGGGGGCAGGGACCGAGGAAGAGAGAATCCTAAGCAGGCTCCACGCTAAGCATGGAGCCCAACCCAGGGCTTGATCTCACAATTCTGAGATCATGACCTGAGCCCATACCAAGAGTGGGATGCTTAACTGACTGAGCCAATCAGGCACCTCCTGGTTTTCCTCTTAAGGAGACCAGTCATACTGGATTAAGGACCCACCCTACTCCCCCGGATGATCTGATCTTAACTAATCACATCTGCAAGGCCCTATTTCCAAATAAGGTCACATTCTGCGGTACAGGGAGTTAGGACTTCAACATATGTTTTGGGAAGACACAATTCAAACTATAATAGGAAAGTAAAGCAAGTGATGGTGCAAGAAAATATGCTTTGTTTGCAGACTAAATTCATAGGTATATTCTTCACTTCTGTGATGCAATACGATATTTATTCCATTTTCCTTGAAACATTCAGTTCTCTTGCTCTACTTTTCTTTTTACTTAATATGTATAAAGAGATACTTATTTTTACATCTACTCTTAAAAATACTATACTATGAAAAATTGCAAAGAACTGCAAATACTATGTCATAAAAAATGTAATCATTAATGGCAACTAATACTGGTCTCAGTGTCAGGCAGATGTTAGGGTGTAGTGAAAATTATAGGAAATTTGAGTGTGCATACATATTTAAAGGAGTCTTTACTACTTGACCCCTGCAGATTTCTGCTAAAATTAAGTGTGGGCCCAGTGATGTTCCCTCCTGTAAGTGGACTATATAATCCAACTCTGATGTACTAAGGCATATGATATGTGTCTGTATCTTCTCTTTTTCCTTCCTTTCAAATCATGGGAACATGTTTTGGGGTAGAGACTCCATCAGTTTTCTTGAGTGGAGCCTAAGCCCAATTCCAGTATGTGTGAGAAGGTTTCCCCACACCACTAAGCCATTCTCTGCCACCAGCTGGGTATCCTACAATTCAACTCAATTCTGACACCATCTAGCCAGAGGTAGAGTCAGATTCCACAGCTTACTGGCTCAGTCCCGTAATATTGCCCTCCCCTTCAGACGTCAGTGGTGAATCCAGGTTGTTACCTGTACTTCTGACTAAGTCAGAGGTTCCCATGACCCCCTCCTTGAATGGGGAATTTTCCTATATTAACTCCTTGATAGAAATGTCCCCTCTGTTTTTATTTTGTTTCTGGAATGTATATTAACAGAATGTGGAATCCCCTGGACTGATTCTCTGATTTTCCTATTGTTTCTTTCCTGTTGTCCATCTCTATGTCTTTTTGTTCTGCTTTCACAGAGATTTCCTGGCTTTATTTTCCATCTCTTCTATAGATTAAAAAAAGACCAGCTGTCTTTCTCTGTTTCTTTAAAATTTTCTTCTGCTCCTTGGCTGCTACTTGGCACTCCTAGGCTGTCTTTTGATACTTGGAGTAAAATACTAAGATGCTCTTTGGAAGCTCTATATGCTCTGTATGCAAGGGCAGGGCTGACTGGCTGGTGGGTTTACCATGGGGTTATTGGGCACATCTGAGTTTTTCTTTGGAGTTTCAAAATATCAATATCTGTAGGTCTTTCTTTTGGAGTTCAGGTTTTCAGGGAAGACTCCTAGCTGTATGAGTCTGGCCGTTGCTGCTCTAGGGCTGGGCAGAAGAAGAGAAGACAGCTTGGGCTTCTCAGTAATTCTGTATGGAGTCTTTAAATGAATCACTCTGCCTCAGCCCTTCACTGTATGAGGTGTCCTTGAGTCTAAGGTGGCTCCGATTCAGTTCCTCTGAAGAATAAACATTTGGTCTCCTCAGAAGTGAGCATAAGGGGAATGCCTAACCACACAGCCTGGGAAATGGGAACTTGAAGGTCTGCCTGCTTCTTAAAGAGGCTTTTCACCCATCCTAGTATTTAGTTTTGAAGTGCACTCTGAATTCAGTGTTACTTTTTTTTTTTTTTAAGAGATAGAGAGAGAGTGTGTGTGTGCAGTGGGAGGGGCAGAGAGAATCTTTAAGCAGACTCCCTGCTGAGCACGGAGCAGCAATGTGGAGCTCAGACTCACAACCCATGAGGTCATGACCTGAGCCAAAACCCAAGATCTGGTCGCTTAACTGACTGAGCCACCCAGGTGCCCTGAATTCTGTATTACTTCTGATTTCTAGGACTGCGCAGGCTTCCACCTTTGTCCTCTGAAGGCACTTGAGTTTCTGTCTTTTCCATGCTAAGTTAGGAATCAAATCCTACAGCAACAGATGTTTTCTTGTTGAAAATCCCCATACACCTAAGTGATTAACAAGGCTTAGCTAATACCCATCTTATTTCTGCGTTGGTGGGAGTTCACATTAATGGAATTTGACTAGTTTAATGTTAATGAATTACACTTTGTGGCTAGGTGACTGCCTTTCGTCTTAAACACTAAGGTCAGACTTACAGCTCTGCACATCATTAAGCAGATGCTTTGCCTCACCACTTGGCTTTCAGTTGCAGAAAATATCTGTTACATCGCAAAATTAAATTGGTATGGTTGTCTAATTAACTGTGAGTATCAGGATAAATTCTTCCCTCTCTTCTCCTTTTATTTCATAATCCTATTCAAAACCAGACCCCAGAAGGAGAAACAGCATGTTCTTACCAGCTCAGCAAGTTTCTTATGAGGCAATGCTTCTTCCATTCAGGCTCTGCTGCATTAACAAAGAGGCAAGAATGTGAATGGTGCTCTTCAGTGGCTGAGGGAGTCCCGTCAGCTCTCATACCCCAAATGTAAGCCCCAGGGGTGCCCCTTTATCAGGATTCTGTCTGAGGAGAGGTCTTTGAGCACAATGTGTTGGGTGGTATGACCAAACATCCCAGTTTTCCCAGGACTGAGGGGTTTCTCAGGACACAGGACCTTGAGTGCCACTACTAGCAGATGGGAGGTGAGTCAGCAGAGCTGTCTCAGGCCAGGGATCATGTGAAACCTCATAGGTGAAGACTTATCTGAACTGTCCACACTAGATGGAGAGATGCTGCTCAACAACTAGAAAGACTGGCATGGGGAAGCCGAAGACCAAGCCACTGCTATCCAGCTCATCATCTGACCTGGGCAGCTGGGCAGCCCTGGATTATTGGATAACTAAATAAGTAGAGAGAGAGAGAAAGAGTGAGGAAGAGAGAGAGAGATTGACTTAAGGATTCATAAACAACAGGAAAGATGATTGCTGGATTAGTTAGGGCTCTCTGGAGAAACAGAACAAATAGTGAAGGAAGAACCAGTCATTGAGCTGACTGACTCCATTTTGCCTTCAAACTGTACCCCCCCTTTTTTTAAACTTTAGCTTTTTAAATATATTTTATTTATTTTTTAAAGTAAACTCTATGCCCAAAGTGGGGCTTGAACTCAGGCCCCTGAGATCAAGAATCGCATGCTCTACCCACTGAGCCAGCCAGGCATCCCCAACCTGCTCCTCTTAATGGCTTTGTTTTTCCCTCCAGCTTCTCTGTTAACTCAGGAAGGGGACACGGCTGGCAAATATCCCATGATGAGAACCAAAACTACCCCCGTGGGCAATGACGACTGCCCTGATGTCAGCAAGACCCCGTGTGATTGACCTTAAGACAATGATCGACCTGACTTTTGTTGCTCAGCTGCACATGCCAACCGATTTTCGTCCTGCATTTTCCCTAAATAAATTTAGAAGTAGTCTCAGCAGTTCTTGGGACACCAGTCTGCTGTCTTCCTGGGGTTGGCCTCATTGAAGTAAAATCCTTTCTTGTTCCATCACCCCTTGTCTGCCTTTGCATTTCGTTAGCAGTGAGAGGCACGACCTGGTCTGTTTGGGACCTCCAGGCCAGCTGTTCTTGCACTCGGGGCTCTGCTAATAGTAGGATCTATCTATACCTTATATCTATATCTATTCCTCCCCTTTTTTTTTTTTTTGATGTTTGAGACTTTTTCTGTATATTATTCAAAGTCAAGCCCCCCAGTTTGATCTGAATCCTGACTAAACATGGATATTCATGTCCTTAAATTCCTTTATATTTATTTAGTCCTTTCTCTTGTGTATCTTGAGTTTTGAGGTTTGCTCGCTTTCCTCTACATTGAGCTGCTTGTCAGTACAGGGAGTTTCAGCTTTCCCTAGAATCCCTGAGAAACTCTCTCTCTCTCTCTTTTTTTTTTATAGAAATCAACTAGTATTTTAATTTTGTTACCTCATTTAACAGTGAATTCTGCCCAGACTCACATTTAAGAGCACCCTCTTCCCACAAAGGATGCTATTAATGCATTCTGTTTTGATCACAGGGTCCTTTTCAATATATTTTGTTTCTTAGGCCCCTGGATTTAAAGTTAACCTATGGTTACCCTTTCATATTTTGTTTTATTTTTATTTTTTAAGTAGGCTTCACACCCAACATGGGGCTTTAACTCATGACCCTGAAATCAAGAGTCTCATGATCTATTGACTGAGCCATCCAGGTGCCCCTACACTTTCATATTTTAAATTTTTACCTAATTTAGTGTTTGTTACTATGCAGTTTTCATTTTAGTATTTTCTCTTTTCTAGTGTGTGCTTATTCCCTAAGTATATCACTTTGTAAACTTGAGATTTGGGTGTTATTTTATTGTTTAGCTCCATATGACTGCCATTTGTAATTTTTCTTCCTTTTTTTTTTTTTGAGGCCTTTGTATATTCTTCCAGTTTAGTATCATCTAAACATTTCATCTAGTGTGTTCTATTTTCCTTTTCTGTTGTTAGTGTTCAATGTTTATGGATCCTTGAGAGGCACAGGCCAGGAAAATCCCATGGGAAGACATAATGCATGTGCTCAGTAGGACTTGTTGGAAATGATTCCACAATAGCAGGATAGTTTTAAAAAGAGTTACTACCTCCTTGTTTGATTTCACTCCCTTAGGCCTGTTGTCAAGGAAACATATCAAGACCTACTTATCACTTTTATGATTTTTGGCCAGTTCTTAGTACATATGTAGTAAGTGTCAAAGTCTCCAACTTCAAGGGGCAGCTTTTCTGAAGAGAGAAAAGAAGGTGTTTATCATGTATTTATCAGGGAGTTGTCTACTTGGCAGCAGATTCTTTGAGGTGCAAGTTCTCTGCAGTGAACCCCACTCTGCTGCTGTTTGATTTCTTGGACTACGTCCTGCTCAATGCAGTGCTGCCAGCACCTTACTTTCATGCCCAGTAGACTACTGTAGGCTCTGGGAGGGCAGGCTGAGTTCCTATTTTCAGATCATCAAAGTCTAGGAGTCAGCATGATGTCCGTCCGTAGTAGTTTGTAAGAGATATGCTTTGGGTGGATGAGTTTGTTAACTGCTATCTGTAAAGGAAAGTGATGCTAAGTGCTGGGGATCCAATGGCGATTACGAAGCTCCTGCTTCTTAGAGGCTATAGTTTCACAAAGAAGATAAAGTATTAAATAGGCAATTCGAATGGACTATGATAAGTCATGTGCCAGGTTGGTGAGGCCGATGGAAAATGAAGTAAGGGAAGACACTAGGGAGGGTTGAAGTAAGGATCTAAGGATTGTAGCGGGTAAGGAAACCCTGAGGATAGAGTGTAGTAATGGGAGGGGGTGTATTGTCTAGAGGAAGCACTGAGTGAAAGAGTTGGAAAATTAAAATGGTGCTTAGAGAGTGGGGTGTTTGGCTTATTTTTTTGAAGGTACAGAAGTTCATGATGTACTATGTCGAAGGATGACCTGATGGAGAAAATTGCTATCTAGGAATAGGTCAAAGAACCGAGAGGTCAGAGGCTGGGATGACTCATCGACATGCTGATATTATTTATAATAATCAGAGTCTACACTAAAAATTCAATCAAGGAGCTCAAACTCTTCTTCCTCTAGGACACAGATCACCTCTCTTGAGTGAGGTTGCTGTTCTAGGTGCACCCCATGTGGCTCTGTCATGTCTTAGCACCTATCAACCTGGTTGGTCATTGCCCTTTTACATGTGATTGAAATCCAGAACTACCTTGTATCTCTGGCTGTAGCAGAGGGCAACGTACATAGAAGGGCTTCATAGATATTTTTCAGTGAAAACATGAATAAAGAAGTCAGTTATTGCAAGTAGGCTTGGTTTTAGGTTTATCTTGGTGAAGGGACTCTACATCACCAGAATCTTTTTTTTCTCTCCTCTAGTTCTGGACTCGGCTTCCTTTGTTTTGGCCCTATTCTTAGACATCTCTCTCTTTGTGCTAGAGGAAGGGAACCAGACCTCATTTTGCTCAGTCCACTGTCTCCACAGTTGGGTGCATGCACTCTTACAGCATGCAAAATGTTATCCAAAGCATATGGGCTGAGAGGAGGGAAGGCATGTTTACTTGGAGGGAAATCAAGGCATGGATAGATAGAGATATATCTCAAAAGGAGAGTGAATGGAATCTGGGCAGCAAGAACAATAGATAGACAATAATAACAATGGTTATTTTTCTTATGACACCAACAACTTCAAGAAGCACAGAAGTTGAATCTTGTTTGCTCTTCAGGTCACAGAGTCCTCACCTAAATGTTTTTGAGTGAAGGTCATCTGCCTGTGTTCCTGATGAGATGGTCACTTTGACTTCTTGGAATCTCGGGACAGCTGAGCTGCAGAGTGTGGAGGTTGCTGGCTGTGGGTCACACTCCACACATTCCAGGAGCCCTCTGCGCCTTGTAGACAGGAGCACTGTGGCTGCCATAGACAGATTCCTTTTGGGGAGTCCCTTTGACATATACTGATGGGGAGTTGACAGTGACTTCCATTTGAAGTTAGAGCCACAGGGCTTCCAGTAAATAGCCTCACTGCTGAAAACAACTCCTGTCTTGGAGGAGAGAGGAAGATAAAGGCACACTCTGTGTGCGAGAGTTTAAACTGAGAACCACTGAAAGCTATAGGTGAAGATGAAGGTCTACAATAGATTTCAAGATGACAGGAAAAAGAGAGGCATCGATGGTCAGCGTTACATATTGGAAGCCAGAGGTTAAATCTGTTCATGGCATTTAGTCACACATAGTGATCTAATAATCAGAATCTTTTACAAAAAGCCTCAGTAGCAGGAAAAGTAACAAAATCCATTTTAGAAGAACTTAAGCAAATCTCAGGAAGGGAAAAATACAGAGTGATAGACAAGTTATTATATGGAATAGACATGAGAACATTATCTTAATCTCCTGGCCAGTATTTTCCCAGGCTTTGGGCCATTTTAATTCCCTTCCAATTTACAAATTACTTTAACATTTCTAAGGGACACAGATGTGTCTTAAATTGATAAGTGGAGTGTCAAGCATCACTTCCAGTAACAGGAAAAGACTCCACAGTCTTTAATTTTTACGTCTAATTGACTTCAGTTGAGGTGTAGTCAAATGTATATTATTTTTTAATTTGACACCTTCCATTTAAGAGGTCTTATTTTATATGTATCAGAGTCACAGGTGTGAAATTAGTCACTGGGAAGGCTAACTGTTCCAGATTCTTTTGACCTTATGGCTGGAAGGAATTTAATTGTAACCTCATAAAAAGAAAAGAGTTCTGGTCACTAGGGAAGATGATTACAATGGTCATTGACAATGTGAACTTGAATGGCTACATTAGCTCTTTAATTATAATGAATCAAGAAGAAACGTTCAAGGTTGGAAAGGAGGCACTTGATAGGGGATAATGACAGGTACTTATGCAAATGGTATCAACACTGACAAAATGAAGAGGCTGGAGCCAGAAGGGAGATGCACAACACCTACCAAAGATTCAGCATCTGTCATTAAAACTACTGGTGTAAAGTGACACGTTTCTATTCACTAAATCTCAAGGTGGAGCTTTTCTTTGTTAGGTTAGTACTTCTGTTGTCTTTTCCCTCCTGAATTTTTTGTGCCAATTTAGTGTGAATTTCCCGAAATGCAAATGGAGGGAGAAGGAAAAAAATAGCTGAGACCACATGTCAAAACT
This sequence comes from Neomonachus schauinslandi, assembly GCF_002201575.2. NCBI lineage: Eukaryota > Metazoa > Chordata > Mammalia > Carnivora > Phocidae > Neomonachus > Neomonachus schauinslandi. The sequence continues at coordinate 44,667,775 of NC_058405.1, read as the reverse complement.
CCCAGGAACCAAATATTCTTTATATAGGTTCTTGTTCCTTTAAAAAAAAAATCATGGGGCGCCTGGGTGGCTCAGACAGTTAAGCGTCTGCCTTCAGCTCAGGTCATGATCTCAGGGTCCTGGGATAGAGCCCTGCATCGGGCTCCCTGGTCAGCGGGGAGCCTGCTTCTCCCTCTGCCTCTACCTGCTGCTTCCTCTGCTTGTGCTCTCTCTCTCTCTGTCAAAAATAAATAAAATAAAAATAAATAAATAAATAAATAAATAAATAAATAAAATTATTTTTGTTTGTTTTTTAATTCCCAGCTCTGGCTTCAACATCTATCATCTCAAACCACCCAGGGCAGTTCTTAATGCATAGAACATACTTATTCAGACTTGATGAATAAATTAATGGTTGAGTGAATGGATGATTATGGGGACATGATGTTGTAAAGGAGAAATGAAAGAAACTAAAAACTGACCTGAGGGAAACAGCTTCAATATTAGATCTCAGTTGTGAAACTGAACAAAGGAAACCTCATTTAAAATGGAGTTGGGGGGCCAGGAGGGGGAAGCTCTCACAGACATACCATTGGTTGGAGCTCTTTGGGGATCCCAACAGGAAGAAGCCTAGTCTACTACCCCAGCAGGAGGAAGATTTTTCTCCTTGCCCAGCAACAGCCCAGCCAATGAGAGACTGTCACAAATCAGCCAATGAAAAGACACTACATTCCCAATTCCCAGTTTACTCCAAGGGACTCTTTATTTATTACAGCCTTTCCCAACTCCCCCCCTTTCCTTTATAAAGGAGGGTTCCTCTCCTTTGTTCTTTGGACTTGCCTATGGTTCACCATAGCTTGCTTGTCCTGAATTGCAATTCCTCTGCTATTCAGGAATAAACCCATTTTGCCGTTAAAATAACTGGCTGTTTTGTTTTCAAGGTTGACACAATTTCTATACCTTTTACAATGCTGAAAATAGATGTATTTCTTGGAATTCTTTAAAGAAACTCTGTTGAGAACACTTACGAGATAATCATTTTTAGTTAGAGATTACTTAATTAAGGTAAGGGTATATAAACAGCTTGTACCACCCACAGGCAAAGTACTGTTGTTTGTCAGGGTAATGAAACTGGTTTCTGCTTAGAGAAAACCAGGCAGTCCTCACTGGAACTATTTCTTCTCAACAACAAGCACAACAACAACAAAAAGTCACTACGTAAAACATGTTTTTTAGGATGTGAATCATCATTTTGGAGGGTATCTTCATGGGGAGAGAACAGTCAGTTATTCCTGAGTCCTAGTATTTCCTTCCTTGTGGATAGAACTTCTATTACAATAATCTCCCTCTTCTTCCCTTTTTACTTCTCTTCAGGAAAAGAAGTATTTGATTTTTTTTTTTTTTTTTTGATATGCCAACTTGGGAGAAGAAACTGAACTTCACCCTCTTTTTTAAAGCGACCATGACCCTGCTCACAAGAAGCCTACATTACTTGTTCCTCTAGGTCAGTGGTTCTCAAAGTGTGTTCTCAGACCAAAGGCATCAGGGTTCTCTGGAGACTTGTGAGAATTTGTTATCTAAACAAGCCAAAGATGGCCTCTGAATATTGGCTCTATGTGTTTTCCCCTTCACAGCAGTATGGGACCGTTTAGCTCAATAGCCCACTGGCACCAAACCTAATTGTTTACACATCCAGTTGTTTTAAACAGAACCCTAAGAAATGAGCAGATTTTTAGCCATATAGATCCTGCCTGCTTTGCATACCCCATGAAACTGCATACAACATCTGCTGACCATAGATAAGATAAACACTGGAGCTATAAAGAAGACTCCAAGATGCTGCTGCACTTCAGAGCTCTATGACCCAGATTCTCGCCATGGGCAGCTGAACAACATCACCTAGACACATGATCCCCTCCCTTGGTAGTGGTCTCTGAATTGTCTCATGCTGTGAGAGACTTTCCCCACATGTGAACCTGTCAAAGTGTCACCCAAGTAAAGCTTGTTGTGTATGATTGCAATGGTCACATGTATCACATCTGTTCCCTAATCAACTCCCAAATCCTTGGAACTCACTACAGAATTACAGATTTCAGGCCCTGCCTCAGGCCTGTTGAGTCAGAAACTTTTAGGTGGGAACCAGTAATCCGTATTTTAATAAACCTTCAGGTGATTGTGTTGAATGCTGAAGTTTGAGAGCCACTAGCCTTTTACAGGGCAGGACACCCTTGGTCAGGCCTGCAGTTAGTTCTTTAGTATGTGACCTATGACCTGATAAGTCAGTTTCTGTATTAATAATTTGTTGCTGTGTAACAAATTTCCCTCAACATTTAGTGGCTTAAAATAATAAACATTTGTTATCTCACAGTTTCTATGGGTTAAAAATTCAGAATCAGCTTAGCTGGATGGTTTTGGCACTGGTTCTCATGTGGTTATAGTTAAGATATTGGTTGGGACCTCAGTCATCTGGTGGCTTGACTAGGAGGGTCTGATTCCAAGATGGCTCCCTCTCATGGCTGTTGGCAAGACCTCTCCCTTACCATGTGAGTATCTCCATAGGGCTACTTGAATAACTTAATGACATAGCAACTGGCTTGCCCCAGAGTGAGAGACCCAAAAGAAAACAAGATAGACGTTGTAGCATCTTTTATAACTCAGCCTCAGAAATCACATTTGCTATTTTCACAGTATTCTATTGGTCATACAATTCAGCCCTATTCAGTGTGGGAGAGCGCTTTGTAAGGACATGAGTGCCAGGTGGCAGGGGTCCTTGGGGGCCATCTTGGAGGCTGACTACCATAGTCTCTCTAAATCAGAAAGGAAATATTGGCCACGTAAGTTTCCCAAATGTCAACCTAAATAAAGAGGTAAACTGAGACAAACTAAAATTACCGGAAATTAAGTTTACTTGGGAATACCAGAGGAATTGCAATTCAGGAAACCCATGCTGTAACAAGCCACAGGTGAATCTGTGGAAGGTTTGGGGTAGGCTGTATTTATGGGCAAGGAATGCAAAGAGGAGGAAGTCTAGCCAGAGTCTAAGCAGTAAGTTCATTGGCTTGAGGATGTAGAAAGATTCTTGGCAGATGTTCACAGATCAAGAGGTAAGTCTTGGTCTTCTGTAAATCAAGCACTTAATGCCAATCAGTCTCTTGGTTCTTTACCTTTTTTAAAGATTTTATTTATTTATTTGATAGAGAGAGGGCACACGTGTGCGCACACACACATGAGCTGGGTGGGAGGGGCAGATGGAGAGGGAGAAACAGACTCCCCACTGAGCAGGGAGCCCTGATGTGTGGCTCAATGCGGACTGGAAGCAGGACCCTGGGATCATGACCTGAGCTGAAGGCAGACACTTAACCAGCTGAGCCACCCAGGTGCTCCCAGTCTCTTGGTTCTTAAGTTCCATTTTTCTGAAGGCACCTGTTGAGATTCTCCGTTTCATATCTTCTGTTTCCATTTTAGGTTGAAATCCTTTCACACAAGCATGGCATGTATCTATACTCAAAGGTGATATTTTGTTTCTGTTTGCTCATGGCCATGTTTCATTTGATTGCCAGCTTGGATGGGGAAAAGCAATGCTATTGACCCTCTCAAAACCTAATATGTAAAAAATTGTAAATCATGGTAATCCCTCCCATGCTTTACTAATTAACTGCCCACTATACATCTCTGTCAGGATGCCCCACAGCACTTCAAAATTAAACTCCTGGTATACCTTGCTAAACCTGTTTTTCTTTTATTTCCTTGTTATAGTCAGTAGCACCACCATCCATCCACCTGCCCAAGTCAGGAATCTGGGATACTCTTTTAAGGCCTGCTTCCTTCATGCCCCAAAGCCTGGTAATCATCCAATCCTGCTGACTTTACCTCCCAAAGAGCTCTTGAACTGCTCCACCTCCTTTCTTTACCACCACAATGCTTTTCTCTCAACAGCACTGATGTTACAACCACCAGCTGGGCTCCCTCCTTTCCCTGTAGAATAGTTTAGAGGTGTGACAGAGGGGCGGCAGGGGACCAGCTGGAGGTTGTAGTGTCAATAAGAAGAGAAGTGAACCAATCTGAGTGGTTTTTCTAAAGCATTCTCTTCCTTAGACCCCCGAATACCTCCCCTTTGTCCTGAAAGTCCCAGTTCCAAGTATGCCTACAAGGCCTTCATGACCTGGTGTGGTGTATACCTCCAGTTCACTCTCTTGCACGCTATGCTCAGACAGTCTGAACTTCCTTCAGACTCGTGATTGCCTATTTCTACTCACAACCATACGCGTTTTATTTTATTTCCCCTCCATCTGAAATGTCTTTTGCTTCATCCTATTCACTTGTGAAGCTTTTATGTGTTCTTCAGGGCTTGGTTTATATGTTCCCTTTCTGGGAGGTCTTTTCTGACTCCCACATTGGGGTAGAAGCTTTTCTATGGTCTCCCTCAGCATCTTATGGTTAACTAATCATAGCATGTACCAATATTGAGATGATGATTTATTTGAGTCTCTCTTCCACTGAATTGCATAGTACCTGAGGCAGGGACTGTGTCCTCCTAACTGTTGTATGCCCAGCCCTGTCCCAGGTTCAGCACTTGATACAACTTGTTGAATGAACGCTTTTGTATTTATCAGTTAACATATCTTTTGCTTATACTCTCAGTGGAGGATTGTCTACTTTGATTGATGACTCATTATTTCCTTTTATACTTTCCATCCTCCTTTTCTCCCTCTTGCCCCTGTACCTCCACCTGTACCTGTTTTCCCACCTCCTTTCTTCTCTTCATCCTTTCTGAAATACTTACTGAGCACCTGCTGTATTCCAATAAGTGTTCTTGTAAATTCTTTATACCATTTCTTCTCATCTTCTGCACTAGAGTTCTCCATTTGCTACTTTTCTATTTTTACCAAGAATGAGGCTGATTTTCAGGATCCTTCTTACCTATGTCTGCCCCTGTATTAAGTATAGCAGAGAAGACTTTGTGTGGAATCAGATGTGCTGCATTTGACCAATGCTGACGCACGTGTCTTGCTTTATTTTTTTCTTAAACGTACAAACATACCTGAGCGAACGGATCTACTAGGCGCCTTCTAGAGGACTGAACCCTGCAGAGCTTCACAGTGTGTGAGTAGATGTTATGTGGCTGTCTCTAACATTACAAATTATGGAGACTTAGGTGACAGTGTGGGTGCTGGTAAAGGGACTCTGAAAAAAGTAATCTCTGATTTATAGCATTTGCCAGTTTGTGTGGTATAAATACTCCAACCTTGGTTGATTTCAAGCTACCCATATAACCTCACTGAACATGGAGTTGGGAAGTGATGGGTAGAATTGGCTCTAGCCGCTTAGTATGAGCTGGTCCAGCACATCACTGCTGTGTCAGGGGGCACAGGCTTCCAGGAAGGGGGTGCTGTGCACCACCAGCACCTTGCTCTCTTTCGGAAACTTGCCCTACCCCCAGCAGAGTTGTCAGCTGGATTATCCTGATGCGATTAGAGGTACTCAGCTCAAGCTGGGCCAAGCAAAGTACTTTCTAAGAATAAACTTAGATTTGGAATTTGGCTGATGTCATGGACAGAGATGTAGATCAGGAGTTACAGTGGCCGTTTCCTTTCCACGGACTTAGAATAGAAAAACCCATCTGCAGCAAGAGAGAAGCAGCAACAGGAGATACGAAGAAGGAAGTGACTGGGTTTCTATAGCTCTTTAGTATCTGAGATGAGGAGTACCTCTGTGTATGGATATGAGAGACTGCCTGACTCTACCTTACTTTTGCTTAAGCTAGCTAGCACCATGTTATTTGAAGATAAAGATGTTGGGTGCCTGGGTGGCTCAGACGGTTGAGCGTCTGCCTTCGGCTCAGGTCATGATCTCAGGGTCCTGGGATCGAGTCCCGCCTCGGGCTCCCTGCTCCTTGGGAGCCTGCTTCTCCCTCTGCTTCTCTCTCTCTCTCTCTGTCTCTCATGAATAAATAAACTCTTTAAAAAAAAAGATAAAGATGTTAATAGTACAAAGGATCCGACTGAAAAATAACCATCACACCTTTCTTTTCTGTGTTCATCTTCCCAATTATTTGTTTAGAAATTAACATCTAAAATCATAAATTTTTGATTATAGGGTTTTTTTAAATTTATACATTTCTTTTAAAACCCCCCAAAACACTGGAGTGTGTTTCACCTAGAAACAGTTTATAGGACTAATAACTTTAATAATGAATAAGCAATACAATTCCTATCCATGAGGCAGCTGTGTGGTAAAGTTTCAAATAACCAAAAATAATAATAATAATAAAGTTTCAAATAATCAATTTATAAATTTGTTGCTTTTACTTTTATAAAAGTATTCATTTAATCCATGATATGAGTTGCAAAATTATTTCCAGATCTCTATAGATTATAAACTGTAGTTGAGTTTCAGTTACATAGCAGGTGAACATTTTAAGTGAACCATTACTTCAAAATACAGTATGTTAAAAATAATTGTTACAGTATAGGCACCAATGAAGAGAAATTTCTTGGCAGAGGACACAACCACAACTTACTCAAGTGTCTGTATTATTATAGAAAAAGAGGAAGTAATGGCCCTTTGACAAAAAACTGTATTCTTTACTTGAAGAACATCTTTCTTCTGATATTTGGCAATTGTTCAGATTTTTTTAAAATGACTTCTGGGCCAAAAAAAACCTGTGCAGATCCAAATAATAAAACATTGACTATCAAAACTAATTAACATCAATAATTCTACAACTACTAAAATATAGGTCCAATTCGGGACTTAGGCAGGCATAATATATATACTGGGTTTAAAAGAGAAAAGGTATTCCCCACGTAACAGTACCATAACTGAAAATTAACTGTACGGTCTAACTTTGTAGGGGCAGAGATCAGCCTGTACTATGGTTAATTTCTTTTTTTTTTTTAAGATTTTTATTTATTTATTCATGAGAGACGGGGAGAGAGAGAGAGAGAGAGAGAGAGAGAGAGGCAGAGGCAGCAGGAGAAGCAGGCTCCCCGCGGAGCAGGTAGCCCGATGCGGGACTCGATCCCAGGACCCTGGGATCATGACCTGAGCCGAAAGCAGACCCTTAACCATCTGAGCCACCCAGGCGCCCACTATGGTTATTTTCACATGAACTAGAAAATGCTTATTTAAATATCCTTTCAAAAATTAATACATCATGTTTATATACTGGATGATTACGAAGAACAAAAATGTATAAATAGTTTATAGGACATTTTACTCCCATGACAAAAATATGCTGGTGTGAGTTATATTCATACCTGTCGATCAGGTATTTAATTACATGATTCTCAGCTTTTTTTAAGCTCCCCAAATCCAAGCATATAATATGCGATATGAGTTGAAGATTTTAAAAATGAAGCCTGACTAACTCACCTAGTATTTTCAAAATCCCATCCATGGCTAATTAGTATTGCTTTACATTTCCAAACATGTCAAATAGGGTTAATTGCCTCTTCTAACAGAGAAGGTAAATACTGCACACCAGGAGATACCTCTGTTGCCTATAAATATTTCAAACACATGGCTCTCAAATGTGATCATCACTGAGCTGCCTGGGAGATCATCCCAACTTGGTAGTTATTACTTTTCCAGATTTCATTTCCAAGAGCTTATGAAAAGCCTCTGTTTTAAGAAGGTATAACTTGTTTCCACCCTCTGCCAATAGTCATTTTTAGAATATGTTGTGTGTTAAAACAAAAGTGTTTTGCAGCTTGATGATTTACAAAAGTTGAATGTTTAGGATGACTTTGAAAGACCTGTACGTTTCATGAGTGTTCATTCAACTAAAGATCACGACGTGAAAGGTATTCATCCCAGTAACTTAAGTAATAATGATACCTAAAAGCAAAACTGGATCTCAACATTTAGTAGAATACAGGCGAAACTATATATAGTAAATAGTCTCTTTAAAATATAAAGTGATAAACACCATCACAAATAGTTGAATAGCTTCTTCCAAATCTTCAATGCTGTGAAGATCCAAAAGGCACATAGAGCTCATGAGTTAAGCATTGTTAAGCCTGAAGTAACTTTGGTGGGTTTCTCTGGTTCTGTATGCAATAGAAGCCAATAATAAGTTCCTTTGGGGGATTCATCTGCTGAACACTTTCAAAATTTTTCAATTAATTTCTTCACTATTTTATCTGTGATGCCAGGACAGGTGGCTTCTGCCACAGCAATACTTTTCGCAAGTTCTTCAATTTCCTGATTCCTGCTAGCGTTATCCTCACCCTGCTCTTTAACTTGAGCAAACACAGGTGTGATTATCATAGACAAACAGCTCAGCGTTTGCACAAGATCTTGCTTTGCCCCATTCTGTGGTTTCTTTGGATTGGGCTTTCTTTCACATGGTGGTAAAGCTCCATTCAAGATGAGTATTATTTTCTTTGCTGGTGGATTCGGAATCAGAGCCCTCAGAATCAATTTCATCATCACTGTCCCCTTCTACCTTCCATCTCTTAAATTGAGCTATCAGTTCGGTCAAATAAGAAGTCTTCTTTGAAGGGCACCTGGATGGCTCAGTCGTTAAGTGTCTGCCTTCAGCTCAGGTCATGATCTCAAGGTCCTGGGATCGAGCCCCAGGTTGGGCTCCCTGCTCAGCAGGGAGCTTGCTTCTCCCTCTCCACCCTGCTTGTGTTCTCTCTCACTACCTCTGTCGCTATCTCTGTCTCTTTCTCTCAAATAAGTAAATAAAAATCTTTGAAAAAAAGAAGTCTTCTTTGAATTTTTTTACAATGAATTTGTGTTTCAGAAATACTTTAGCTGTAGGAGGAAATGATGGATCTTTGTTCAGGCAAGCATCAGTAAACTCCTTAAAGGACTTAGTAAAGTCTCCAACAAGAGTTGGAGGATTGTTTTTTGGAGTAAGAGACAGAACTCTCATTGGATGCATTTCAGGGTTAGGTGGCCCTCCCGTGGCTAGTTCAATAGCAGTAATTCCCAATGACCAAATGTGAGCTTTTGAGTCATGAGCCCCCTGTTGAATAACTTCAGGAGCCGTCCAAAATGGTGTTCCCGTCAAGGTAGTCCTTTTAATTTGTGTATTTCTCAGCTGGCCAGTAACTCCAAAGTCAGCAAGTTTAACATCTCCTTGTTCTGACAGCAAGACGGTGGCAGCTTTCATGTCTCAGTGAATTTTCTTTTTTGAATGCAGATAATCCAGACCTTTCAACATTTCCTTTAGCATGGTAGCGATCTGGAACTCCTCAAATGGACCAGCTCGAAGAAGACCCAGTGCTGAACCACCACCACCCAGGTATTCCATTACTATCCATAATTTTGAATGCTTTAAGAATGATCCATAGTATTTTGTTACATATGAGCTGTCACACTGACTCAGAACAGTTATTTCTTGCTGAATGTCTTCAGTTTCATCCTGGGCTTCCTCAAGGTCTACGATTTTAATAGCAACCACTTGCTGGGCACGGTTATCAATTCCTTTGAAAACTTCTCCAAAGGAGCCTTTCCCAATGTGTTCTAATGTTGTGAATAGTGCTTCTCGATCGGCTCTGTCATTCTGCATCCCGGGACCTTGGACAGCCGCCGGTGAGCGGGCCAGGAAGGCGACCCCTGCTGCGCGCTACGCCTGGGGTGGTGGCGCCCCGGGCTCGGGCTCGGACTCGCTCCTCCTCCAGGGGTAGCTCGGCAGCCCTCCCGGGCTTTTCCACCCAGGGCTCGGAAGGACTCACGGAAGTGGGGTGGGCGGTTCACGGAGCGGCTGTCTGGGACTCAGTCTATCTTTCTGGCGCGGTGGCTCCTCCTGCAGGCGGGGCGCTGTGTGTGACCGTGGCCTGGAACTGGGCTTGACTGATGCCACGCCTCTGTGCCTCCCCGCTCTATAATTATAGGTTTAAAGAAAGGAACGGTTCTTATATCAGAGAGGATCTCTTTCACTACACCGACTTCCAATAGGCTAGTGGTTTTCCAAGCGTCTTCCCTGGAATCCTGGCGCCGTCTGAACTGCGTCAGGAATGGAAGGACAGGTACAGTGGGCGGGGAGGTCCAGGCTCCAATCGTGTAACATCGATCAGAGCAGCTCTGGGCTTATCTGTTTCAAATGGTTTGTTGTTGTTGTTGTTGTTGTTCCATGTATGATTTCATTAAACAAATATTTGCCCTGCTGAAGCCTTAGGTAAAATTGTGGAGAGATCAGTTAGTCTTCAGAGTCTTTAGCGCTCTCCTCTCTGGGCATTTCTATCCTCTCGCACTCTTTATTCGATCTTCTCACCAACTGCAGCTCTTGAGAAAGGGACAGATAGCTTAGAACTCAGGAGTACATAAGATGGAAGCATTACGTTTCTAAGACTACCTGCATCCAAGTGGAGGGCAACAACCGAAAACCAAAAATGCAGCTCTAAAAATAGTAATTTCAACCATCATCCAAGAGGTGGTGCCTTTTTAGTAGATGTGGGTATGTGATGTGGTTGGGATGGGGATAATTTTCTGGAATTTTTGGAATTTACTATGTAAATGATTACCTGCTTCTGAAGTCAAGGGCATGATTCCCCATCTTTATTTGGAACTGAGTTTGAGGTGAGCTATCTCCAGTTTCTTTCTTTTCTTTTTTAAGATTTTTTTATTGTAATTTATTTATTTGACAGAGAGAGACACAGCGACAGAGGGGACACAAGCAGGAGGAGTGGGAGAGGGAGAAGTAGGCCTCCCACTGAGCAGGGAGCCCAATGAGGGGCTCGATCCCAGGACCCCAGGATCATGACCTGAGTCAAAGGCAGACGTTTAACAACTGAGCCACCCAGGTGCCCCACCATCTCCAGTTTCTGTGCTGGTTTCACTCAAAGTACTTGTGTTTTCAGTACTAACATTTGCTTTTTTTAAAGTTTCATTTTTCAATAGAGAATATGGAGAGGTGTGCTCTGCAGGCTGTGGTATGTCTCTGACTTTATCTGAGACAATAAATAGTCCCTAATGATGTTTAGCTAGTGCTTATCTTTCTCAGCTCAAGATTGGAGAATGTTTTTTAACAGACCTCCCAGGTCTCTAGATGGCAGTGGCTTATCGAAGTTAAAGCATTAGTAAGATCATCAACAGGACGATGGACATGTGAATTAAAAAAAAAAAACAACAACCCGGAAAACGGAAGACTCCCCTGAGCATAATCATTTATATAGGATTTATAAAGGTGCATAAGGAACCAGGCTCCATGTGCAGGTGAGACAGAGGGGTAGACTGCACATTGGATGAGAAGTTCTAAGAAGCCATAGGCTTCAAATCGAATAAAATGCATTCCTCAGAAACCTCCAGGAGAGGAGATAGTGTGACATTTTCCACACACGTATAAAATGTGGAAATTACTTTCATTCCCATGGGCTTTCTTTCTGGCGTTAGGAATGTAATCACATGTACTGGATTTTGTACTGAGCACATTGACTTTGAATGTATTCACTGTAGCCCCTGGATTTTATTGTGTGTAACTCAATTAACGAAGTATAGAATAGATTTTCAGCTAGTACATTTAAAGAGCAATTGCTACTTGAATACATGAGAGTTTTAGGGGAGACATAGAAAAAGGTGATTTCATTCCTAAATAAATATGTAATGTAAAGTATCTTGCACTCTTGTCTTGTTTTGTCTTGTTTCTTGTTTTGGTTTGCGGCACAATCATTTAACTCTGACATCTTGCTGTAGGTTTTGTTTGTAGATATTCTTACTCAATGGGACAATTATATATGACTTTAATTTTACTAAACATTTCTCTCTGAGGAAGATACCTTGTTTGCTTATCTTAAATTTATAGCCTACGTTTTATTCAATTCATAGTCATTACTTCCTTTTTCTCACTTTTTCCTTAGGTACGGTTTTCTTTCAGATTTTCTTTTATAGTTATTTTAATGTCACTGATTCACTAGAGTGCCTGCTATCTGCTGCTATGATTTGATCTTTTCTTAGGAAGGTTTTTTGCGGTGATGGGACTTTCTGTTGTTGCTTTGTTTTTATCATTTCCTCTTTCCCTGCCACTGAGTACAATTTGATTGTACATGGACAACTATATTTTTTAGAACTTGACACCTCCTTTCATAAGATTGTGGAAGGCTACGAGGGCTAAGATTGCCTAACATATAAACTGTTTGCCATGGTCAGAGTTTCTTTTTTTCACAAGTTCAACAAACACAGACATTGACCAAGCATTTCCCACCCTCCTTCCCACATCTCTGGGATGAAAAGTGCTACCCAGATAAGCTGGAATGGAATATTTACTAAATATCTACTAAGTGTTAACTTAGTACTTTAGTCAGGGTAAGAAACATGTATGCCATTTCTATCACCCTTTGTAGTGTATATGAAGTAGTAATATCTTCAATTCACCCATGAGACAGCTTCAGTGTGTATCAGATGAATCACACAGATTTTATGGGACTAGGCATTTCTTATATGTTTCTATATACATTTTTTTAAGACTGCCATAGGGAGATGTGAGCTCTAGGCAGTATCAAACAGCACTTCTGATATTCTGATGTCCTTGCTGCCGCACTATTTCTGAGATTCCATCTAACTATTGGTGTTACCCTTGATTTGTTTGGAGAAAATCCACCATTAAGAGGAGTATAGATAGCTATCACTTCTTAATATTTCCACATCTGATTTTTCTAATAGGAGAGATTTCTAGAACTCAATATTGAGGATCCACTGGGGTTGACTGGCTTATACGAATGCCAGCCATTTACTCATTTAATAAATATTTAGAGAGAACTGTGTGTGTGAAGTTATTTATTTGCTAATTCTGACTCTCTGCTGGTCATCTAAAGAGATTGGATCCCAACTGGAAAAGCCAAGAGACCAGCAAATCTCTCTGAAAAGAAAAGGGACATAGAAAGTTGGGGGTGTGGATGGTAAGATGGAGGCTGGAAGGGTGCATGGGAGGAAATGGTCTAGAGAGGAGACCTGCTGGCTGGGGTTGCTAGGGACTTTTGAAGAGAGATATGTGTTCAATTGTCGTGGAAACCTAAATGATAATATTAGTCCCCTTTTATAAGCCGAGGAAGCTGAGGCTGCCCGAGGCATACAAGTATATCCGTGTAAAGCACTATTCCAGAATAGCAGGATGTGTGTTTGTGTGTTGGGGGTGGGGGACACAAAGATGAACATGGAAAAGAGATGTCCTTTTCCAAACCACAATAAGGCATGTGGATTTATAGTGTTTTATAGTATGAACTACAACATAAACCCTTTTTATGTGTTTGACCACAAAATCAATAGTGAAATATTTCATTGTTTTGAATGAAAAAAGCTGTTCTATGGGTATGTATGAATATGTTTCTTGTTAATGATTTCAAGTTGGGACTATTTGAGGATGGGTCAGAGTTACAAGTCTTGCTTTAGGGTGGTACTGGATAAGAAATGAGCTTTGAAAAGTAAAATGTTAGCCAGGGCTTCAATTCTGGGCTACCAACCCTGAAGCTGATATTCTTAATGACCGGGTCTTACTCAGAGTACATTAGTAGGGTTACCCACAGGCTTCTCATCAGAAACATCCCAAGGATGTCACGGCTCCACACGTGGGGGTCCATTGCTAATAGGAGAAATGGTGAGAGGGGTGTACTATCATCTTCTTTGTTTTAAACCATTGATTAACCAGCTGTTTCTTTGTGTTATTTGTAAGAAATTCAACTGTAATTTGTAGGTGCTTTATTTTCTTGTTGAGATGTCCTACCTATCAACAAATCAATCTGCAAAGATTCACTGAGTGAGAAAGGAATGACTTTAGACAGCCTTGTTAGGATAATGAGAAACATTTTTTTTTTTTAAGAAATGAAATACGTGGTGAAATGTAATTTACCAAACTACATGCACAGCTGCTTGTTTCAAAACTATAGTTAAAAAAAAATCCCCGCACTTATTTGGAATAATGAGGTCCTTGCTTCTCAGCGTGTGATCCTCTCCATGGCAGCTTTGGTATCCCTGGCGGCTTGTTAGAAATACAGGGTCTCAGGCCCACCCAGCCCTTCTGTTAGAATCTGCTTTCTAACAAGGTTTATAGGTGATCCATAAGTACATGACAGTTACAGAAGCTCTGCTCTAAGGCAAATTTAGGCTCTCAGGTGGATTTAAAAATATCAAGAATCATCTTTGCCCTGCCCCAGCTTGCTTGTAATGGCAATGAGCTGAGAGCACATGAGCTGGCAATTAACAAAAGGCGGCAAGAGTTAAGTGCTAAGCCGGTGGTACCAACAGAAAAGGCTCTAAGTGTTCAGAGGAAAGAGCAATCACAGCCAATTAGGTCCACCAGGCTATTTCAAGCTTACTGCCTTCTGGCATTTCAAGATTTTTTTTTTTTTTTTTTTTTTTTAACGTCCTGTGCTTGCCATTAACTCCTGCAGCCTTAGGGGGCAGTGTGGTATAGTAAAAATCAGGAGGGATCTCCTCCCCAGTGTTCCTCTCAGCAGCCCCGTGATCTTGAGAAATCACTTAATAATCCCGCTGAACCTCAGTTTCCTCATTGGAGGGCTAAAATAAAATAATGCCTTCCTCAGAGGGTTGTGGTAAGCATTAGAAGCAAACTAAAGAAAATGTCCAGCGCGTACTAGGTACTCCATGTGTCTACATGGCGCCTCTCCTTGCCTAATTCATACAGCGAAGAAAACTATACTGTTTATTGATGCTCAGAGTGTGACCATGTTATATTGAAACAAATTTAAAAGAAGTTGTCAGCAGTGGCTATTTGGGCCGACAGCTACGTTTCCCAGAGGGCGCTGCTGGTAAGCAGTTTCTCCAGTTGCTAGGTCAGGAAGGGGTGGGAGAGGTCTAACCACAGGGCTTCCTCATGGGGGCTGTAGGAATTCAGAAGATGCCTTTAGCTTCTTGCTGACTTTCTTAGCTTCTACAGCAGTGAGAAGCCCAAGAGCGTGGTTCTGTTGTAGCCATGAGAATGCCCACAGGCTTGGGTCCCAGGCAGTGCTGCTCAAGCTTTGGCTGTACATTAGAATCTGCTAGGGCTTTGCAAAAACTACTGGTTCCACGGGGGGCCAACCTGAGAACCGCTAAAAAGAATCTCTGGGGGTAGAATTTGAAGAAAGCACCCCCGGTGATTTGAATGTGGAGCCAAGGTGGAGAACCACTATAAACCATTCGTTACAGGCTTAGTACTTGAACACAAGTGAGAGACTTCCACCCCAAAGGCCATGTCTCCTCTGGCTGTCAACACACTCGTGTGGATTTTACAGCTCCTGAGCAAGATTTCAGTTTTCTCTGTTTTACAGTGTGACAGTTGAGAAAAAAACAAAAGAAAACAAAACTGAAATAAAAGCTAAGTTTTGTACATCCAGATGTTAGACTGTTTTCTCCCCATTTTAAGTGGGATCTTTGGATCCTGTCTGGTTTCCTTCTACATACTCTGTAACATTTGGAATACTTGGTAATAAAGAGTTTATTTCCTTGAAATTTGCTTGCATCTCTTTATCTCCTTGTGATAGACAAATCACTTCCCCCCCCCCCCAGTCTTTATCAGGTGAGAGATTGATTCATTTTTCCCAATATTTGTATGTTTCCTAAATTTTTTATTGGCTATTTTCACCAAAATTCATCAGCAAAGACATTTAAGATTCAAGTGTAATTTGAGCAGCTTAAGACACACTCTTTGGTGTCAGTGTGGCTCATAGCTCGGTCTAAACCCTAAAGTTTCAGAAACAGTAAATGTGTTTCAATTCATGTATAGTGAATGGCAATAAGAAGAATAACTTTCTCTCAGGGCTGCAGTGAGGATTAAACCTGTTAATATTTCCCAGTGTTATGAACAGTGCCTGGTGCCCAGGAAGCTCTCAGTAATCATTAGCTGATTTTATTATTCCGGGAGTAGGGTCAGAGTGTCACACATGTGTTTGGAAACAGGGGCATGGATCACTTGGCTGTGCCTGTGAGAGACTTCAAATCGTCTACCTTCATGAAAATTTGAGACCGGAGAATAAACAAAATAATGACATGTTATTTATATGCATATAGTTTTATAAACATATATGGATGATTGAAAGGGTTTGTGACGTTCTGCCGTGTTTGTGATAGTTCCCTGTGTTTCTTCCCTGGGAGAAGCTGTGTGCCCAGCGGCATGGGGGGTGCTGTCAAAATGCTATGAGTCATCAGGTTTTTGTTTTTAGGTTTTTTTTAACTTCTGTCAAAGAAGACAAAAGCCGTTGAAATAACAGACATACCCTTACCAAATGAGAGCTATGTACATTTTTGACATATCACTGTTCCATATCATTTTCTCCACATCTACTTTATCAACATATCTTATTAATTCCACTTGTAAAATATACCTTGAATCTGTTCACTTGAGTTTTTTTAAATTTTTTTAATTTTTTAAAGATTTTATTTATTTGAGAGAGAGAGAGCATGAGCAGGGGAGAAGTAGAGGGAGAGGGGGAGAAGCAGATTCCCACTGAGCAGGGAGCCCGATGTGGGGCTCCATCCCAGCACCCCAGGATCATGACCAAAGGCAGACTCTTTTTTTTAACAGATTTTTTAATTTAATTTTTTATTTTATTATGTTATGTTAATCAGCATACATTACATCATTAGTTTTTGATGATAGACATTGGGGAGGGTATGTGCTATGGTGAGTGCTGTGAATTGTGTAAGACCGAAGGCAGACTCTTAACAGACTGAGCCACCCAGACGTCCCTGTTCACTGGATTTCTGCTAACATTGCTACAATCCCAGTTCCACCCCCTGCTTCACTTCCATTCTACTATTACCACAGTAATCGTCTCCCTGTTTCTACTATTCACTAACTAGCAAAGTAATCTTTGAAGGCAGAAATTGAATCATGTGGCTTTTTTACACTAACCCTTTCAGTTTCTTTCTATGGACCTTTGAGAAAAGAATCAGACTCCCTTGGCATGGCCTTCAAGGTTCCAGCCTACTTTTCCAATCCCACTTTTGGCCTTCTCAACATTCCATCATTCGGCTCCCACGTTCCCAGAGACCAAAATCGCTTCTCCCGGCTTTGGTAGGTGTGCTTCCCTTAGCCTGGAATCCTCCCTCCTCTTGTGGCCAACTCTCTCTCCGTCCCATTCTTCAAATGAGGGCCTTTCTCCTCCTTCAGATCTGCATGTCTCTGCCATCTCTTCAGAGAGGCTTCTCTTGGTCAGCCTATTAGTATTGCATCCTATCCCATGCACCTGTTTGCTGTTATTTTCTATTACTGAACCCTGTTCATTTTCTTAACAGCACTCTTCATAATTCATTTGTCCATTTCCTCGTTTATTATCTGTTTCACTCAGTAGACTAAAAGCTCAGCAAAGGCAGACAATGCCTCTATCGCAGGAGATAGCCTTACTATTTATGATCATCAAATATCATGGAGTCATTTCCATATTTGGGGGTGCTAATTGTCTGCTACCTGCTCTGAGGAGGAGGCTGTCTGCAGTGATAGAACTCTTGCCTTACTTCTTCTTCTTTTTTTTTTTGAAGATTTATTTATTTATTTGAGAGAGCGAGAATGAGAGAGAGAGAGTACATGAGAGGGGGGAGGGTCAGAGGGAGAAGCAGGCCCCCTGCCGAGCAGGGAGCCCGATGCGGGACTCGATCCAGGGACTCGAGGATCATGACCTGAGCCGAAGGCAGTCGCTTAACCAACTGAGCCACCCAGGTGCCCCTTGCCTTACTTCTATTACCCTATCAGTAAATGGTGCCAAATGTAAGCTATTGGGCAAAGTGCTAAAACGATCATAATAATTCTTTAAATGTATTGGGTGTTTTACAAAGAGCAATTTTTTCCCACATAATTTTATTTTTTATTTTAATTTTTATTGTTTGTATTGAAATCTGAGCAGTTTCTTAAGGTGATACTCAAGGAAAGTATTGTCAAAGTACAATGTACAAGTTTTCGGATGGTCTCTATTTTTATTTTATTTTGGAGAAATAGGTCGTACACACAGGGGAATATTTAACATATTTGTACAGCCTAAAAAATAAAAAAATGATACATTAAAAAATGGAGCAAAACAAGCTTTCTTGCTTTCTCTTGATTAATACTGAATTTGAATATCTTTTAATGGCCACTTGTGTTTCCTTTTCTGTGAAATGTCTGTTAATGTACTTTGACCATTTTTATAAAAGATTGTCTTTTTCTTATTTTTTTGGTATGAGTTTCTTATATATTCTGGATTTTAACCTTTTAACAATTATACATGGTGCAAATATCTTCTCACAGAATGTCACATGTCTTTTACCACCTTTATTGTGTGTGTATGTGTGTGTGTTTTCCTGAATAAAAGTCCTTTAAGTGTAGTTGAATTCATTTATCTTTTCTTTATAGATTGCACTTTTTGAGTTCTTTAAAAGAAATTCTTTCTTATGCCATAAATGTATTTCCTGATTTTTTTTTTCCCTAAAAGTTGTTCCTTTCATATTTAAGTCTTTGATCCACCCAGGATTTTTTTTTTTATCAATGACAAAGTGGTATTTGAATCCATTTTCCCCCATGTAAGTAACAATTGTTCCAGCTTAACTTTTCAGTCCCTTTTTTTTTTTTTTTTGCCTCTTTAGTTGTGTTATAGCTCTATTTTAAAGTAGGTTTTTATATATGCATGGTCTATTTCTGGGCTCTCTATTCTAATTCCTTGGTTTATTTGTCTATCCATGTGTTAGTATGTTGGTGCCTAAATTATTCTAATCTTATAATAAACCAATATTCATAAGAAAAAATACCTCTAATCTTATTTTTTCCTTCAGGACAGTTTCAGTTATTCTCAGACCATTGATCTGCTATATACATTTTAGAATCAGGTTGGCAAGTTCCACAAAATACACTGTTAGAATTTTTCTGGCACTTGTATTTGAATCTATAGAACATTTTGGAAAGATAGATATCTTTATAATACTGTTTATTTCTGTCCATGAACACAGTATATCTCTTTATTTACCTCTTTAATATTTTAAACATTAAAAAAGTATTTTCTGAATAAAGGTATTGTACAACTTTTATTAGATTTATTACTGAGCATCTTATTTTGTGTTACTATTTTAAATGATATTGTTTTAAAAGTAGACTTTTCTAACCTCTACTGATTTATTGAAATACAATGGGATTTTATATATTGATTTTATGTCCATCCATCTTGCTAAACTCTTAATATTTCTAATACGTTATCCGTACATTCTTTGGGATTTACTATGTAGATAATTATCATTTGAGACAGTTTTGTTTCTTCCTTTACAATCCTTGTTTTAAATTTCCTCTTTCTACTTTGCTTGCTGGGAAAGAATAGTATGGTGGTTAAGAGCATAGATTCTGGAGTCAGACTGGTCTGGGTCAACCACCTCTGCTACTAACTTGCTATATAACTGTGGACAAGCTATATAACCTGAGTTTTCTCATCTGCAAAAATGGATAACAGTACACCTACCTCGTAGGACTTTGCGTGGATTAAATAAATTAATTCACGTAAAGTGCTTAGAACAGTGCTTGCCACATGGTATCCCTAGTAAGTGTTAAATGTTATTATTAGACGTTCCAATATGATGTTGAAATGACATGTACTGGGTTTTGTTTTTATTTAATCAAGTTTGAAAATATTTCTCTTTTAGTATTTAAAGACATTGTCTTTGTTTGTTTATTCCTGTTTCAATACCTAATTTAGTGCTAAATTACTCTAGTTTTATTTTACAACAAGTCAATATTTGGAAGGACAAATACCTCCAATCTTTTTTTTTCCCTTCAGGAGTGTTTTATTTTATTTATTTATTTATTTATTTATTTATTTTTAAGATTTTATTTATTTATTTGAGAGAGAGAGAGTGAGAGAGAGCACATGAGAGGGGTTAGGGTCAGAGGGAGAAGCAGACACCCTGCCGGGCAGGGAGCCCAATGCGGGACTCGATTCAGGGACTCCAGGATCATGACCTGAGCCGAAGGCAGTCGCTTAACCAACTGAGCCACCCAGGTGCCCCCTTCAGGAGTGTTTTAGTTATTGTTAGAACCATTGATCCTAATATAAATTTCTTCAAAATTTTTTAAAAACTCCAGGAGGTGGGGAAGTTATATATTGCAATTCTCTTCCTTTAGTGAAGAGAACGTAGAATTTAAAAATTCTAAAGTTCTTTTTTTAATTTAGCGAAATCTAACATTAACATCATTACTTTTCTCCTAAAAAGCACTCATGTTAATAATCTGCTAGTGTTATGCCAATGTGGTATTTTAGTTTTACTTTGCTTTTTTAAAAGCCTTAAAAAGTAGACTTTTTTCCCTGATTATTAAAATACAAGGTTGATGTTTGTTTACATTTACTCCCTATTTATCATTTTTGATGCTCACAATTTCTTCTTGCATCTTAGACCTCCCTTCTGAGATAATTTTTCTTCTTACTGGTGTTCCTCCTTTGGAAATTTCTTTGGAGTTTCTGATAGTAGTAAATACTCAGTTTTTTGTTTTTCTTTTCTCCTCTGATTTTTTTTTTTTTTGAGATACAGTTTTCTTGTTTTTGTAATTCTTTGTTATTTTTTCTGAGCATTTTGAAAATACAATGACATTCTCCTCTGGCTTCCATTGTGACTGTTAAGTTATCTTTCATTGTTTTTATAATTTCCTTTTATCTTATTAGTCTTTTTTTCCCCTGCCTGTTTTTAAGATAGTCTCTTTCTCTTGTGTTCAGCAGTTACAATATAATGTGGGTTTATTTCCACTTGTTTTTGCATAAGACACATTGCTGCTGAATCTGAGGACCAGTCTTATAAATTCTGGAAAATTTTCAGTTATTTCTCTTTGAATATTTCTTAAATTCTATTCTTTTTTCTCTTGCCATATGATATTATATGCTTTCTACCCCTTTGACTGTCTATATTAAATTTGGGGTAAGTTCTTCAAATCTATATTCCGATTCATTAAATAATTTTTATGCTGTGTCCTATCCTGCTATTTAATCTCTAATTGAATTTTTAATTTAATTTAATTTTTTTACTTCTAGAGGTCACAATTTGGCCTTCTGAAGTGTCTTACTCCATTGCCATACTTTAATAACCTCTTTTATTTACTTTTAAAATGTATTGAACTCATTTTAACAAGCACATAGTTTTGTGAGTCTCGTTCTGTACTTTGTTGCTTAGGTCGACTCTCCTTGTGTTACTTTGGTCCTTATGTGTTCCACGAATTTTGATTATGAGTTCATGTCCCTGGGTTATTCTGTCTAGGAATTCTTTGAAGTGTGGGTTTAAAGTACCTTTTCTCAGGTAGGATTGTGTTTGTGTCTGCCAGGTATTAGAAGATACTACCAACATGAGCCCATTTTCAAATAAAATTCAGCTTGTGGTTTTTTGACTCCCCAGGGATATAACTTCTAATTCTAAATTCATGTGACTGTGGTCTCCATTCAGAACTAAGCATGTAACTTCCCCATCTCACTTTGTCCAACGTGGCTTTCCTGGAGATCACTTACTGCTGTCATTGCCTTACGGAAGCCCTAACTTCATTCCCTTGTCTCTGATACAAACTTGTACATTCTGCAAGCCGCAAGCTTTGCCTCCTGTTCACCACAGTCATGGGACCATTAAAACTCAGTATCGAAACCACCAGAGGTTAGCATATTCCCTCAGAGAAGTGCCTGAGTTAAAGCTTGCTTACCTCTCTGGAAACTTTCTACTTTTGTTCTGACATCTGCAGATTTCCCTCAGCTTGCTATTTATTAGCTCAGCCATGTGGTTAAAATGCTGGGTAAAGATTTTTAAACATATTTTTAAGAGGACTTTCTGGACATCTGGTCTGTTCTGTTCATTCTTTTTTGTAATTTCTTTTTGTTTCTGGTTTCTACATCTTAACTACTATACCATTTCACAGAAGTATTACTTTAAAATAAAATAAGAGAAGCTAATATTTATTTTACTTAAGTGTTAGGACTCGGCTAAGTGCTTGACATGTATAACCCAATTTAATGCTCATAACAGCCCATCCTGGTATGTACAATGATTATTTTCATTTTAGGGATGAGAAAACTGAGGTCTAAAGAGGTTAATAACTTCTCCCACTTCATACTGCCAGACTGTTTTGGAGGCAGACCTCAACTAATGGTGATCTGATTCCAATAAAAGTTTTGTTATTTTTTGTTTTTTTTAAAGATTTTATTAATTTATTTGAGAGAGAGAGAGGAGAGACAGAGCACAAGCAGAGGGAGGAGCAGGCTCCCCGCTGAGCAGACTCGGGACTCGATCCCAGGATCATGACCTGAGCCAAAGGCAGATGATTAACGACTGAGCCACCCAGGCGCCCCAGGTTTTGTTCTTTTTAGCTCCTACTTTTTATCAAAATATTTTGAACATACAGAAGAGTTGAAATAATATTATGAACTTACACCCTCAAAATTCAATTGTTTTGAACATTTGGTTGTATTTGTGTTCCCTCTCACTCTGTACACACGTATTTTTTGCTGTAATATTCGAAGGTAAGTTTTAAATAGCATGACACTATGCCTCTCAATACTGATACTTCATTTCAAAGTGAGCTTTTAGCTATCTTCAAAGCGGTCCCTTTGGTAAATTCTTATTGCTTTTCTGGCAATGGGGAAAATACTTGAGAAGAGGGATTCTGTTTTCTCTGAAATTGGGGGTTTAGCAAAGTGCCTGGTACTTAGCAGGTACATCAACGAATGGGCTGTCAAAAGAGGACCTAGGTAAATAGAAGAGGAAAAAAGTTATCTAAGTTAAGACATTTGTTCCAGGAAATGGCAGGGAAAAGAAATACTGTGAAGGAGCTAGCTATCTTTCCCTGAGGATCATGGGATCCTTCACCCTGAGAAGGAAAGCAGAAAACATCCTTGTATATTTATGTGTCTGGGCAGTTTCCCCCCTGTCATGCACTATTTTGTCCTCCAGCTAGATGGTGACTCCCTGGGCAGTGACTCTGTGTAGCTAGCCAATTGTATGGTTCCTGGTACAATTGAATGAATGAATGAATTCATTCCAGTGTACTGTTTATATAATAAATGTAGTTTCTACCTTCTTATTGTCACTCTTCTTGCTATGGAAGCCGATTCTGATAACGTTGCTGCTACTGAAACTATTACTACTTCTACTGTCAACATCTCTCTGAGGAAGGCAGGGCCAAGCAGGCGATATTACTTCCATATGATAACTGAGGAATATTTGAAGTGAATTAGTCCAAACTTGAATCTAGATATTCTAGCTCCAAGGCCAGTTGTTCCTCTATGCCATCTCTTTTGATTTTGGATTTGTCAGGGTCTCACTACATATTGGGAACGACTCCACAGATTAAAGTAGCTCAGAAACGAGGAGCAGAAGCAGTATGTTTGCAGAACTGCTGATTTTGCTAACACCTGACATCCGTAATAGGACACGACTGGTATTAGCTGCTTTTTAAAACTCAAGCTATTATAAATAATTATGCAACACTAATAGAATACCAAAATATACTTTGAGGTGGACATATATTTAGATATTTATAGGCATCACTTATGAAATATAAGCATTCTGTATTTTGTATGTAGATATATATATGCAAAATGTGTGTGTCTGTGTACATACTGCAGTGACCTGTGCCTAGCTTTGCCTGTGCGCATGGGCGGGAAAGCAAGAGGAGAGGAAACTGATGGATCAGGGAAGGTCTAAGTTTCCTTGGGGCTGAGAGGAGAGATGAGGGCCAAGAAGGATTGAGGTGATTGCCTTGAATGTCAGCTCGAGTCAGGCTCCGAGTTTTGGGGCCAGTAGGTACCTGATGTGGGAGTCGGTTTTCAGAATATAGATGCAGGGATTGTTTGCACAATTTTTACCCGAGCACGCCAGCTAGGGGAGGCCTGCTTCTATGGCGGCATGGGTGGAACATTCGCTGGAGATGCGCGTGAAGCCGCAGAGGAGCCAGCGAGCTTCATACTGATTGGCTTCAACGAGCTGCTTTTATTCTAATCCTGAATCTGTTCCTACATTTATATTATCTTTCCTTTTGAAAAGCCTCCTGCCAATGCACAGATTGCTACTAGATTGTTCTATGCTAACCTCTAAATCGATGTTCAAGTGTTTAAAGGAAGGCAAACATTACACGGTTCAGAGTGAGTCTGTGTGACACATCGGTGCTTAATGGTGGTGATCTGGAATGTTGATTCAACATATTCCCTTGAAGACAGAAGATTTGCTCTGTTCTTGGATCTTTAGACTCACACTTGAACATGAATCTATTACCTCTCTGGCATTCAGTACTTCTTTGTCTGATGTTTACCTCCTCTATCATCATCATCATCTATACAGCTGTTACACACTTGCAAAGGAATACATATTTAGTATCAGCTATCAAATGTAGAAACACAACATAACTGCTGGAAATCAACTGTAAATTGGCAGTTTTATTTCATGCAACAGTCAACTTTTTGGCAGTAACTACCTCTGTGTAATCTCCTGACTCTCTTCATTAGAAGGAGCTTTACTGGCAAAAATATTGTGAATAATATAAATGCAATCTTTAAAAAAAACTTGGTGATGTCTATAATTCTTTCTATTACAGACCTCAAATTTCTTAGAGGAATATCAAATATGGTTGCAGCAATAAGTGTATTCTTAATGACATCCTTATTTCATTTTTAAGCAAAATGGAAGGAAATAAAAACACTGGCTCAGGTTCAGACCTTAAATGTATTAATATAGGAATAACACAGGGCATTCGAGATACTGTGAAAACAAATCAAACAGTAAAACACTGTCGTCAAACAGTGAGGAAACAAGATGCATTGAGAAATCTTGTATTGAGACTTCATCCATTTAGGAACCTATGGAATCAATGGAAGGCATACTCCATGCGAGGTAAGAGTAATTGCATGTTCTTTTGGGGGAGGAATCAGGTGGCTCTCTGGTGAAAAGTGGCTTCTTAGAACCCAAGGTTAGTATTTAATAGAGTCAGACCAGAAAACAGGCCCATCTGCCTGCCACTTTTTATAACCATCCTCCTGGGTAGGGAGTTAAGATGGAAGGACTTATACCAAAGCCTTGACTCTCTTTGAATGCAGAGCAGAGATGAGAGGATGTTGGAGAGGGAGAGGAGAAAATAGAAACAAATCACTGATTTTTAGATGTTGAATGTTTGAAGTATAAGTTAGGAGCCGAGAGAGGCTAGGAATGTGGGCCTTCGTAGAAGAACTTTGTATGACTCTGTTACCTCTTTCTCAAGAACTTGCAGACTATTTCACACTATGGAGTTGAAGGCAGAAAGCTCAGTTTTGAATATTTGCTCTGCCACTGAGTTCTGGGCTCTAGCTGGAAACATCTCTCTGTCTCCCACATTCATCACCTCCCCAGGTATATGGAGAGAGCTCACCCACATGGACCTCTTCCCAAAGGAAATCAGCTCAGGAGAAAAGACAGACTCTCTGGCCCCCTGCCTGCCAGCTGCATGAAATGCAGGGTGGAAACAAGCTGCAAGGCAAGCTCCTTCGGAGCCCAGGGCTGTGGTATTCTCACTCAGAACACCTTCTCTTCTTTATTGTTCAATCCTTGATCAAAATGGCCTCATTTGTTAGTTTACTGTTTGTTTTCTATCTGTGCACTTAGGCTCTAAGCACCCTGAGGGCAAAGACCTTGTTTCTGTTATATATATATATATATATATAGTTATATATGTATACATATATATGATATATAATATAAATGATATATAAATATATAAAATATGTATTTATGTTTTATATATATTAAATTAAATATATATAAAAACTTCACCATGATATTCCTAGTGCTAAGTATAGCCTCTGACATATTCAGGTTTGGATGAACAAAGGAGTGGATTTTTTTCTATTATCTGTGCTTCATTTGGGCGACTTACTGAGTATTGTCACTTCCTTTTTCAATCTGGAGGAGCTGTGCTCCCTGCAGAGCTGGGGCCTGTCACACTTAGCACAGCCATCCCCCAGCCTGGTGAATGTCCTCCCACCTGCACTTTTTTGAGCTGTGCCAGCTCCTCTGTAAGACGTGTGAGGGCGCCGAGCCTGGGGTGGGCTGAGGTGAGTGAGTGCCGAGCCTGTGGCGTGATGCCCTAGCGTGGCCTGAGATGCTCTTCCCTTCCTGTGAACCGAGTAGCTAGCGTGCTACCGTGGCTTCTCGCATCTTGGCTGGGGAATGGAATCAACTATTTCCTGGGTCAATTCTAGCTGCATGTTCCATGTTTGTATTAAAAGGTTAATTGCTTTACACCTGTACATCCCCAGCCTGGCTTCTCCAAGAAAGAGAAATGGTGCAATGAGTGCTGTATTTTTATTCTAATATCACTTACTGCATCAAGTGCACAGAATCTCTTTATTTGAGGCCAAATGCACAGTCCCGTTTGAGAGACCATTGCTGTTGGCAGCGAGTAGCAACTGCTTGTTCGGAAACCCTTGAAGATACTGCTCCGTCTTTCTGTTTACCGTGGGCTGGTAGAGGACGATTCCTTCTTTTCTCAGGGCAGCCTTTAATGAGCACCGCGTGGCTTTTTGATGTTGCCCTCCTACAGACTGCGGGTAAAGGCAGTGCTAGGAATGATACATTTTCAATTGTAAAAGTATTTTGTATCAAACCCTATCAAAAATAACACTGCCTTTGGGACACAGAAAATCCAATTTGATAGCAATATTTCTGCTCTTTTCTCTCGGACATGTTGTATCAGTTAGGGTGTCCATCTTTGCACCTCAGCTTTTTTTTTTTTTTCACCTGGAAAGTGATTTGGGATCGGGCTCTGTACTGTTGGTAATAACTTGAAAAATTATATTTATAAGCAGTCATGTCCTAAAATGACCCTACTTAATACCTAGTGGTTTAAAGGGTAGGGAGAAGAAAGGAGAAAAGTTACTAGTCCACATACTTTTCTTGGGAACTCTCCATGTGTGTAAAGTACTTAGCTATTTCATGAGGACACTCCTTTGTCGACAGCTCTACACCCAAAACATCCTTGGAGAAAGAGAAAGAGGGATTTTGGGGGCTGACAGGGGAGGTTCTAGTACCTGGAATTTCTACTCTCTAAACTGGAGACAAATCGTGGATGAGGGATTGTTTTCCCAGATAGAGATCTCATCGTGAGTTTGTAAATAGTCATTCATATGGTTTGTTCGTTAATGTATTCAACATGTATTTAAGTGTCTACTGTATATCAGGCAGGACTAAAAAGGAAAAATCTGGATCTTGCCCTCAAGATCTTATAATCTAGTAGGGGATAGAGACAATAAAGCATTATAAGGACTGAAATTCAGATATGTACATATACAATGTCATCTTGGGGCAATGTTTCTTAACTTTTTTTTCATCTACTCCCCCCCCCCCCCCCCCAAGAGACTTTCTAGACATTTTTTTCTCAATCACTTCTTCCCACATTAAAGTTCAATGCCACACACATGTTGTATATCTGTTTAAGAACTGTATGTATATCTGTGCTTTATACAAAAAAGGGCAAGATTTTTTTTGCCCCTTAAAACCAATGTTTGCCCACTTGCCTAAAGTGTTAAAAGATGAGTAGGCATTCTTTCAGGTAGAATAAAGGGTTAGCAGTGTAAAGATGGGAGCAACATGTGCAAAAGTAGAGAAACATGAAGGGCATAGTTTGGCATGTAGCATCTCTCTCCGATGCAGAACAAGGCGGATGATGCTGGCTCAGACATACCAGAGCATGTGCCTGATGCCCACTGTCTCCTCCTCTCCCCCCACGGCCACCTGCTGAGCCCTCAGCTATGCTCCCTGTTGGCCAGGAAGTGGCTGAAGGGACAGCAGTGTCTGTACAGAACGCGGCCACGCTCTGGGAGCAGTGTTGGGTGAGGGCCCCTGGCCGCCTCTGGCAGAGCCACTTCAACTGCAGGCCGCTGCCGGGTCTTTGGGCAGGTTTTGGGTCCCATTTGGTTGTTTTGTTTTTTGTTCGTTAACACGATCATGAAGACATTCAATGAGAGGGAAAATACGCACTATGATACTAAATTAGAAATAATTTGCTAAAATCAGACATCATGAAAGAATAAGAAATTCATTGACCACCCCCCCGCCGCCCCCCGGAACAAGGGAGGTGGTGAGACCATAGGGCAGTCTTTTGTGCCAGTCCTGGGATAGCAGCAAGAATTCAGCCCGAGAAGCAGGCTGCAGTCAGCCTTTGTGATGTTTCTGGAAATAACTTTTTGCTCTGTTTTTCCCCAAGGACCAAGTGGTTGGCCAAGTTGGCCAAGAGCCAAGTTCAAAGCAGGACTTAAGGTGGAAAGCCTCCCCCTCTGCAGTGGCTATCCTGCTGCTGGGGTCTGCAGGGACCCCTGCAGCTCTGTGTCAAAAAACTCCAAGGCCCACCACAGGTGTCTGAGTGAGTCCCGCACCAGGTGTCTTCCACTTAGAGACACACGAAGCTCCCCTGGAGGCCAGGGTGGCGTGGAAGAGGGGCGGGTCTGGGAGTGTGTCGAATCTGGTTTCCTGCAGAATTTGTCAAAACTGAATAAATCATGCCAGTGATGTTAATAATTGCCCAAGGCCCAGCCAGGGACGCTGGGATCCAGATGGGGGTGCCTAGAACTCTCTCCGCCTGGCCCTGAAGGCATTTCCACTTGGTGATTCAGAAGGCAGAGGCCCTTCCCAAGTCTGTTACACTCACTGTCAGCCCTGGTTGCGTTTCCCTTTTTCTTGAGTGATCTGTCTATTTCCCTGGTGAGCAGAGCAGCTGAGTCTGGAGGGGCACCCTGTTCACTGGCCACATGGGGGCGACCCTCTGCTTGCCGCGCAGCAGTGAGAGCACCTGCCCGGAGCTGGGGCCACGTGTGGCCAGGGAATACTGGGCTGGTGCAGGCTGAAGCCCACCCTGCTTCACAAAGCCCGGGGCTTGCCCTGAGAGGCACCCGGATGAGCACTGACCACTTGTGGCTGACAGGAAGGAAGCACGTGAGAGACCTGCGGCGTGTCTGATGGTGGCTGCCGGCGTGTACAGTTCTTCTCCTGCCTTCCTTTTGGCTTGATTCTATTTTCAAGCTGCTTTAGATATTACTGCTCAGTGTGTGAGGCTTCCTATTCCCTGGTCAGTCAGTGCAGTGGGCACCCACAGGGACCCAGCAGAGGAAGAAGCCAGAGGGTGCTGTGGTTACAGCAAGTGGCATTTCCACA
This sequence comes from Neomonachus schauinslandi, assembly GCF_002201575.2. NCBI lineage: Eukaryota > Metazoa > Chordata > Mammalia > Carnivora > Phocidae > Neomonachus > Neomonachus schauinslandi. The sequence goes on along the minus strand of NC_058405.1, from coordinate 44,638,759 downwards.
CTGTTGGCCACCAGGCGTGGCCATGAGGCTCCTGCTCTGTGACGGGCCCTTTCAGGACTGCTGTCGCATGTTCTAACTGCAAGTGGGCTGTTCAGGTGAGCTCGTGCTGGAGGAGGGCCCACTGGTGCAGCTGGTGGTCTGGGGACGTGCGTGGCCTCCTGGCACCTGGCCCTTGGGGTAAGACCGCCAGCAGGTGGGGTGGGCACTGGCACGCAGGCTCACACTGGAGGGGCCAGGCAACACACAGGCAGAGCTTGGGGCCCTGCCTGTCCTTCCCTGGCTCTCAGCATATCCCCCCAGAGGGACAGGTGTCAGAGTGCGGAAAGAGCGGCTGACATTCCTTTCTCAACGTGCGGATCTGCGAGCCCATGTGACACAGGACCACTGTGTTTGTTTTTTGTTATTTTGGTTGTGAATTCTCCTGTGGAATTGGCAAAAGCTCCATTTCCACTGTCTTTGCAAGCATAGCTGGTGTTGTCTGTGCTGTAGGTGTGGGCTCTGTGTGTATACATGTGTGTCTATGTATATATCACGCAGCAGGTGTGACTGGGGCTGTCCAGCGACAAGTACAATAAAAGTTGGCTCAAAAAACAAAACAAAACAAAACCAGAAAGTAAGCAAGCAAGCAAGCTCTTTTAGGGAGCATTCTGTTCAAAGTGCTGCTTACCTGATTTGCCTATCATGTGCACCAAGATACTGATTATAATTGGCAGGTTCTGCCTAGTTCAGGTAAGTATCTTAACAGTATCTGAAAATATTCTTATTCATGTGATTTTTTTTTTTTGGACAAAAAAGAATTTGTCAAGAGTGAGCTTGAAATCTGGAATAAAATCTATGTTTATTTCATAAATATCCATAAAAAAGTGGTCGTCAGGGGAGGGACAGATGAGTAGGTAGGGCACAGATGATTTTTCAGCCAGTGACGCTACTTCTACATGGATACATGTTATCCTAGACTTGTCGTAACCTATGGAATGCTCACCATCAAAAGTGGACTCTAATGTCAGTTATACACTCTGGGTAATAATGATTTGTCAGTGGAGGTTCATCAATTGAAACCAATATACACTCCAGTGGGATTGTTGATAATGGGGGAGGATATGCCTGTGTAGGAGCAGGAAGTTCATGGGAATCTCTTACTTTCTGCTCAATTTTCCATAAGCTTAAAACTGCTCTAAAAATAAATTAAAGGGCGCCTGGGTGGCTCAGTTGGGTAAGCGACTGCCTTCGGCTCAGGTCATGATCCTGGAGTCCCGGGATCGAGTCCCACATCGGGCTACCTGCTCGGCGGGGAGCCTGCTTCTCCCTCTGACCCTCCGCCATCTCGTGCTCTCTCTCTCTGTCTCATTCTCTCTCTCAAATAAATAAATAAAATCTTTAAAAAAAAAAAAAATAAAATAAAATAAAAATAAATTAAAACTATTTTTTAAAAAACCCTTAAAAGGTATAACTGGAGTAAACTCATAATCTGTGTAGCTAAAGGTCTAATTAAAAGAAGCATGAATTTGGGGTCAAATAGGTTAGGGTTCAAATTCCAAATACATCAGTTAATTGAATGACCTTGAGTAAACAGTATCTCTCAATTTCCACATCTGCAAAATGGGGGAAAATATCTCTATCATAGATGTATTATAAATACATGCTCACCCACCCTTTAAAAATGCCATCTGGGGGCACCTGGGTGGCTCAGTTGTTAAGTGTCTGCCTTCAGCTCAGGTCACAATCCCAGGGTCCTGGGATGGAGCCCCGCCTCAGGCTCTCTGCTCAGCAGGGAGCCCGCTTCTCCCTCTCCCTCTTTCTGTTCTCTCTGTGTGTCTCTCTGTCTGACAAATGAATAAATAAAATCTTTAAAAAAAATGCCATCTGGGGGAGAGTGGTCCAGAAGGCAACCTATTTACTAGGGCATGAAGAATACATTAGTGAGAGGTGACATAATATCTTTGGAGAGCTCTGTGGCTCATTCTCTGTAGATCAGAAAGGACTATGGGAAATTCTGCCATTGAAATAAACTCTCTGACTTTAGTAGGGATAATAGGAATTCCAGAAGTCCACTTAGAAGTCATTGGGGATAATGGGGAGTTCATGGCAATAATGGGGAGTTCATGGCAATAATGAAGAAGGGTCAGATGGTGGTCAGATGGTCAGAGGAGACAAAGGGGGCATGGTTACTGTAATAAACAACGGAGCTAAAATAGTAACAGAATGGTTTGATTTATAGATATTTTTGGCATTGACTAGTTGATCATGGTGTCCTTTGGACTGAAATCGATGGGCAGGCTACTAAAATTGTACTTGATTCAAATAAGTAAAGAGCTCTGGATCTTGCAAACAGTAGTCTTGACTTTCGTCACCATGGAAGAGTGTTGCAGTCCTTCAGTTGTTTCCTGGATGGAGCCAGTTCACCGATCGAGATCCTCTGAAACGCAGGGGAGACTGAGTCCCTTTGAGGAAAAATTCTGCTACAATGCCAAAAATTTTATTGCAGATCTTTCTCCTAGCCTTCCTTAAAGGGACCATGGTTACTTACCTGGTGTCTGTGTGGAAGGAGAACTAACTAGACTTTATGGTTCTGAACTGACACTAATTCTTGGAGACTCAAAACACCTCCATGATCCACCTGTAAGATTAAGGGCTTAAGGAGTTTAGATAATTAATGGAATCTTGGCTTGTGTCTATCTCAGAGTGGTCCAATTGGTCCCCAAACCTTTCTCGTGGTTATTTTTTCAAGTCTGGAATTTATCGTTAGAGGAGACATACTTAGCCACTAGGAGAATTTCCACACAAATTCCCTGACCCGTGAAGAGACAGCTGTTGTGGTAGGACAGATTGCATAGAAACCACTAGAAAGGCCTCTAACACCAACTAAAAGTTATAGTGCATTCTTGCAGGGATTGCTGAGATTTGTGCCTTGATCAAGGACTTGAAGGATGCAGGGGGAGTCATTCCTACCACATCCTGATTCAACTCACCTATTTGGCCTTTGCAGAGGACAGATGGATCTTGGATCTTAGAGAATGACAATGGGATTTTAATAAACTTAATGAAGTGGTGAATCAAATTCCAACTGCTGTTCCAGATATGTTTCCTTTGCTGGAGAAAATCAATACCCCCTGGCACCTAATATGCAACTTGGGTAGGCTGTAGTCTCTAGTGGTCCACCCAAACCCTAATGCAAGTGCTCCTGTGAAGGTATTTTGTAGATACGATTAGATAGCCAGTTAGTTTTCAGTAAGAGAGACTATTCTCAATAACCTGGGTAGGCCTGCTTCAATCAGTTGGAAGACTTCAAGAACAGAACTGAGGGTTCCCTAATGAAGAAAAAAATTTCTTCCTATGGTAGGAGCATCAGCCCCTGCCAGTTTGCCCTGCCTTATAGCCTATGTTATGGATTTTCAACTTGCCTAGCCAGCCTCCATAATCACAGCAGCCAATTGCTTGCCATCAATCTCTCAGCATATATCTCCTACTAGTTCTGTTTCTCTGGTTCAACCCTGACTGATACAGCAATTAATGTGGTGAATGCTCTTTCACTGTATGTGTTAATAAATACTATCAGAAGCAGTTTGCTTTCGGGCGCCTGGGTGGCTCAGTCGGTTGAGCGACTGCCTTCGGCTCAGGTCATGATCCCAGGGTCCTGGGATCGAGCCCCACATCGGGCTCCCTGCTCTGCGGGGAGCCTGCTTCTCCCTCTCCCACTCCCCCTGCTTGTGTTCCCTCTCTCGCTGTGTCTTTCTCTGTCAAATAAATAAATAAAATCTTAAAAAAAAAAAAAAAGAAGCAGTTTGCTTTCAATAGACAAAGCCAGCAATACTTCTTCAGTGTGCTACCTCAGGATTAAAATTCTTCAATTCTCTGTTATAATCTTGTCCATGGGGACCTTGATAACTTCTTTATTCCATAGGACACGATGCTGCTGCACTAATTTGATGATATTGTGCTAATTGGACTAGTGAGCAGAAAGTAGCAACAACTCTAGACATCTTGTTAAAACACATGCAAAACATAGGGTAGGAAATAACTCCCCCCCCCGCCCAATTTAGAGGCCTTCTACCTTGTGAGGGTTCCATGCATCTCATGGTACCTTGACATATCCCTTCCAAACTGAAGGATAAATTGCTGTATGTAGACCCTCCTGCAAAACAATGATAGTGGCATAGCATCTAATGTGTCTCTTTGGATTTTTGAAGGCAACTTGCATCTCATTTTAGCCTGCTACTCAGACCCATTGATCAAATAACTTGAAAAGCTGTCAGTTTTGAGGAACTCCAGACAAGAGAAACTCTGCAGTTGGTTGAAAGTGCCGAACAGCGCTGCCACTCAGGCTCTGTGACCCAGTAGATCCATTTGATTGTGCTTGAAGTGAGTGTGGCAGAGAGGGATGTTCTGTGGAGCCTTTGAGAGGACATTACAGGTGACTCACATCATAGACCTTTAGAATTTTGTTTAAAGTTATGCCAGCTTCTGCAGACAGCTATTCTCCTTTTGAGAAACAACTTGTGGCTTACTACTGGGCTCTACACTTGACTATGGACCACCAAGATAACTATCATAAACTGCTTGTTGTCTGACTCAATAAGATACAACGTTGGGTGTGTTTAACAGCATCTGGTCATCAACTACAGGTGATATATGTGAGATCGGGCTTGAGCAGATCTTGAAGGCTCAAGAAAGTTGCATGGGTGAGTAGCCCAGCTGCCCATGGTCTCTACTCCTGCCACGTTGCTGCCTCCCTTTCATGGAAAGTTCCCCATTAACTGATGACTGAGGAAGGAAAATGAAGGCCTAATTTACAGATGGTTCTGCACAGTATGCTGGCATCACCTGAAAGTAGACAGTCACAGCACTAGAACCCCACTCCAGGATGTCTTTGAAGAAGAGTGGTGAAGGGAACTCCACTCCCCACCCCAACCAACTGGCAGAATTTTAAGTACCACCCTAGTTTTTTTGTTTTTTGTTTTTTTGTTTTTCCACTTTTCTTGGAAGGTGAGATGATCGGAGGTAAGTAGAGATCTACAATATGTCATGGTAAGTGGCTAACAGTTGGCTTGGTGGTTGGAGACTTTGAAGGAACATGATTAGAAAATAGGTAACTAGGAGATCTGGGAGAACTAGGAGATCTCTATCCAAAACAGTACAGGGTGTTTGATATTCCATGTGGGTGCTCACCAAAGAAAAACCTGAGCAGAGGAGGATTATATTTATTAGGTGGGGAAAAAATGACCTGTTTTGTGGATGTTAGTCAGACCCTTTTCCCAGTCACCCACATTTTTCTGATGAGCCATGGTGGCAGGGATGGAGGTTATGTATGGGCTCAGCAACATGGACTTCTACTCATTAAGACTGATTTGTCTACAGACAGTGCTAAATGTCCAATATGCCAACAGAAAAGATCAACACTGAGCTCCTGATTTGTCACCAGTTTCTGGGGGAGCCAGGCAGCCCCTTGGTGACAGGATGATTATGCTGGACCATATCCATCTTGGAAAAGACAGCATTTTGTTTTCATCAAAATAGATAACTCTGCATATGGATTTGCCTTCTCTGCTTACAATGCTTCTGACAAATCTACCTATCCTTTCCTTTCTCTTTGGAGTTCATTTCTATCAGGTTTTTCCCTAGACAGAATGCCTTATTCACTGTCATGGTGTTTTACAAAACATTGCTTCTGACAAAGCAACTCATTTTATAGGAAATGGGCTTGTGCTCATGGAATTCGCTGGTCTTACCACCATCTCCCATGCCCTAAAGGAACTTATTGGGTGAGATGGTGAAATGTCCTTTTAAGACTCATTTACCCCACCTTCAGGGTAATAAAACTTTGTGAGGCTGGGGTGATGTTCTCCAGGATATGGAATATGCTCTGTATTATTGACCAGTATATGGTGCTGCTTCTCCTATTCAGTATTGGCAGTCACTTGGCAATGTGTTTCTCACACTAGTAAACAACAGGCAATAATATATAATAAATAAATATATATATATAGCTATCACACAATTGGCCAGAGAAGAGTATATATGGAATGCTGAAGATCCATGGGGGCACCCTTTACTAGTCCCATGTTCTGTAATAGAAGTAATGGGAAACCACCCCAAACTGAAATGAAAGTCTCTGTCACTCCACAGGCAAGGATCCATGACCAGTGGAAGTACTTGGTGAGGACAAAATCATCACAGAATAGGTAGTAGAGGAAGGACACAACAAATACCAGTATGACTATGGGGCCAGTTATAGAATTTATAGTTACGCGTTTTTCTCCCTTGCTTCTATATAAATATATTTGTATATACAATTAACCAATTAAAACATTTCTTTTTCCCTCTTCTACTTGGTGACAGGTTGATTATTGTAGCAACTTGTCTTTCTATTGACTAATATAAAATTAATAGTGACTGATTTTATATCTCAGTATTTAAGTTGCAATATATCAAACAAAGCAAGGGTGTGACTCAGGTAGAAGAGGAATGAATTTCACTTAGAGATGGATTAAGTATATATATTCTCTTTGGGGGAGAGGGATTGGCAGTTTCTGATTGTGTGACAGTTGCATCATATTCAGTAGAAGCATCTTTTTGCCACCATCTTTATTTGAAAGTTAGGCATGGCTAAAAGAGTTGGATGTGGATGCTAAGATGAAAGGAGTGAAAAGTCCTGGATTGCACTATATTTTCTAGAGTTCCTTGTGTGGCTAGATTAGAAGTGTCCAAAAGGGGAACTTGCACAAGATTTTGGAAGCACTTCCAGAAGTGAATCAGTGACCATTGCTTTTGGAAGGTTGTAGTGCTCAAATACTGTGACCATCAGATGTGGAGGTGTCTAGTGGGTCTCAGCTGGTCTTCACTCTTCTCTGTTCCATGTCCAGCTTGTCTTCCTAACTTCTGGCCTTGCTGACCAGTAGTGGCCCCAGACAACCACCAGATGCTTGGCTGTGAACCCACACAGGTGGTAGCTACACAGAAACAACGACTTCCCATAGATCCCTCCATGAGCTCCTCCTTTGTGGTCCTAATTTGACAACTAGAAATAATTGGTTTCTTGGATTTTCCCAGAAGCTCCAAACTATCAACCTATGCCATCTAGGCAGGCTGATTAGTAACTCTTGCTCTGGCCCTACAAATTTCCCTTGAAGACCTTCACTTCCTCAGCATCTCCTACATAAGTATAAATTCTAATTTCTATAATAATTTTTTTCTTCCCATATTAGTCATCATGTCTCTGCTCGACTGAATTCTGAACAATTATCTTCTTTAAGGACATTGACATTGCTATTGTCTCCTCTCTCTTCTGTATCATAAATTATCTCCTATTGAGTAGATCATTCTCACCAGGCAAACAAGATACAGTTTTATTCCATTTAAACAACAAACACTCTTAATTCTACAACCTTTTTCAGCCACCAGTATATTTATTTGCTTCTAGTTACAGTAACACTCTTTAAGACATTTGTCTATCATCAATGTGTCTAGTTCCTAACCTTTCCTTTCTCTTTGGAATTCATTTCAATCAGGTTTTTCCCTAGCATTTTCTCCTGAAATTTATTTTGCAAGTTCCCAATGACTGTCCCAATGTTAATTTCAACAGGCAGTTCTAATTCCTCATATTATTTCATCTGTCAATTGATCATTTATTCCTTCTTGCAACCATTTCTTCACTTGGCCAAGGTCTCTGTCTGTCTCTGTCTTTTTCTTTCTGTAAAGCAGATTGTTTCTTCTCAATCTCTTTTTCTGTTTATTCTGTATCTTTCCAAACTTATTCAAGGAGTGTCCCAGGGTTCAGTTGCTGAACTTTTTTCTTCCTTTCTACTTCTACTTCTTAGGTAAGTACATTTACTCTCATGGCCTTATTTAACGTTCTGTGTGCTGATGATGCCAAAATTTAATCCTCTACCTCAGGCCTCAACCCTGGTCTTCCTGTCTTCATTTGGATGTCTTCATTTGAATGTCTACCAAGAACTTAATATGTCCAAACCCAAATTCCTAATCTTCCTACCTATCCCTATTCTGTTCCTCCTACAACTTTCCCTCTTCAGTAAATGACCACTTCAAACTTCTAGATGCTTAGACCAAAAACTTGGAGTCGTTCTGACTTCTCCCTTTCACAGCCCATCTCAAACGCATCAGCAAATCTGCCAACTCTACCTTCCAAATGCATGTAGAATCCAATCTTTTCTCACCACTGCTGCCATGGTGGTCTAAATTGCCATCATATCTTGCCTGAATAATTGCCATCAACTCATAATTATAATTACTCTTTCTGGTTCAGCCTTTTCTCTCCTTCTGATCTGTTCTCAAGACAGCAGCTAGAAAGAGCCTATTAAAATGTAAGATTCATCATGCCATTCTTCTGCTCTGGATTTTTCAGTGGCTTCTTATCTCATTCAGGGTAAGTTCTCAAATCCTTACAAAATCCTTTAATTACTGGAACAGTCTACTTTAATCTACTTCTCTGTCCTAAAACTTCTAGCTCATTCCACTCTAGGAACATAGGACTTTGTGTCATTTTTTTGAACATGTTAACATAATTTTGCCTCAGAGACTTCATACTTAGGTCCTTGGAATGCTTTTTCACAGATATCAACAGTGCTTAGGTTTCTGTCCAAATGTCCTTGAATCAATGAGGTCTTCCATAATCACTTTCTTTAACGGCCACCTTATTTAAAGAGCAACCTTACCCTCCCTGCATTGCCTAACCCCTTTTCCTATTGTATGTTTCCTCCACAGAGTGGTGTGTGTCAATGTGTGCGTGTAAAGAATTGGATATATATAGGAAATAATATATCTAATATGACATATTATATCCATTATTTTTGATCATAGAACATGGGAGTACTAAAAGGTGCACTCTGAGGATCTCCTACATTCCACACATACTCTTCTCTGACCCAGTTTTGTAATAGTTATTCTCCTGATATCCAGTACAGAAACAACTTCCTCTCCTCTCCTCCTACTTTTTCTTCTTTGCCTTTAAGTTCATTGGCAATGAGACAGTGATTTGTCTTTGTTTTTTTCTTCTAGAATATAAGATCCCCCTCCTAGAATGTGTGCAGCTCCCCTCTTCTCCCAGAGGACATAGTTTTTATAAAATAGACTTTATTTTTTAGAGCAGTTTTAGGTTGACAGCAAAATTGAGAGGGAGATTTCCCATATACCCTCTGCCCCCACACATGCAAAGCCTCCTCCATTATCCATATCCATTTGCTATAATTGATGAACATACACTGACACATCATTATTGTATAAAGTCCATAGTTGACATTAGGGTTCACTCTTGGTGTTGTACATTCTACAGGTTTTGACAAGTAAATATATGATGACTTGTATCCACCATTATAGTATCATAGACAGTAGTGTCATTGCCCTAAAAATTGTGTGTGTGCTCCACCTATTCATCTCTCCCTCCCTCCCTCCAAATTCCTGGCAGCCACTGGTCTTTTTATTGTCTCTATATTTTGCCTTTTTCAGAATGTCATATAGTTGGAATCATACAGTATATAGCCCTTTCAGATTGGCTTCTTTCACTTAGCAATATACATTGAAATTTCCTCCATGTCTTCATGGCTTGATAGCTCATTTCTTTTTAGGGCTGAATAACATTCCATTGTCTGGATGTGCCACAGTTTATTTATCCATTTGCCTACAGTGTTGTCCAACATGGTGATACTAGCTCCCAAAACGCCACCTGGCACATGGTGGGTGTTCAATACATGTCCCTTATCTTCATCATGCAATTATTCTTTCTGTGAATGGCATCAGTCTTCAGTAAGTCGTCCAGGCTTAGAGTATAAATGGATGCCAAATCTCCAGGAATTTGAGATTCTTTCACCTGTCCTTTCACTCCCACCTCTCAGATCTACCTCTTAACTATCTCTTGAATTCATCCTTTCCTCTTTATCCCCAATGTCAATGATAGGACTCACTCTTCATCAACTTCTCCCCAAATAGCACATTAACCTCCTGACTTTTCTTTCTGAATTTTTTTTGCATAATCTATGCTCCTAAAACACAAAGCTTATTACATTGATTTCTTGCTCAAAATACCCAGCAGATTAAAGTTTAAACTCATTTCCTTGTGTTCCCAGTTTCCCAAGATCTGATCTTTACTAAACTGTTCCCTGCTTTCTTGGAAGTTTCCCCCTGCCTTACTCTTGCAGTTTTTGAAATAATCCATTTAATTCCATTATCAGTTCCATATTTAGGAAATGAATTTCACATGAATCACAGAGGATAATGTGGCGCTTTTGAAACCTGGGGTTGATGATGTTGGCTTTTGTATTTCTGTGGATAACAGTTGAGTGGTTATTTCATTAGGTCACATGCTAGAAGTTAAAATAACTGTAAACTCATGGAAGCTTTGTGGCTATACAGAACTGTACAAGGAAGGACTCTAGATTCTGCAGTGGAATAGCAGCAAACACTTAGAGATGGGGCGGACCAGTCCTTTAAATGGATCTCTGCTTTATTTATTTTTTTTCTGTTTATTTATTTATATTTTTTATTTTTAATTTTATTTCTATTTTTAATTTTTTTATTATGCTCAATTAGCCAACATATAATACATCATTAATTTTTGATGTAGTGTTCAACAATTCATCAGTTGTGTACAATACCCAGTGCTCATCACCACACGTGCCCTCCTTAATACTCATCACCTGGTTATCCCATCTCCCCAGCCCACTTCCCTTCTGTAACCCTCAGAGTCTCTCATGGTTTGTCTCTCTCTCTCTGATTTCTTCCCATTCAGTTTTCCCTCCCTTCCCCTGTGGTCCTCCGTGCTATTCCTTATGTTCCACATACGAGTGAAACCATATGATAATTGTCTTTCTCTGCTTGACTTATTTCACTTAGCATAACACCCTCCAGTTCCATCCATGTTGATGCAAACGGTGGGTATTCATCCTTTCCGATGGCGGAGTAATATTCCATTGTATATATGAACCACATCTTTATCCATTCATCTGTTGAAGGGCATCCTGGCTCCTTCCACAGTTTGGCTATTGTGGACATTGCTGCTATGAACATTGGGGTGCATGTGCCCCTTCTTTTCACTACGTCTGTATCTTTGGGGTAAATACCTAGTAGTGCAATTGCTGGGTTGTAGGGTAGCTCTGTCTTTAACGTCTTGAAGAACCTCCATACCGTTTTCCAGAGTGGCCGTATCAGCTTGCATTCCCACCAACAGTGTAAGAGGGTTCCCTTTTCTCCACATCCTTGCCAACACTTGTTATTTCCTGTCTTGTTAATTTTTGCCATTCTAACTGGTGTATCCCATTGTGGTTTTGATTTGTATTTCCCTGATGGATAATGATGTTGAACATTTTTTCGTGTGTCTGTTAGCCATTTGTATGTCTTCTTTGGAGAAGTGTCTGTTCATGTCTTCTGCCCATTTATTGACTGGATTATTTGGTTTTTGGGTGTTGAGTTTGAGAAGTTCTTTATAGATCTTGGATACTAGCCATTTATCCATAATGTCTGCTTTAAAGCGCTTGTATTGTTCACCTTCCATTTTTATAATACCCATTATCCTGATGTCAGATTTTTGTTTTTGTTTAAGTGAAGCAGAAAAAAACTTTGAAAAAATATTTAAAAGGGTGGAGAAGTGGAATTCTGAGTGGGTTTTTCAGATTCTGTGAGCACCCACTTTGCTTTGAACATTGTGCTTTCTCTTTCTCTCTCTCACACACATACACACGCACATGCACACACACCTATCATTAAATCTAAGAAGATCTGGAATAATGTTAAGAGCCAAATGTATGAGGTAATGCACAGTGAAGGGAAGAATGTCAGCCTGTCTGCTGAACGGACAGGGTAATTTTTTTTTCTTCTTTTTCTGTAATAGTTGCAAAGCCTAGTAACTAAAGGATCTGATGGGGTGCCTTGTTGGCTCAGTTGTTAAGTGTCTGCCTTCGGCTCAGGTCATGATCCCAGGGTCCTGGGATTGAGTCCCATGTTGGGCTCCCTGCTCGGCAGGAAGCCTGCTTCTCCCTCTCCCACTCCCCCTGCTTGTGTTCCAGCTCTCTCTCTCTCTCTCTGTCAAATAAATAATAAAATCTTAAAAAAAAGTAAAGGATCTGATGTAATGAGATATAGCTGAGCTTTGGGAAATTTCATCAACCATTTGATTTCAAGTGATTTCATTCTGTCCTTAACTCACAGGATTGGGCTTTAATATTGAAATCAGAATAGAACATTGAATCAGATATTTTTCCTTCTAGTACTTGCCATTTCAAAGAACTTTACATTATTATTGCATCCCCAAGAAACAGGTAGGATTAATATCCTTATAAAGTGCTTTGGTTTTCTATTGTTAGAGTATGAGAAATCCTAAAATGATAAATGACTTGGACGTTAGCATAGAACAAATCAGGGCCAGAACAGTGTTTAACATTCAGATTTATTAGTTTCCAGGATTATAGTCACTCTATTTTCCTCCTCAGTTTCTTGGGGTATTACACTTTGGGTTCTGTATGGTTGAAGTTAAAGTCTGGTGAGGCTATTTTTCCCAGAGAGAAATTTCGAGTTCTCATCCTTGTTACAACTCTTACTTTCCAATAATGCTAACATTTCTGGAATTCACTTCATAATCTGTAAAATGAAACAATTAAAATTAAATTTGACTAAAGTTAGGGGACTATTTTGGATGACTTCTTAACCTTAGGGTTGTTTAATTTTTAATTTATTTATTAAAAAGATTTTATTTACTTATTTGTCAGAGAGAGAGCACAAGCAGGGGGAGTGGCAGGCAGAGGGAGAAGCAGACTTCCCGCTGAGCAAGAAGTCCGATGCAGGACTTGATCCCAGGACCTTGGGATCATGACCCCAGCTGAAGGCAGATGCTCAACCCACTGAGCCACCCAGGTGCCCCTTAGGATTTTTTTTTTTTAATCAATGTTTATTCAGGTGGAAAAGAACATGTTCCAGAGATGGCATCTCCCATGGACATGAAATTGACAGAATGTTGAGGTTCATATTCTTCTCAACAGCACCTTTTTACTTAAATAGGCAAGGCAGTGAATTTGTGAAGACACAAAACCACTGAATGGATCCCTTATTCCTATATTCCTACTCCTGTGGCACCAGGGGCAGGGGGCGTGGGGAGGAGCAAAGGGAGAGGGAGAGAGAGAATCCCAAGCAGACTCCCCGCTCAGCATGGAGCCCGATGTGGGGCTCAATCTCATGGCCCTGAGATCATGACCTGAGCCAAAATCAAGAGTTGGATGCTTAACTGACTGAAACTCCCAGGCGCCCCGAGAGTTGATAAGAGTTTTATGTTCATTCCTGATTGCTTAAAGAAAATTGAAATCCCAAGAACTGTGAAGTCAGTATTTTGCCCCATTTTCTTCAAGAGCCAACTATTTTACACACATCAAATTCCAGCTGAATAGAAAAACAACATCTGGTTTTGATAACTGTCCTCTGTGGAAAGCAAAGAACTAGAATCAATATAACTATTGCTCTTTAGGAATCGTATCATTGGGGAAGCCTTCCAGGATTCTTCTAGTCTGAGCTAGATGTTCCTCCCATAGCACCTCATGTTGACTTCTGCTGGACTTGACACACTATTTAGTAATTGTCTATGAGCTTGTCTGTCTCCTTCACTGGTCTGACAGACCTGTGAGGGCAGGAGTTGTGTCTTCATCTTTGTAGCCATCTGCCTAGTAGATAGTTTGTCCATAACAGGAATTTAATAAATGTTTATTCAAATAAAATAAAGGTGTGTTAAAACTAGTTTGGAAACTCCTGGAATGATAATGCTTTATTTCCTTATTCTAACCATGACTAATTTTTACTGTTTCTATTGAATATCTACTTTATGCAGGCATATATTTACCTAACTAGCATATTTGTATATAGTAGATATTTAATATGTGGTGTTAATTGAATTATAGTGGAATAGGCTCTTCAGATGTATTAAAGAATTGGAAATAGTTTAGTCAGTTTAGGCTAGGCTATGTTGTAGTAACAAACAAGCTTTTAAATGTTGGTGACTTAACGCAAAAAATTTATTTCTCAGTCATGCAAAATGCACCACAGATCTGATAATTCTGTAGAGCAGCTCCTTTTCAAATGGTGACTCCAGGGTCCAGGCCTGTAACTGTGCCATCTAAAACAGGAGGCTTCCAGGTCCCCATTGCAGGAAAAGAGAGCCATGCACTGGTTCCCAAATACTTTGGTCTAGGACTGACACACCTTACTTCTGCTCATAGCCTTTTGGCCAGAACAAGTGACCTGCAAGAGGATAGAGAAATGTGGAAGAGAAGAGCAGGAAATGCTTCTGCCATTGAGGGAGAGAGAGCAAAGTAGGATCCAATGATCAATATTTACATTTAGTTTTCAGTCTTTTTTTTTTTTTAAGATTTTATTTATTCATTTGAGAGAGAGAGAGAGACAGACACAGAGAGAGCATGAGCAGGGGAGAGAGGCAGAGGGAGAAACAGACTCCCTGCTAAGCTGGGAGCCCCACGTGGGGCTTGATTCCAGGACCCTGGGATCACGACCTGAGCTGAAGGCAGACGCTTAACCATCTGAGCCACCCAGGAGCCCCTAGTTTTCAGTCTTTTTTTTTTTTTTTTTAAAGATTTTATTTATTCATTTGACAGAGAGAGAGATAGCGAGAGCAGGAACACAGGCCGGGGAGCGGGGGTGAGAGAGAAGCAGGCTTCCAGCGGAGCAGGGAACCCGATGCGGGGCTGGATTCCAGGACCCTGGGATCATGACCTGAGCCGAAGGCAGACGCTTAACGACTGAGCCACCCAGGCTCCCCCCTAGTTTTCAGTCTTATGTTTTCATTTAAAAAATGGTAATTCGTTATTACTTATTTTTTAATTTTTTAAATTTTTATTTTTTTAATGGTAACACATTATTTCAAAAAGAATTCATGACCTAAAGATCAGGGAATTGATCCCCCCCCCTTTTTTTTACAGGAAGGCAAACAAGGTGCAGTTGAATCCCAGAGTGTGGGCTGCAGAACTTGGAGGGTGTGGGGGTAGGAGTAAGTGTAGTTCCTGAGGGAGGAGCAGGGAGAGTGTGGACTGGAACAGGCTGAGCATCACGGGCGGTTCAGAGAATGGCACAATCGGGGTGGGGGGAGGCAACGTGGCCTGTGACCCCGATAACATTTCCCAGAGGAAGCCTAATATCGCGGGATCTCAGGAGAGTACCGGGATGAGAAAAACCTGGATGCCCTAGGTGCAGTAAGGCCCTCCTCTCAGACTTGTCCGGAAGGAATGTGGCTCATACCACCTCTGACGCAAACCCCACTCCTCGTGGCCGCCTTGCCCCCTCACTCAGAGTCACAGGCTGGGAAAGTTGCGTGGGAACGACTCTGGCCCAAAGGCTGAGCAGGGGAAGTGTGCCTGAGGCCGGAACTGCGGAGTGAACTGCGCATGCGTGACCCGCAAAGCTATCGCCTTCCTGGAGCTGGAAAGAGCCGGGCAGCCCTGGGCCTCTGGCGGGGAGCCCCGTGGGCCCCAGACGGCCCAGCCTTAGCCTCCGGCAGCCTCAAACCACCGCACCATTGCACATCCGTGGTGCCAGTTGTTTCTCCAGGCAGCTGTAAGGTGTCTAAAATTCATCTCAGGGGACCACTGTTGCCTGTTGCTTGAACCTTTCCCCTGAACCTCATGTCTCAGAGCATTGCTCTTTCTGACCCAGCTCATCTCTCAGCACCCTGTGATGGGGAAGGTGGCGTCTTCACCCAGTCCCCTTCATCAGGCGGAACAATGAAATTGTCAGTGAGAGGCGGCCCTCTGCGATATAAAAACAGGTACGGCTTGCTCATTTTGTAACTGGACATTTGGCAAGTCACGAGTATGTAATGTACAGCATGGTGACTATAGTTAATAATACTGTATTTCATACCCAAATGTACGTAGGAGAGTGGATCTTGAAAGTTTTCATCACAAGGAAAAAAAATTGTAACTATGTAATTTGTAACAATGATGGTTGTTAACTGGACTTGCTGTGGTGATCATTTAGCAATATATACAAATATCGGATCATTGCATTGTATACCTGAAACTAATATAATGTTGTATGTCAGTTATACCTCGTTAAAAAGGGTATATGTTATAATTGACAGAATCCAATTAATTGCCCTTTCTCAATTATTATTATTTTTGAAAGATTTTATTTATTTATTTGACAGAGAGAGACACAGCAAAAGAGGGAACACAAGCAGAGGGAGAGGCAGGCTTCCCGCAGAGCAGGGAGCCCGATGTGGGACTCGATCCCAGCACCCTGGGATCATGACCCGAGCGAAGGCAGACGCTTAATGACTGAGCCACCCAGGCGCCCCCAATTATTTTTTAATACTCCTTTAATCGATAGTATCCAAATTAATAGTTTTTAAAATGAGTTAGCAAATGAAAGAGACAAATGCCAGTAAGAATGATTTGTAGCCCCAAAGCTTTTCTTTAATGATAATACCAAGTCAGTTTACTCTTACTAGTTCTGAGCCCCGTGATGAGGTCTCTGTCCAAGCAGAGATGTGTGACCTTTCTTCTCATTTCAAAGTACGGGGACATTTGGGCAAAAAGTGGCCCATCCATGGACAACTGTGGTCAGTATAACTTGGTCACTGCTTCTCACCTCAAGAAAGGTGACCTGCCTTTCTTTTTGGTACTCGAGAAAATTGCCAGTGAAAACCTCTAATCGCAGCTTTAACTTTCTCATTTGAAGTGCTGAGAAGTGAACTTCCTCAACTCCTGACTAGAGATATCAAAATAGAAAGTACACAAAAAGCTCTTATGATAGAGTGCAAGATATAAAGACTAAAGAACTCCTAAGCTCTAATTCTTTTTAGTTGTTGTATCTTATATAAATTATCCGATAGAGCTGGAATAGCCTAAGCCTTCGTATACCATCCTTTTGTAGAGACAGGTTCCTAAATCTATATGTTCACAGTTAAAGAAAACATTATAGCATAGCAAATGGCCAAGACAGTACCCTCCTCATCCTGTTTCTTTTGTATTGTCAGGGTTCTCAAGACATGATGGGGAAGCATAGGTATTCAACAAGACATTTAATTTCCAAGAACACAGGGCTGAACTACATTTCTCAGGTCCCAGCATTTCAGTGGGGTCATGGCACTGAAACGGGAGCAGTGATGGCAGTTAGGAAAGGGTGTGCTCTTCTATCCCTTTTTCTCCCCTCCGTACTGCAGTCAATGAAGGAGGTGGCAGATGAAACACTGTTTTAAGTCACCTTTTGGAGGAGCTGCAGGCAGTAGAGTCTTTAGCTCCCTGTCAGAGTGTGATGTTAATGAGAAATAAACTTCTCATGTGTTAAGACTGAGATTTCAGGGCTAATTGATCACAGCCTATTACAGGCTAGCCTGCTAATTCAGACATGATATAATGCATATTGGACATGCATATGCACAAAATTCAAGAGATGTAAAAGGCCTGACAGTCTCCTTTGTCAGAGGCAAACACTATTACTGGTTTCTTATCTATCTTTCAGAGATAAGTTATGTGCTGGTAACAAAAACAGTATAATTACGGTAATGGCAGCAAACAGTAAGAACTTGCTGTAATATTGACCCTAAAAGTTATTCTTCAGACCCAATGGAAAGTGATCTAGGTCGGTAATGTGTGTGTGTATGGCGGGGAGGGGAGTCTTTGCTCCAGTCAGTCATTAAGGGACCCAACTGAAAGAGGCTTTAATAATGTGTCTTTGAGACTGACCTGGCCAGTAATATCTGCCTGGCCAAAGGGCAAAGAGCATAAAGGATGGCATATGAGAGGCTTTTATAGGCCAGCTCTGCCAATAATTGACTAGAATTCAGTCACATCCCCATATCTTAGTGCAAAAGAGGCTGGCGAGTATAGTTGAGAGTGTACACACGGAAAAAGAGGAACTGTGTTTGGTGATCAGGGAGTAGTCTTTGCCTTATGTGTTCATTCATACAACAATTCTATGATCGAGGGGCTACTATTATACCCACTTTACAGACTGATGAACTGAGGAAATGAAAAGTTAATTCATTTAGTGATGATCAGCTAGTAAGTGGTGGATCCTAGAAATGTCTGGCACCAGGGCTGGGCTTAACCACTGTAATCTATCCTTTCTTTATACAAAGTAGTGGATTATACACACTGTTTTCTATTTTGTTACTATTTTTTTCCCCTTAAGGATATTTAGTTGAGATTATTTAATGCTAGTACATATAAGGCTGTTTATTTTTTGATAGCTAATACTATTCTATTACATAAATGAGTCATAATTTAAGTACAGTTACAATGATGATTGTTTCCATTTTTTCCCCATTTCAAGTAGTGTTGCAGTGAATATCCTCAAAAGTTTGTGTTTGCACACATGTGCATGTATATGGAGAAGAATAATTTCTAGAAGTAACATTGCTCAGCTAAAATGGTTTATGTATATTTACTTTTATGGATGTCTTCAAATATTTTTTTTTAAAGATTTTATTTATTTGAGAGAGAGAGAGAGCACACAAGCAGAAGGGAGGAGCAGAGGGAGAGGGAAAAGCAGGCTCCCCACTGAGCAGGGGCTTGATTCCAGGACCCCGGAGATCATGACCTAGCTGAGGATAGACGCTTAACCAACTGAGCCACCCAGGAACCCCTTCAAATATTTTTTAAACAAAAAGTACAATTTACATTTCCATCAACAAAGTATGCAAATATATATTTCTCCGTAGTTATATGGCACAAAAATTTTCTGCTTTTTGCTATTTGCTAAATTATAAGTAAAAATGGTACTTGATAATATTTGTTAAGAATACAATGGATGAAAATGAACAGATTCTTTAGATTAGGATCAGCAGAGCACTCTTCTAAGAGAAAACCAGATAGAGATCTAAGTAGTATGGTGTAGCCAACACTCAGTTATTTTGTGGTATAATGTAACAACATCTCATTTTTAGAGAAAACCATTTTAAGAGAAATGTCAGTAATTTTTCTATGAAAATGATTAAACCAATGAATAATTTAAAATTGTCTGTCACTTTGGGTATGGCAGCATCCCTTAGTGCCTTAAGAACTTTTCAGAAGGCAAATTGCTCTAAATACATTTTTCCATTATGCACAAAGTGCATTTCCTCTTTGCTGTGTTGCCTGAACTTAACACAGGTAGAATTATATTTATGATATGCAGTGAGGTATTATGAAGCCACACAATATTTCCTGCTGTATAGGGACTGGGATGTTGTGAGATTAAAGAGTGCCTCTTCCTGTGCCAGTACTTTTTTTTTTAAATCAACATAACAATATTTACTGAGTTTTACCATGTCAAAGAAGCTTGTGCTTGGTTCTGTGGTGGATGCAAAGATTAGCAGGCATGCCATGACTGATGTCCAAATTAAATTCACCACCTAATATAATCTTGACCATATAACACAGAGTGTGATAAATACCACAAAAAATGCATAGACATATAAGCAACATAAATTAGCAGCACTTCTTCCGTATGAATGTGTTCTGATTATTTGTCATTCTTTGTTTTTGAAGAAATCCCAGCATTAAAAAGTCTTTGGTAATAGTATAAAAAATATTCAACATTAATTTTTGGCAAAGGGAACATTTAAATTTCATTTTAGAATGGAAATATTATTGACATCTGAATATCTTTAGTTTTTAATGATGTTTTGATTTCTTAAGCAGATATCAAGACTAAAACAGGATCATTTAATTAGGTCATCTTTAGATTTTATATATGCATATATTACATTTTTTATTGAAGTACAATTGACATACAATATGCTGTTAGTTTCAGATGTACGTCATGGCAGTTTGATATTTTTATACATAATGAAATGATCCCCACAATAAATGTAGTTACTTTCTGTCATTCTACAAAGTTATTACAATATTACTGACTATATTCCCTATGCTGTACATTATATCCCTGTGACTTATTTTATAACTGAAAGTTTGTGCCTCTTAACCCCTTTCTCCTATTTCACTCATCTGCATAAGCCCTCGCACTCTGGTAACCACCAGTTTCCTGTATCTGTGAGTCTCTTTCTGTTTTATTTTGTTTATTCATTTGTTTGGTTTTCTAGAATCCACATATGAGTGATATCATGTGGTATTTGTCTTTGTCTGACTTACTTCACCTAGCATAATATGCTCTAGGTCCATCTGTCTTGCTGCAAATGGCAAGATTTCATTTTTTTTTCAGCTAAATAATATTCCATTGTGTGTATGTATATATATATGTGTGCATATATACATATATATGTTTGTTTATCCATTTATCTATGGATGGACCCTTAGGTTGCTTCCATATCTTGACTGTGTATATAATGCTGCAATGAACAAAGGGGTGCATATATGTCTTTAAATTGGTGGTTTTGTTTTCTTTGGGTAAATACCTAGAGGTGGAATTGTCGGATTGTATGGTAGTTATATATATATTTTCAGATTTGTATGAGAGAAAGAGAGCTTGAGCAGAGGGAGGGGCAGAGGGAGAGGAAGAGGCAGACTCCCCACTGAGTCACATAACAATGATTATTATTAAGAGGCTGTGAGTATAATGGGTAAAATCATATGGGTCAGTGCCAGACAGCCTGCATTTGAATCCCAGCTCTACCACTTACTGGCTGTTGTGTGGATTACAGATAATCCATGAAAAATGCTTAAAATAGTATTACTCAGTTTAACCATTATTCTTAATCAGATATTGGTATAGAAGTTAGCTTGCTTCTGGAGAAGAATTTTGATGCTTTCTTGTTTCTATACTTAGGAAAAGTTTAAGATAAATAGGATACATTTTCTTCCCTGGTGGGGAACTCTCTTTTCATTTGCCAGTTCATTTAGTTCTCCAACTCTCCTTTGATAGAATAATAATTATACCAATTTCATAAATGTGAAATTCTCAGAGCAGTTAAAAAAGTATCTGAACCAAAATGTAAATCCAGGTTTCTCTACCAAAATCAAGATTTAAACATGCCAATATAGTAAAAGAAAAGATTTGTTTGAAAATATATGCCTTTTTAGTCACAAAATTTGTTCTTACACTTCCACATTCATTGATTCACGGAATGTTTTTCTGTAACATGCCTTAATATAAAATGTGCTTTAATTACACAAGTTCAGTTTGTGGGAAGGTCTTACCTATGGCTTCAATGAAAGAAAGTAAAAATAGTACTACCCATCTGACCCACTTTTTAAAAATCATTTCCTCTTTTTTATCTTTCCCACCCTCTCTATCCCTATTCCTACTCATTGTAGCCCATACAATACCTGACCTGGGTTACTACAACAGCCTGAAAAATGTTTTCATCTCTAATCTTGTCCTCCTTAGAGCATTCTCTGCACTGTTACCAGAGTGGTTAATTGCCAGTATTAAGCACATTTCCCCCTCTACCCAAGTTAGAGCTCATTAGGGTAGCTTCTTGGCTCTCCCCGCTTATATCTCTTACCTCTCCGGCCTGGAATCTCACTGGAATGCTCAAGCAATAGCAGATGCTCAAAGTTCTCTTGAGCACACAAAAGTGCCTTTTCATCTTTGTGAATTTGACCCCTCGTTGCCCTACTACTTTCTTTTTCCCCCAGTAATGAGCACTGGGCTTCATATACCAGAGGTTCTCAGTAGATGTGTTTCCTGAAAGAATAAACAAATGTTTCTGCTCTTCTTTTTGAAAAATCTTTTAGGGAAGCAGTTTTTATTGTGGAAAATCTTGAGAAGTTTAGTTATACACCAGGAGTCCTGGGTTTTAGTTCTGGTTCTGTCCTTGGCTCACTGTGGGAGACTGGACGTGTGCCTGTAGGTTTGGGCATATAAGTGTCCAAGCAGATTTTGGGATTGGGACAGCTCAATATTGGGGTAAAATTAGGAGAGCATTGAAGAGGCAGGAAAGCTTTGCATATTATTTCAAGTCTTACAACTACCAATGGAGTAGGAATTAATATCCTCATAATACCAATGGAAAATGGTGTCACAAATAAGTTAAATGTTGTCCAAAGGGAAGAAGAAAAATGCTTCTGATGCAAGGGCTCTGAGGAAGGAAGAGGAGAAAAGCCAAAAGTGAGACTGTCTTCATTCCTGAATCTATCCCCCTACATCCCTTCCGTGATTGAATCTTTCGGAAGGAGGCAAAGGGTAGGGAGGGCCGGAGAGATCTGGGGACTCTGGAACGGGGGAGGGGGGCTTCCTTGTTTCTCAGGGGATGGCCTGGGGAGACTGCACTTCCTTTACTGAAGTTGAACATCCAGCATATTTGGTGTGCAAGGCTGCCCACTGCTGCTGCTTTGAAATGTCTGAAGAAGAGGTCTAGGCAAATCAGCCTGTGCTGGCACTTCTAGTTCCCATGGCATACGTGTGTCATCATGCTTGTGGGGGATGCCCAAATGCTAAGAGGACCGGAAGAGGCATAGGGTCAGGACAAGGAGGCTGCAGAACGTGGGGCTGTGTGGCTGGAGTCTGGAGGAGGGCCTCCCCTTTCAACACTGGGTGCCAGTTGGAAACAGGCAGGACCACTATCACTTCAGCAGGATGCCGAGCCAGCTGGGACAAAGCTAGGTGAGAGCACATTATTGCCAAAACCTCTCTGCCTCCAGTCTGTAAGAACTCAGAAAGTCCCTGGCAAGGAGGTTCTCAGAAGGAAGGAGGAAAAAGATGTAATTTACTGAGATTAAATCCTGAAGCACCTGAGATAATACCTGAAAAGTATTGGCTAAAACTGGAAGAGACTGAGTTATAATCATTGACGAGTCAAAGATGGTTGTTTCTGTTCAATGGGCTCAAAAGCAAGATGAGATTCCTTGCAGAAAATAGTTACCTTTTTTTTGTTTGTTTGTTTTGCACATTTGAATTGTGGCATGTGTCATCAATGTATTTTTAATAATTCAGTTATTCAACAACTATTTATTGGTCATCTACTATATACAGGAATTCTGCTCATAACTCTTGCTGATGTTTCAAAGCCCTTTTTGAAACAACTCTTTCTGTGACCCAACGCTCTCTTGGAGACTCATGGAGGCCTTCTAAAGCCCAGCTTCTGAAACCCAATCCTACCTTTTCTTACAGCAGAGGTTCCTTACTCTTCATAATTCCGCCTTATACTGCTTTCCTGGGGATTTCCATTATTATTTTTCAAGCAATAGTCTACACAGAAGGTGTGGTAGGCCTATATCTGTAAATGTATACAATCTAAATTTGAAAATTTACTAAGTCATAAATACACTGATTCCCCTTGCATTAGCTCTGTGGTGACCCCACCTTTTTTCCTGGATGTTAAGGGTAAAGCAGTAGATGGAAGTTTTTGATAAAATAACTCAAAGCTGGAAAAGGAAGAGCTTCTGCTTTAGCAGAGTAAGGTTGAAGAGGTATGCTAGCAGGAGGTTATCTTTCCTGTTCCAGGATTGGTTGGTTGTTTTTTGGATATCCTACTTGAAGGTCAGACCACCGTGGAAAATAAGAAGCATAATTTCTGCCTAAGCAGTGAAAGAACCAGCAGGGAAGGGATTGATTGAAATCCCTCTCTGAGGAGGCCAACCAGCAGAGAACAAGGGGCTGGGATTAGGCTGTGGGAGTGAGAGGTTAAAAGGAGTGAATGGCAGTGAGGAGCGGGAGAGAGTTCCTAGACGGGTCTGGAGGACAGTCTCTTCAGGTCCGGGAGAGCTTGCATGCCGTCCTCCAGGAGACCAGGAATGCAGCCCCATGCCATTCGTAGGACTGTGACTCCTTTGTAGGAAACCTCCTAGATCTCTGCCCCCTTTGTAGACACTGTATTGTTTGAACCTACAGTAGATAACTAACTGGACATTAGTTAAGATTCTGCATATGTGCTTCATGGCCTAAATAGGTGGTAGATGCTCTTTTCTTCCTTCTCCCTAGCTCATGTCCAGACTCCCTCAGGTGGAACGCAGCATGGTGAAAAGACCTGCAAGGGGACCCATGAGACTGTAGTCGACAGAGTATGTTATTTGCTGACTGTGCCACTGTTTCCTTCCACAGTAAGAGGGTTCATGTCCAGGTAATGCTCTGGAGCAGCAGAAGAGTAACAACCACAGCATGGTTTTAAATTCAATTCAAGAAATTCGATTCCTCCTCTTCCATCTTCCCCTGTCTTACGTTAAGCATTTGTAGTTGCCTCAGGCTTTGAAATTGTCATTTCATCAAATTATACTTTCACATATTGTTATAGAATACATAACAATATATTGCCATGCCAAAGCTATTTTATTGTTATAGAAGTTAGGTATATAGAAAGAAAAGAACAATAGAATAAAATAAAATCATCTGAAACATTTCAATTCCAATTTCTTTCTTTTTTTTTTTTAACATGAGATGATGGAACATTGAGGCAAATTCTTTTCTTCATGTCAGTATAAAGTATAATTTTCCTAGGGAAGTTTTTTCATTACTTGATTGTGGGATCTATAGTGAATGCTGTAACCTAGTCCTGCAAGAATACTATGACAAAAAAATCTGAACACGCAGAGCTTTTGGGGAAACAGAGCACTTTCTACTAAAGACCTGCTCCTGACCTCTGCTTTGATATTCTTTCAGGTTTCACTGGAGGTGGGAGGTGGAAGTTTGAGAGTCTTAATTCGATCTTTTTCTGATTGCATAGACACAACCTATGCATAACCCCTACCGTCTTCCAACTGCACGGGTCTCCTGTTGCTTTTTCCCCCTTCTTTCTTTCATTTCTCCTTTTATTAATACTGTCTTTCAGTAGTGAATTATTTTAGAACAGTCACCATTGTAACTACCATCCAATGCAAGAGATAGAACCTTGTCAGTCATCTCAGAAACCCCTTGGTGAGGCCCATCCCAGTTACAAACACTCCCTTCTGTCAGAATAGCCATTATCCTGACTTCTACAGTAATTATGTCCTCGCATTTTTTTTTACCACCCAAGAGTGCATCTTTATACACTGTATCTTAGTCTTTTTCATTAAAAATGATGTCTTTAGATTCTTTTAATCTGCAGTTTTTCTCTCCACCCCTATGTACCTCATCCCCTTCTTTTCCTTAAAATTTTCTTATTGAAGGACCTAGATAATTTGAACTGTCAAGTTTTCTATTGTCTGGATTTTGCTAACTATATATTCTTGGCTACGTTGACATATTCTATTCTTCTTTCTATTTCCTAAAAATTGGTTTCAGAGGGTTGGTCATACTCATGTTTGACATTTTAGCAAGTCAATAAAAGGTACATATGTCTGGTTGTCTCTTTTTGTCAGCAGACATTGATACTTATTATAAATCTATTAATTCATTGAGTGGAGGGTGGTTGCAAATGATGATAGCCTATCACTTAAAAAATTATCTTAAATATTTTTTATAAGTAGACACTTGCTCTCATCTATTATTTGGTTATCTAGTGGTCTAGTCATATAGGAAAGACAAAATAAAAGCTTGTTTCTTTCTCTTTACTACCCTTCAAAGGTGATCATTTAATTTTTAGTAATTTAAATATTAATGAATGGATTTACATCCATGGGATCCCTTTTCCTTTTTGAAGTGAAACTATCCTATCTTTGGCCAGCTTCGGAAACCTCATAAAGTTGTCTCCTGAGCCCTTTTGACAGGTCTGATAGTCTTGCTTTTTTTTTTTTTTTTTTTTTTTTTTTTTTTTTTTTTTTTTTTTTTTTGATTTTATTTATTTATTTGAGAGAGAGAGAATGAGAGACAGAGAGCATGAGAGGGAGGAGGGTCAGAGGGAGAAGCAGACTCCCTGCCAAGCAGGGAGCCCGATGCGGGACTCGATCCCGGGACTCCAGGATCATGACCTGAGCCGAAGGCAGTCGCTTAACCAACTGAGCCACCCAGGCGCCCTAGTCTTGCTTTTTTTAAACAAGGTATTTCAAGATCATTTTGCGTATGTCTTCCCCCAGACATGGAATCAGCCATTTGTCCAAGAAGCCTCATTTTTTTTTTTTTTTTTTTAAATAGGAACCGGTAACTCAAAACCACAGTCTTATTGCTAATAATGCTTTCTAACTTCAGAGTGCTCCTTATTCCATTGCTGTTGAGTAGTATTCAAAACCTGGTGGTTTTCCTTCTTCAGTTTCCTCTGGACATTCACTTTTCTTCATGTCTGTCTTCCTTGTTCTGTGAAATTTTGATTCAATTCCCACTAGTTTCTTTTTCTTAAAATTTTCTTTTCAGCATGGGAGTCTATTTCAGAAGAAAAGCCTGTCTAGACTGCCCCTGTTTCCTTTAGTCCTAGATACCATTTCCTTGTTCTCCCCTACCGTAATATTGGACGAAATCCTTCAAGTTTCAGGGGCTGTTTTGAAATTTACTTGTGATTTCTTGAGCATATGTTTGCTATTATTGGTATTTCTTGTGCTTGGGACCATCAGACATCGCTTTGCTTTCTTCTGTACAAACACTGATACCTTGGAGATCTTGTGGTGGTTGGTAATTTGTCCTCATTGTCTTGCAGTTGATGGTTTGTGGGGATGTCGTCACTTAGCTTGTTGGAAATGCTGTCCCTGATTTTTTTTTTTTCCTACAATTTAAGTGAAGATTAAAGGAGATTCAAAAACTATGTGGCCACCATCTTCCCAGAATATTTCCTTTCTGGTGGAGTGAAAATAGGAAGAAAAATAGTGCCCTTAATTTTGCTTCTTTGCTTCTAGGCATTTTAGATCTTTTGCTTGAGTTCAGTAGTTTTATGAATAGTGTAGTGTCCCTTTGGTGTATAATCATAGCATGAAAAGATTTCTGGAAAATGTTTTTTTAAAATCACAGGATCACCATCAACCATATTAATATTATATGTCATTCTTTTCTTTCATTTTCCTTTTTTAAAAAAAGATTTTATTTAATTTGAATGGGGGAAGTGAGAGAAAGTATGTGTGAGCAGGGGGAGGGGCAGAGAATCCCAAGCAGATTCTGTGCTGAGCATGGAGTCTGACACGGGTCTCAATCACAGGACTTTGAGATCATGATGTTGCAGGAATGCAGGATTCTTGTCTCAAGGAGTCGAAGAATGAATCTCGCGGAGGAAAGGGTGAAGTGAAGTGAAAGTTTATTAAGTGAAGGTGAGAACAGAAAGGAAGGAAAAATGGCTCTCTGGAGTGAGAGGGGTCCCGAATGGGTTGCCACTGAATGGGTTGCTCTTGAGGGCTTTTATGGTCCATATTATATAGAAAACTGACCAGGAAACTTGGTAAATTTCATGTCAACATGGTGGATTCATAAATAGGAGAATATCCTGTCTATATTTGGAACCAACATCCTGGATTTTTTACTTTCCCTTCTCTTTTTGTAAATATCATGAGAATATCCTATATATTTAGAACTAACAAAGTGTTCTTGTAAATATCATGAGAACAAACATCCCTTCTCTTTGGTTAATATTTCATCTTCACATCTGGGATTTCTGTGAGCCTGGTTAGTTAGGTAGCCCCCTTGGTGAGCCTAGTCACATTGCCCCTTACCTGTGTCTTCCTATCTAGCCTTGTCTGTCCCTTATTCAATGACCTGAGCCCAAATCAAGAATCAGACACTTAACCGACTGAGCCACTCAGGTACCCCATCATTTTGCTTTTCTATATATTTTTTTCTCTCTCTCTTTCTAGATAATGCCCTACTACTTCCAGGGTGGTATATACATCTTTCAGTGCTTTATAGCTTCTCTGGAGTAGCTTATAAAGAACCGGTGATGTTCTTCTTGTACTTCTCCCTAATTCAACCCAGGCCTGTCTTCATATAGATACGTAAGATGCCTCATGGAATAAAATAGTGACTTTATTTGATTAGTCTTATCAAAGATAATTATGCAAAATTAGTTTGGCCTATAAATATAGGTAGCAATTTGTTTTGCTTTCTCTCCCAGTGTAAATTTTAAGTTTAGTCATTAAATATTTGGGGCCAGGTTGGAGAATTATGGCCAGAGGAAATATCTGAAGAAGGCTGTTTCTCTTGGCCCCTGTAAATAATCTGACAAAGAGACTTGTTGCTTAACCAATGCCTAATGTGTTCATTTGGAATGCTCTGATGCTCAATTTTATTAGGCATTTACAAAACAAAGGCTGTTTCCCCCCTGCATTGTAATTAGTGTAATTAGAGTTTATGTGTGAAGTATCATATATCTACTGTGGAGGTATTTCAGGGTAACAAGGATACTGAATTATCTCACTAAGATTGCTGGTTTAAATAATTTATGTAGTATATTTGATAATACCTCACATTAGAAAATTAAAGTTCCTCCAATCAAAATAATGGAATGGAATAATAATGGAATGAATAAGTCACGGGAAAAAAAGGCACAGCATAAGGAATACAGTCAGATATTGTAATAGTGATGTACAGGGACAGATGGTAGCTACTCTTATGATGAGTATAGCATAATGTATAAATTTGTTGAATTCCTGTGTTGTAAACCTGAAACTAACATTGTGGGTCAGCTATACTAGACCCCCACTGAAAAAGACCCCCCCACCAAGACCCAAAATAGCATTGAGCGATTTGGAACAAAAATGTATTCTTGCTTACACTCTTCCTGCTATTCAGGGCTAACTGGCTCTAATATTTATATATGAAAGGAAAAACAGACTAGAACAAGATTATAGAATGATTTTTTTTCCCCTGAGAGGCTAACAAGAATAAGTGAAGTGTCATGCCATGCTAACCTAGGGAACAAATTGTAAATACAGAGAGAAGAAACAGGTTTCAGAGTTTATACTGCTGCTGTTTTTTGGGGATCAGCTTCCATTGTTACCATAATGTGTTATGTTGAAAAGGGCAGATGAGGTTGCTGAGTGGCTGGTTGGAGAGTCCTCAAGAGAATACCCAGGAAACTGAGTTGCAGCACATGTTGGAGCAGCCTCACAAGTGAAAATAAATCCACAACATGTGGTTTTCTGCCTGAGAGTACTTGCCATTCACTGCATAGTTCATCTGGATGGAGTACCAGTATATTTCTCTTTCAAATCAAAATGGAAAATGTTTTATGTTGTGTAGACCAGCACTGGGTCTCCAGTTTTCTAGATCTCATGTGAAAGTGTAATCTGTAGACAGTAGCCAGGCATTGTATTGGCCTATTAGAAATCACATTTTTCAAATGTAGTTGAAGTTCATCTGAAGTAGCTCCTGTTATTTTAGACCAATTTTTAGTTGATATGCTCAGTCTATTTTCTCTTTACTCCCAAACAACACTACTGATCAAAAGTTAAATTGGACCAAGTTGCTATCTATGCACAACATATTGTCAGCTCT
Organism: Neomonachus schauinslandi; assembly: GCF_002201575.2. NCBI lineage: Eukaryota > Metazoa > Chordata > Mammalia > Carnivora > Phocidae > Neomonachus > Neomonachus schauinslandi. Next base: position 44,609,614 of record NC_058405.1, on the reverse strand, counting down.
TACATCATTCCCCCCGCCCCCCAATCTTGGTGCCCTTAATTATACTTAACCAAATCAATGTTAAATTAAATTCACATTAAAGTTAGAGTTCATATGCAGATTTGTTGCTGTTGTGAATTTCAGAGAGAGAAGTACTTTGCAAGGATATGCATACAATTCAGTGGAGTGAGTAGAAAATATTGCACAGGCAGTTAGTGATGTGTGTTGTTTGGAGCAGTGATAGGTTTCCTGTATCCTTTTGTTCTGTCTCACATGGGTGAGATGTTGTGCAACATACAAAGAAGGCTCAGGGATTATAACACTTAACCTGTTTCTAGCAATTTTAAATCTCAGTTATTTTTATCATTTACCATGGCAAATATTTTACCCCCCAATTGCCACTCTTGCAAATTACTTTGTTCTTCAGTTTTGTTCAATAGCAGAAACAGCTGTATAGTATTCATTTTTCTTTTTTCCTGTGGCAGATGATTTTCATGAGATGTAGACCAAATTATTTATAACTTCCTCTTGGAAGATTATGACCTAGTGCTCTACTCAATTCTTTTTTTTGAAATAGCTTAGGCAATAATGATTTCTAACTAGTGCATTTTCTATGGATTACTGACCACTTGAAAGAGTTCAATGTTTCATTAGATTTATTCAATCCTCTTGGAATTGCCAGAGGCAGAGGTTGATATCATTAAAAAGTTTCAAAAATACCTTTGTGAAACTCTTCAAATTTGACTGCTAGAACTACAAGTTTCTGCTGAAATTATGGTCAGATTTCATTTGGGAGAAAATGAATAGGTCATATTTGTGGCATATAACTTTTTTAAGTATGAGATCTATGACTGTATTAAAGATCATTAAAGAACTATATTTAAGACCCACTTCTTCACTGATTTAAGCTGGAAGTGCCATGGAGATCACATATTCCGCTTCTGGAGATAAAAGTTGCTTTCTGTTACCACTTTCTAGTTTCCTATGCATCGAAGCTAGTAGTCACATGGAACAGGAGAATTGTATTATCAATGAATTATAACACTTGATGGCTTGTGGATGTCACAAATAACATTTATTTTCAAAATTACTTAACAAATGAAAAAAAAATCAGTAGTCATTTTGAGTTTCTCCATGGTTTCTTTTTCGACATGTGTCTCAGAGGTAGCTTACAGGTAAACCGAGGTTGACAGCATCAGGCAGCAGCCCGCCAGTCCTGGTCCCAAGCTGCCTTAGAGCTCATGTCTCGAATGAGGACACAAGTGTGACGGAAACATGGAACTGTCAAGCAAAATATTTGTGCTGTCCCTGTGCCCTTCACCTTACATGTTGTAGAGCTGTTGGTGAGAAGTGGCTGCTCAGCTGGGGACCACATTATCCAAGACCTTCTTGTAATTAGATCTAGCCACTGATTGGTTTTTAGCAAATGGAAAGGGATTGGAAATGATGTACACATACTCTTCTGTCATACTTTTCTCCAGGCTCTTCTTTCCCTCTAGCTAGTTGGGAAGTTGATAACTCCCAGGATGAATTTACAAGCTCTCTGGCGAAGTGGCAGAATTTATGTAATCCTGAGTTCCTATGGCCTCATGGAAGGGCTATTCCTTCTGTTTTCCTGTTCAGTATTATTAGGTGAGCAAGAAAAGAAATTTTAATTATTTTGAGTCTCTGAAACTTTTGGTTTTAGTTGTTATAGCTACTAGGGTTTCTCTAATAAAGAATGTAAATTCATCCAAGCATTTATAGGCCAAACCTAATAACTGGATTAAAGGCAGCGAAAAGGTTGCCAGAGAGGGAAAAGAAGTTACTTTGGTTCCTAAGTTGTTGAAGATAACTATGGAAGAAAGGTATGTGTAATCCATTTCAATTTTAAGACAAGAGAAGTTATCGTAAACTAGTTTTTAGAATTGGGGCCAATGTAGGATTCAAGCATATTCATTCATTCAATTCATTCAATTCATTCATTCATTCAACAAATGCCTACTGTATATAGGCACTGTGGATAATTCAATAAAAAAGAGAGGCCAAAAAATTTCAGGCTATCTCCAAACCTCTACTGCTTCTACTCATTAATTCTTGTTTTGTGTTTGGTTAATGAGGGAAATTATAACACCTTCAGTCACAGATGTCATCTTAGTAAAATCCCACTGTTGTTTGCTCTTATAATTTTAATTCTTTATGAATGTTAAGTGGCTCTCAGGGTCCTTCTGAAGGGGAAGGGAGTACTATATGTGAATTCCTTTGGTGCTTTTTCCTGGCCCTAGCTTTCTTGGCTCTAGGTTCTGACAACAGAATAAATGGGGATATGCATGAGGCTGTGAAATAACTGCTGTTAAAATGTGCAGTGTTCAACATTTAAAAGGAATTGCATTTCAATACATGATAAAATTTCCAGATTACCTTGAGAATTGGGGCTGCTGCTGGCAGTTATATTGAAAGAATTCCAGCACGGTGAATTACCTGACAAGTTGTGGTGTTTTATGTGCTGTATTGATACTGGAGTATTTGTTTTGCTTCAGTGGGTACTTAATTATTTGTTTCTTTTTGACAGTGTACTAGAATTAATTCACAGCATTACGAAGCTGCATTAGACATCCCCTTGAGAGCAAGGGCTGGATCTTGTAACCCTGGTGCATCATCTGAATGTTTAGCCCACAGTTTAAATATATTAAATTAGAGTTATGAATTACTTTTAAAGGGAAAGAAATTACAACTTTTCCATCCTAATGGCGATTTCAGGGATGTAAGATGAAAGGACACAACTGTAGGAAATGGAGACAGTAATCAGAATCCAGTTTATGATGGGCTCACGGGGACATGGCTTTCAGTAGAGCATGGCACAACTCAAGGTGCACGTTTTGCCCTTTAGCAATTAAAATTATTTTTTTTAAGATTTTATTTATTTATTTATAGAGAGAGCATGAGCAGGGGGAGGGGCAGAGGGAAAGGGAGAGAGAGATAATCAAGCAGACGCTATGCTGAGCATGGATCCCCAATGTGGTGGTCGATCCCATGACCCTGCTGAGATGACCTGAGCCGAGATCAAGAGTTGGATGCTCAACTGACAGTGCCACCCAGGTACCCCTAAAAATTATTTTCTATATGCAAACAAAGCAAAAGTTCTGGCAAAAGTTCCTTTTTTGGAAAACAAAAGACATAGAATAAGTTGATTCAGGGTTTTGTAGATCCTTAGTGTGTTAAAATATCTATTAGTAATAATCTGTGGGATAGACATAAATTAATCTATTAATATATCATGTTGATATATTAATAATTATCAGCTCTTTAGCAAGAAGAAAAAAGCCCCAGAAAGTTAAATGTTACTGTTTTTATTTAGTGCTGAAATGCCAAAATTTTGGTTTTTCTATCTGAAAGGTTGAGAACATCAGAAAGGTAAAATAATTTCCTTTAGATATTCATGAGAGGGCTTTTTTTTCTCTGAAGAAAACAAAGTTCTACATATTGGAAAAACTTACTTTCACTTCCATAGATATGATCTTTACTGAGTAAGCAATATTTTCTAATCAAAATGACACTAATGGGTCAGATTTCATGGTTAGAAATTTGAAAGCCTAAGTGAAGGCCCATTCTTTCATAGAATGATGTTAGCAATTTTGAAAGATAATGGTGGTATTTCTAATTTATTTTTTGATGAGCTCCTAAAATGCATTTAAATGTGACTATAATAATGATACTACTCTCCTTTTACTAAGGATCTCAGCAGAAGCTGGTTTTGTGGGAAAATACCTGTATGAATAAGTCATCCTGTGATTTTCTGAAGTGGGTATTCAGGAGATACTTATGGAAGGGAAAGAAAAAAATACCCTACATTCATATGGGGCATAAGTGTTTTTCCCCTATTATAATAGCAGAAACAAGCTAGTTATAGATCAAGAAGAATAATGGAGAAAAATGTTAAAAATTGAAGCCAAAATTCAGCCTTTTCTTTGTGTTCCTTAGTGGTGCTAACATGCTATATATTTTATGATGATAACAATAGTTATGACAATAATTACACATGGAACTGTGATCCAAGTTTCCCCATGTATGCTCCATTTTTCTAGCTTGTTCACTTTTGAAATAGGTTTGGACAAAATATTGACAGTATCTAAACCTAACCCCTGCTGTGTTTGGAGGAAGTAGTTTTATATTAGTTCTGTAGTTTTATGTGTAGTTGAAAAAGAACATCTGAAAAAGTAGAGCCCATTAAGAAGTGTGGTATCTATATCTGTTTGCCAACAATGGCTAACTGATGCCGTTTTTTGGGGAGGAAGAAAAGAAAAAGGAAGCACATGGGATATTTGAATCCATACCTCGAATTCATGGTACTTAGATGTTCTTTTCCAAGTTCAGGGTTTCTTATTGTGGGGAAATAATCAAGAAACTTATCAAATAATATAGTATTAAAATACTAAAAAAGTAGCACTAAAATGAAACTAATGAACATTTTAGACAAAGCGCTATTTGTGAGACCAATTGCATTTTGCTTAGAGTGACTGTTAATTTTTTTTTTTAAAGATTTATTTATTTATTTGAGAGAGTGAGAATGAGAGAGAGTACATGAGAGGGGGGAGGGTCAGAGGGAGAAGCAGGCTCCCCGCTGAGCAGGGAGCCCGATGCGGGACTCGATCCCGGGACTCCGGGATCATGACCTGAGCCGAAGGCAGTTGCCCAACCGACTGAGCCACCCAGGCGCCCTGACTGTTAATTTTTTAAGTGTTCATGTAAAAGCTGGTGATTTTTATTTATTTCTCAATGGCATATTTGAGATGAAAAACAGAAATCTGTTCTAGTATTTTGTAGAAATTAGTGAGTGGGTTTTAGTAAATGGAATAAGTAGTTCTTTATGATAAATTTTGGGAAAACTTTTTCAAATATTCTTTCAATTTCAGATATTGTAAGAAAATAAGCAAAAGAAATAGATATGATGTAAAAATAACTATGTGAGTCACTTATACTATTTTACCTAACAGTTGCTATAGGACTATTTTCAGAAGAATTGTTAATTTCCTGAATTAATCACAACATGCCTCTAAATGTTTATGTATACTGAGTCCTTTTGTGTTTAAGAGAAAATAAGAATGTGATATCATTGTTCTCAACATAGTGAGTTCTATAATATGATCTTTTGTATTAGTAAGCAATAATCTATAATAAGCAATACCTTATAGTTTTGGGATTAGCTTATGGAAAGTTCTTTTATTTACAGGCCTCTATAAAGAATATTATTAATTCGGGCCACCTGGGTGGCCCAGTTGGTTGAGCGTCTGACTCCTGATTTTGGCTCAGGTCATGATCGCAGGGTCCTGATTTAGCCCCTTGCATCGGGTTCCTCACTATGTGGGGCGTCTGCTTCAGGATTCTCTGTCCCTCTGCTCCTCCCCTGCTCGCTCGCTCTCTCTCTCTCAAAAAAAAAAACTTAGAATATTATTAAATTATAACAAAGGACCTTTGTTCATTTATGAGGTAGAATCAGGGTGGGCATATATTTCTTTTGTTGCATTGACATTGTTGTACTTTTTCTATAGATTATTCTCTTAGGGGCTGTATAAACAGCTGGGGAGTGAAAAATACGTGAGTAGTAACAAGGGAAACATTTCTACTTACATATTTCGTGTATCAGAAATGCCTGTTGACAAAAAGGGAGAAGCTTTCTACTGTAAGAGGAAGGTTTTACTAAAAGAAAGTAAAAATCTGTAATAGGCAAATTATTGTAGTATCTTAAGATCCCATAACAGCTCTGTTTCTTAACATCCACCAGTGAATTTTCTCCAGTGATTTGGTCTGTGTTGGACAAACTTTTCACACTGAAGATCTCATGGTTTACCTTTTAGTGTGATCTGGTCTCCTACCGTTTTCTGCTGGCCATTTGTCCCTTTGCCCTGTCTCCACCAGATTATACCAAGCATCAACTCTGATTGGCAGCAAATACACAGAGATGAAATAATCATTTTTTGTCTGAATTATTTTTCCACAGTATATATTGGATCATGTCACTCTTCAGTTTATAATCATTCAGAGGTTTCCTCATTGTCCTAAGCTTGAATTCTCAAAGCTCTGCTGATTTTGCTGTCCTTATGCTTATCAGTCTTCAAATGATCCTCATTGCCTGTGGAATAGAATTTGAGTAGGAAATAGAGCTTGGAGCCAGGTTAGAGTGCCTTGTTGCCAAATCAAAGGTTTTATTTCATCCAACATGTTTTCACATGAGCTCCAGCCAAAATGAATTCATTGTTGTTTCCCCAAAATGTCAGACCTTTTCTGCTTTCATGATTTCACTCCTGTGGTCTGTTCCAATGGATTACCTGGGTAAAAAAGATCTGTGAGTATTCAAATTCATTAGCTATTATTAAATTACTCTTCAAAGTGGTTGTACCAGTTTACTGTCAGTGATAGTGTGTGAGGGTTCCTGTTACTCCATATTCTTCTCAACACTTGGTAATGTTAGATGGCTGTGTTTTTCTCTTGGTTTGCTTGTTCTGGATATTGATCTCTTTTGGGTTAAACTGGTTATAGGTGTCTTCAGTCTAAGGCTTGACTTTTGACTTTTTTTCTTTTAATATTGCCATTTGATATGCAGAAATTCCTAATTTTAATGTAGTTTAACTTCTTATTAATCTTTTCCTTTATGATTCTTTTTTGGTCTTTTAAAAAGCAATATTCTGTTGTTTTTGTCTAAATGGTTCTAAAGTTGTGTTGTCCACATTTAAGTCTTTAACTACTTAGAATTTATTTTCGCTGATGAGGTGAGGCACGGAATCCAGTTTTTTTCCATGCCTCTAACCACTTGCATGAGCACCATTTATTGAATCGTCTGTGTTTTCTTGGCTGATCTGCAGTGATACTCCTATATCAAGTTACCAGATATGTACAGGTCTGTTTCTGGGCTCTCTCATCCCTTCCATTGGTTTAGTCATCTGTCTTTGCTTTAATATTGTACTGTCTTAAGTAATATAGCTTATAATAAGACTTGTGTATAGCAGAGTGACTCCCCTCTTCTCATACTTCAAATAGTTTTTTATTCTTTTAATACAGATTTTAGAATTAGCTTGTCAAGATCCAAAGCAAGACAAATCCATTGGGATTCTGTTTGAAATTGTATTGAATTTATAGATTTCTCTTTTCAAATTGCAGAAAAAAAGGGTCTGATTGCACTTTATTTCCTACCTACCCTTCTAGGAATAATTTTGCATCTTGCATTCAAAGAGCCCTACATCCACTCTCTGGAGGCAGGCTGCCTTCAGTACAACAAGGAGATTGCTTCATTAGAATGACCAGTGGGGACCTTCTAGCACCTCCTCTCTAACTAGCTCAAAGGAGGAAAACCAAGCAAGTTTATTCTCTGTTGAGGCACCCCATTAGGAGATCAAATGAAGACAGCAAAAAAGAACTAATCAGCACAAATCAGTACAGTTAAGACAGAGGTTGAGATTTTATTTACATTCTTTTTTTTTTTAAGATTTTATTTATTTATTTTTGAGACAGAGAGAATGAGAGACAGAGAGCATGAGAGGGAGGAGGGTCAGAGGGAGAAGCAGACTCCCTGCCGAGCAGGGAGCCCGATGCGGGACTCGATCCCAGGACTCCAGGATCATGACCTGAGCCGAAGGCAGTCGCTTAACCAACTGAGCCACCCAGGCGCCCCTTTATTTACATTCTTTGCAGGCCTCCTTACTTCCTATCTTTGTCACCATATAACATTCTTTACCAATGGAAGGGGAAGATAGAGTTAAGAGAAATGGGGCACAACTTTATGAAGGGAAGGGGTGAGGTATGAAATTGATTTGTGGAAGAATATATATAGATGTAATTGTAAAGATTGTCTGATTTAATATACTCATTTTATAGATAAGCAAAATGGTGGTCAAGAGAATTTAAGTAGCTTGTTTAAAGTGGCCTAACTAGTAAATGAAAGAGCCAGGATTGTCAAATTATCTGGCTCGTTGTCCAATGCTCTTCAAATCAAACATTTAAAAGGCTATAAAAAGTAATTAATTATTATAATTACTATTATTATTGTATTTTAATTAGAAGAATCTCTGCTCATTACCTAAATTCACCATTTCTACTCATTTTACTGTGATTTCTGATGCTTTCATGTTTTCTGAACGTTGAATCTCTCACAGTATAAAATAGTGCTCTGATAGCTGGTTGGCTTTATCTATCTATCTATCTATCTATCTGTCTATCTATCTATCTATCTATCCATCTATCATCTATCATCATTATCATCCAATTTGTCATTGCATAAATAATACAAAAACAACTATTACTTATTTCATTTATGTGGTTATGTAGCTATATTCCTTTTCCTGACTGGCCTTAAATGTGCTGTTGTTAGGAAAGTATTCATAGGCATTTTTACTTATAAATATAGCTTATATAATGTGAGTTTTTTCCATAAGCATTTTGGTAAATGATCATTTCTACCTGATTTTCTGTTTTTTGGTAAAATCTGAAAATTATCTTTTCTTTTTTATTACTGTTACTAGTTTTTCAGACATAATTTTTAGCATGCAGAAAAGTTATATTGTATCTCAATTTCAAAACGGTAATGTATTTCATTTAAATGTGCTTTAAAATTACATTGGGGTAAGATTGTAACTGGAAATCATTTGGTCTAGAAGGTTGAGTAAGATGGGAATTTGGAGCACATACTCAGTAGATGAAATAGGAAAGGAAACTGCACTTTTGAGGAGCAAAGTGATACAGAGAGGGCAAGACTGCTCTTTTAGGGTGGAATCTTGGGTAAGGTTCATTTTAAACCATTTTTTAAAGGATGTGGCAGATCTGTTAACTTCTGCAGTTTCATGTATTAATAATCCAGCTCCACTTGTCTAATTTAAAGTTTCTCCTCTTCCCAGATTCAGAAATGTACAGTGGAGGGTGACAGGCATTTTTGTCCCTCTCCACTCACTGCTGTCTGAGGGCTTCAGGTCAGAGAGAAGAATAAGCAGGAACTGGAGAAAAGGGGCTAATTTGATTGGCAGTGGTGTGGTCCATCATTTTTGCCCTTGGTGAGGCGACACCCTAAAGCTGACTCTGGGGCACTTCTGGGTTCTAGGGTGACACCTTAGCAGAGCTGATAACACTACAGTGTTCTCTGATTCACCTACCTCAACCCTATTTCCTGCTGTGAACCCTACCCAGGCTATTGCGGTGGGGGACACTGCACCTGGCAGGTAGATTTCCTTGTCAAAATCATTCAAGATGACTCATTTCTGCCTACCCTCTCTAGCACTTATTTGGCTCATGGGGTAAATTCAACCCCCATATCCCTTTAAATGCTGGAAATGCAGACCGTTTCCAGTGCATCCCTCTCTCTCTTCACTCTGCTCTGATTACCTGCTCTCTTTGGACTGTTTCAGGCACCAGCCCCGTGCCTTTTGAATACTAGGGTTATGTGTCAAACTCTCTAAACAGTTCCCTTGAGGGAACCATTTGGCTTGAGATATCAGTGGGAGTAGGAGAAAGTTTCCAGCATACGCATTTCTACAGCTCACCATAAAGTATTCTTGATTCAACAGTCTTTGCTCATCCATCTCTTGGTAGCCTTTTCTTTATATAACCTGGACATGGAGAATAAGTTAAAGGTTGCCTGACTAGCTTTGGGCCAGTTCTTAGCAAATTATACATGGGTGTTTCATTATAGGTGTTTTGGCATATCTTTTTGGAGTATTGTACTTTACAATGTTCGTCTTTACCTTTAGGGCTTTAGCTAAAGCTTTGAGACAATAGGAAATGTTCCACTTAGTATATTGTTACACACGCTAGGATGTTTCCTGGGTTATTTTATCATCCTCATTGAAAGATGTCAAAATTCATTCCTTGGATCAAGGTAGAGCCACCACTGTGGCTAGACAGCATTTTGATGTTTTGGGTTTGTAGCCCTGGGGTGTGTGTTTGTGTGTGTGTGTTGTGGGGGTTGCATGTGTGGTGTAGGGATGACAGTATATTGGTCAGGGTTCTCCAGAGAAATAGAATTCTGCTCCAGAATTGGCTCCTTATAATTGTTTGGGCAAGGGGAAATTGGCTCATGTAATCATGGGAGCTGCTAAGTCCAAACAAAATCCTTAGGGCAAGTCAGTAGCCGGGAAATTTAGGTAAGAGTTGATGTTGCAGTTTTAAGTCTGAAACCTGAAGGGAAGGCCAGCAGACTAGAAATAGGCAGGATTTCTGTTGTTGTGATTTGGGGGCAGAATTTCTTCTTTGGAAAACCCCAGTCTTTACTCTTAAGGACTTCAACTTATTGAATGAGGCTCACCCAATCCGAGACAGTCTGCTTTACTTAAAGTCAACTGATTGTAAATGCTAATCACACGTGGAAAATACCTTCATGATAAATCTAGACTAGTGTTCGATCAAACAACTGGCCATCAAAATCTACCAAATTGACATACAGGACTAACCATCACAGGTAGGTAGCAATATTAGTTCCTCTTTCCTTCTCTGTTCTGCTTCTCAACAATGACTGAGGCCAAGGTGTGTCATAATATCCCAAACACCCATTTCCTCCTTCTTTATGAACAGAGTGACGTCATATTATAGCCTGAAACCACACAGTTACTAATGTGGCTCTTGATAACATCTGTCTTCCCTACTAGACTGTTGGCTACTTAAGACCAGATAATGGGTCTGCTTTTCACTGCTGTTGTATCTCCAGAGCCAGAGTTATTGTTTTTGTAGAACCAGTGAAGAGTAGTTGTAGTTGTTTAGCCCATTTCAGTGGGGTAGGAAAGCAGACAGGCAGAGACCTAGGAAGAAACAACCCCATGGTTCGTTGTCCAGCACCAACCAAGCAACGCAGCTGGCCGTGAAATGGGACCAGGATTTATGGGGCGAGGGACCCTTAACAAACACCTTGCTCTAGGACATTTTATTTTTCTTTTCCTGGTCACTAGATGTTAAAAGAAACAAAAAGAAATTGTGATGAATGAGCAAGGGACTATACTCCTATAATTTATAAACTGAGATTTAAAGTTTACTTGTTAAAAGCTGAAGTGGAAAAATGTTTCAGAGAACTTTTGAAGCTAAGCTGTTTTGAAACTGAGAAGTCAAGGAATTAGGAAACATGGAGAAAGCATTGTGTATATGCCTTAAATGGATGATGGACTGATCTGAAGGCTAGTATGTGTGTTGTGGTCATTGCATGAGGGGAAGTCATGACATTATAGGAAAAAAATCACAGACTTTCCTGCCCTTTCTGTTTCTATAATTAATTTCTTGAATTCTTTTCCATTCTTCCTTTAAACACCCTCTTAACTGCCACCTAATACAGAAACAATAATTAATACAGGTTAGAACAAAAGTGACAAAATAGATTGGGTTGGGTTTTCTGGAATCAGTCTTATAGGGCTGTGGACGTAGCCCCAGGACACTCTTATCTCCCTCCTCTAACAGCCTTTCCAGGCAGGCTGTGTCCAAAGGGAAGAGTGCAGTGTGGATACCATTGTGCCCATAGTTGAGTTCAGAGAGAGGTGGTGGAGGGAAGATCACACTTACTCATTGCCTACTGGGTCCAAACACTGCAGTGGGTACTCTGTTGTGCAACATCTCACTTAATCCATGGAAATTGGGCATTAGTATTTATTTGAGAAAACCGGTTCAGAAAAGTTTAGTGATTTATCAAGATTCTTAGCTACAAAGTGGTGGATTCAGCATTGAAACTTAGATTTGATTTCAAAGCTTAAGTTTTTCTTGCTCCTCCACACAGGACACAAGACCATATAGATTCCTTCTTAAAAAGAGGAATGCTGTCTGTCATTCCAAAGGACAAAATGCCAAGGCTCAAATTGCTGAGCCGTATCTCCCAGGACAAGGCAGTTGATTCTGTGAAATAACAAGAAAGAACATCACTGCCCAAAATTACATCTTTCACTTTAATCTAGTGCTAGAATGTGAAATTATACTTACACATATATACACACACATATTGCATACACTTCCACCCCCGCCATATGATTTATTGAATGTGCTAAGCGCTTTACACACTTTGACTCTATTGTCCTCATAATCCTGCCAGCAGTCCTGGAAGGTAGATATGATTCCTATTTTTGAAGAAGAAATTGAGACTCAGAAAGGTTATTTGTCTAAGGTCACACAAATAGTTGAACTGGGATGGATACCCACATATCTGACTCCAAAGCTAAATGCTGTAAACCACTGTATTGCATTCATTAATTTATTCATACAAAAATATGTACAGTGTGTTCTCTGTGCCTGCACTATGCTGGGTAATGTGGATACAATATTGAAAATCATCAACTTCTATCCTAAAGGAGTTCAATCAGGTGAGGGAAACAGACACTTAAGTAGGCAATGGTGATGGCATTTAGTAAGGCAGTGATGGATATATATTCAGGGCTATCGTATGCAGATATGTGTAGGACCTGTACATATTTCCATCATGGTAACTTAGTGAAAATACATCTAATTTGCCTCCCCCTTTTTTTTGAGGGGATCACGTGATAAGGATTATACCAAGGAAGGAGGCTTCTGGGAGGAGGTGACTCTTTATATGAATCTTAATCAGTGACAAAGAGTTTACCAGCTACAGATTGCTGAAGGAGAGCACTACACATAGAAAGAATTATGCGATGAAAAACACAGAAGAGAGACAAAGTGTGCTACATGGGGGAGTGGGGTGGTTGATGGTTGACTTCTTTCAAAGAATAGTTTTGTGTGTTCATGTATTCGAGATTCTTTAGCCATCTCTAATTTTCCTCCACCTCTTTTGGAAGCCATTCTGAGTCATGAACTAATATCAGAGAGAAGAATGGAGAAGGCAGAAAGAAAGATACCACCATTTTCATTGGTGTTATGGAGTACCAAGTACTTGTCAAATTTTATCTCATTGAATCCCCATAATATATCTTCAAAGCGGAATTATCCTTATTTCAAAGAAAAGGAAACTGAAGTAAAGCTCAAAGACCTTGTCCAACTTAGCAAGTTAAAGGAAGAGCCAAGAAAGTGAACTCAAAGTAATCTTTTACTGAAGCCCCATGTCTTATTCATTCTCTCTCGAATGAGAAGAATATAATTGTTTATATGACATTTTCCTCAACTTTTACTTACCTAAGATGCTTACCAGAGAAAACCTCAGAATCATTACCACTAAATGCGTGTGTGAGATAACAGTTTTTTACTTTGTCTGTCCTCTGTATTTGGAGTTTTATTTACTATATGAATTTTATGTAAGTTCATAAAAGTCAATAAACTCAATATTCCAGAAATCACTTGCAATTTAACATCTAGATAATTAGGGTAACAAAAAGAAGTTAATTCAGTGTGGGTTTATGATGGTGGTTAACTTCGTCCCATTTCTTTCTCTGAAGACAGAGTTCAGAAATAAAGTAATGTAAGTCTGCTGCAACAAAGGAGATAGACACAAGAACAAAAGATTGTTATGAAACTCTTAAAATCACAGTGCCCTTTTAGTTAATTATGGTAGCTTAATTAAAGTTATTTTAAGTAATAGTTAATTATGCCTAGTTAAGGTAATTATGGAATTAGCCAGGGGAATTTGAATGAACAACAACGCAGACATGTTTGGCCTCTGAGGATCAAGTGTGCATATAGGAGAAAATACGAAATAAAGCCTAGGTTACAGTTTTGACTACACAAAGCCACGGCTAACAATGAGTAAAGTTACGCACACGATGTTGCAGAGTATACTAGTGTATCTTCAAAACGTGTAACACGTGAGATTGTATTGGATTTGATTTGTTTTAATGAAGGTTTACTTTTGGGAGGCAAAGGAGGATTAAAGGTCTAATAGTCAATGCTGTTTATGTTTTGAAAGTCTAAATAATCCTTCTCTGTCCATGCATTATTCAAATTTACCCGATGCTTTTGGGACTGTGGCCGACTTTAGAAAAGATCTAGCATTTTTTACTTGGAGATATAATTTAGACTGAAATATCTAGGTCTGGCATTGTTGCCATCCTGTTCTTGATTCAATAAAGGCATGGGATGCATAGACAAATGTATAATCTTCCCTGTGCATTGGTAGCATTTGTTAAAAACCTCTCTAGTGCCTCCTTGGCTTTGCTGTGGCTGGAATATATGATTCCATTTGTTCGGAGAATTCCCAGTGAATTATTTTTATCAGGTCAGGGGTTCTTAAAATATTCCAGAATCTTCCAAGTGGTGTGCCTATGGTTTAATTTTAGTCTCTTCAGGTTAAGTAATTATTTTTCCCTAGATGAACCTCCCCCACTAGGTTTGTGCAGATTCAGATTTCCGTCTGGATTTTCAGGCTCCCCAAACTTCTTACTGGGTGTTCTGGTGAGTAATTGTTACTCTTTCTCTTTAACAAGAAGCATTGCAAAAAAGGCAGTGATCTCTGCCTGTAACTGAATGTTAAGTAGAGAGTGAAAGCATACTTATTTTTATTTTTTCTTTTGAGGGTAAATTACACTAGGATGGGGGAGGGACAGAGGCCTCAGAGAATCAAGCAATGAAGACTTAGTGAGGTGCTCAGGTGTCATACTCAGTTCGGCTACAGATGCTGACATTCACCATTACCTCTTGGTGACTACATTTGTCAGAGGTGGCTGCATTGAGAGAGTTCCTGTAGGAGAGGATCACAGCAATAAGGACTTCTAATAGAGGCTCTTACCACCTCAAAGACCATGAAACAGTTCATGAGACTTTGAGACCCTCTAGATGAGAAGTGCAAAAGATTGATGAGCTTTTATAATGAACATTTTTCTCACTGAAAAGACAATGTTTATTTAATTACTGCTTAATAAAAAATGTGTTTTAAGAGTGATACATGTTTATTGTAAAAGTTCAAGAAAACCCAAAGAAGCACATATAGAAATCAGCTCACAGATTATACCATTCCATGGACCATTGAGATTAGTTAAGTAGTCACACAGAATCACTTACTGCACTGATATATGGATTTCCAGAAGTGGAAATGTCTTTATCCACAGGGCTGCTAGGTTGACAGGGTGTGTATTTAGAGCCCTTGGTCAGTCATATTCCAGTCCACGTGGAGAGACACTTTGCAGAATGAAACAACACACAGACAGAAGCAGAATTGAGAGGAGAGAGATTTAATGCTGTTCTTTGAGCCCAAAGATTTGACAATTCCTGAACAAATCCACTATTGGCTTTCACAGTTACATGAACCAATAAATTCCCTTTTTTACTTATGCTGGTTTGACCTGGGCTTCTGTAACTTGTTCAGACAGTATTTGCGTGCCTTTGTCTCATAGTGAGGCACCTGAGCCTTACATGAAACCCTAGTGACCTGGGGAATGACTGTCGTGAGGTCATGGTTGAGCCTAAATGTAAAAAGTACATGGAAGTGCAGGTGAAACAGAGGGAGTTTCTTAAATGAGAAATTAAAAAACAAAATAAGGGAGACTCAAACTAAATCTTTATTAAATACAGAGGGGAAAATGATAACTTTACAGTGGACAAACCTGGATGACACCACCTTCCCCAAGTGATCAAGGTTAACATCACCATTTAGGACCGGTCGGTGTCGGCTATTCCTCAAGATGAGGCCCTGGGAAGGGCCTGCCATCTCTTCAGTGTTATTTCCAGTAAAGCATAGCTGCAATCTAATTTGGAGAAAACATCAGCCTAACCCAAACTGGGAGACATAGTATAAAAATAACTGACTAGTACTCTTTAAAAGTGTTAAGGTGATTTAAAAAAAAAAGTGTTAAGGTGATAAAACACAAGGAAAGACCAAGGAACTGCTATAGATTAGAGGAGACTAAGAAGACATAACAACTAAATGTAATTTGAGTTGTAGTGTCAACTGTCTAATCAATTCAGTGCAATATCAATTAGATCCTTAAGCAGAAAAAGGACATTAGTAGTAAAACTGGTGAAAACTGAATAAAGTCTGTAGTATAGTTAATGATAGTGTATCAATGTTAATTTCTTAGTTTTGATATTTGTATTATGTAAGATACTAATTTAGGGGAAGCTGGTTGAATATATGAATTCTCTGTAGTATGTAACTCATCCGTAGGTCTAGAATTATTCGAAGATAAAAAGTTAAGAAAAACAGTGTACGTAGAAAAAGAGTGGGGAACTTGATGGGGGTCATAGAAATGGCAGAGAAGTGATACTGGCCAGCCTAGAAAGCCCCAAGCATGGGCATTTAACTCGCTTTTGCAGAAGGAAAGCTATCCAGTGGGGGTTGCTGAATGGAATCTGTTCTCTGCCTCTACCATTCTTTCAGGGTACTGCTTTCTGCCTCATGACTTTACCATTGATTTGGCTAATGTCTGGTAGATCACTGGTCAATATTTCAATATTCTTAGTTTTTAGAACTATTAAAACTCTTAATTTTACTTTGTGCATTAGTATTTAGGTGGTAAGTTGTGAGAAGGAAAGCCAGGCATCCATATTTTCTCATTTTCTTTATTTGGTAGAAATGTTTTCTTTTTTTCTTTTTCTTTACTTTTTTTTTAGTTTTTATTTAAATTCCAGTTAGTTACCATTCAGTGTAATATTAGTTTCAAGTGTACAATTTAGTGATTCAGCATTTCCATACAATACCTATTTAACCCATCCCCCACCTCCCCTCTGGTAACCATCAGTTTGCCTTCTATAGTTAAGAGTCTGTTTCTTGGTTTGTCTTTCTCTCTTTTTTCTCCCTCTGCTTGTTTGTTTCTTAAATTCCACATATGAGTGAAATTACATGGTATTTGTCTTTTTCTGACTGACTTATTTTGCTTAGCATAATACTTTCTAGCTCCATTCATGTTGTTGCAAATGGCAAGATTTCATTCTTTTTTTTTTTTAAGATGTATTTTATTATTTATATGAGAGAGAGAGAGAGGGAGAAGGAGAGAATCTCAAGCAGACTCCCTGCTGAGCATGGAGCCCCATGCAGTGCTCTGTGTCACCATCCTAAAATCATGACCTGAGTTGAAATCAAGAGTTGGGCACTTAACCCACTGAGCCACCCATGAACCCCAATATTTCATTCTTTTTGATGGCTGAGTAATACTCCATTGTGTGTGTGTGTGTATATATATATATATATACACCATTTCTTCTTTGTCCATTCTTCAGTTGATGGACATTTGGGCTCTTTCCATAATTTGGCTATTGTTGATAATGCTGCTATAAACATCAGGGTGCATGTATTCCTTCAAATTATTATTTTTGTATTCTTGTAGGGTAGTTCTATTTTTAACTTTTTGAGGAAACTCCATACTGTTTCCCAGAGTGGCTGCACCAGTTTGCAGGTAGGAATATTTTCAATACAATTCAGGCAACCCTTTAGATAAATAATGATTTCATTGAGAGCAAGAAGCTTTCATTTTTCTTTATAGTTCCCATGATTAAAGTAGTACTTGGAACAGAGTAGGTTCTCAATAAATGTCCATAAATGTAACTAAAATATTTTTTGATGTTAGCTACACATTTAAATCTTACTAAATAATTATAAGGGTGTGGCAAACTTTACATTTTATATCTTTTTATTAAGCATGTAATATGTGCCAGCTACTATGCTAAGTGGTTTATATATATTTCTTTATTGAGTCCTCACAACACCAGTGGGGCAGATGTTATTCTTATCATTTTAAAGATGAGAAAAAGGAGGCCCAGAGAAGTTAAATGACTTGCCTCAGCTCACAAAGTTACTGAATTGCTAGCCTAGGCTTCTACCCCTTCTATGTCTGACTGTGACACTCTGCTGCCTCTCTGAAAATATGTGTTGCATTCTCAACCAGTTTTATAAGATTTCTATGTTGAAAATTTATGTATTAAAATGAACAATTGTATGATTTTTGTTTAAAAATATAAATGGGAAACTATCACATCCTAATTCTTTTAATTAAAGAGGCAGTGTATCAGCTTAGCATATAAATGCTTTGCTGTTCATATATTTGCTTCCAGTGCATTGGAACAAAGCATATCCCTTATAGCAAATACAACATCTTCAGAATCAAGAGATGAAGTATGTAGCTCCTGTTCAATCTTGGGTATGGTGCCAAGATTCTTAGCTTTACAAACACATATATACATTCACCACTATATCAGGTATAGTCAGGTTTTATGTAATATGCAAGTATATTTGAGTCAAGTTTTGAATGCTCTTAAAAACAATTGGAAAACACAAGGAAAGTTGCTACAAAACTCAAAAAGCAGGTTAAAATATCTTAGGGCTTTGTCTTTTTTTTTTTTTCCCATATACCCATTTTTATGTGTCATAAAATAAGCACTTAAGGAATTATGTAGGGGTTCTTTTCCTTGCAATACATTATTTCCTTCCTAATTGGTCAGTGCAGGACAAACACATCATTAAACACACAGGAGCCTCGCTATAGCATAAAATTTTGTGTAAGGCAGATCCATCTCAAGCAGTGAGAGCAGTTTATTCCTTTAAGTGCCAGAAGGACCTTGTTATAGCTTCACTTCACCTATTACAGAGCCCCTCAGCAAGGGCAGCCTTATGGGACCTTTTCAGGATGCCATTGGTTGAAAATGATGATGAGAATTTCTTCAACCTCTAGTAGTCTTGTGTTACTGCTGAAGAATTAGATTTTCTGTTGATGTAACAGGCTAGTGTCCAATTAAAGAATTCTGTGGTCATTTTGAAATGAGAAATGGGTTGTTTTATTCAGGATTCTCCCCACCCCTTGAGAGGCTAGGGTGCTTTGGTGCCATTGGCATAATTGGAAGCTCTGGGCTTTTCTTGCCCAATGTAAGGTTAGAGCCACCTGAGCAGGGCTCCAAGGTATATTGTGCTGTCTGAGATGGAATCCAGTGAATCAAAATGGCAAACGAGCGGGAGTAGCTGAAATGGAAAACAGCCAGCTGCTGGCCCAACACAATGAAGCTCAGAGTTAATTTGCAGAAAATGAATTATTTCTTTTCAATGTGTGATTCTCTCTGTGAATGGAACATCGTGACAGGGAGTGAAAAGGAAATGCTTTATCAGGACTTGGCTGAGTGAGTTATGGGGCAGGTGTGCATGCTTGGAAAACCTGGGATGGATGGATTGGAATAAAATATGATCACTGGTCCAAGCTAGTTCACAGCACCACAAAGCCATCTGTTAGGGTTCAACCTAGCATGACTGTCGGTCTCCCGTAGGAAGAGACTTAGCATAGGAGTGCAAAGTTGTAGGTATACAGAGAGAGTTCAGGAAAAATGCCCACTTTCAAAAAAAGAAAATGAAACATTAACCACAAAATTAACCAGAGCTAACTACTGGTTTTTAACAAGTTAATATCAACACATGGTCATCCGCAGAGGGACAGGTCAGCAATTTTTCACAACTAGACATATTTTCCAAAGAGGAAAATGACTTGGTTAGAATTATATCTTTTATTATTTTCCATTATCTTATGGGGTGGACATTTATGGAAAGGAGAACCAAAGTTGCTCAGATCAAATTGGGTGCCCAGATTTTTTAAGATAAGATGTTTTCTGTGTGGGTTGGATCAGAGAGAGCCCAGGGCTCCCTGTGGCTCAGTCTACTCCAAGTGCCTGGAGTATGGAGAGAGGACTCCCACTGGCTAGTGTGGGTTTAGGGGTGACCTGGAAGTACGGTTTAAGCCTTTTTGTTTGGTACTTAGAGTTCTCAGTAAAGGAGTATTCTAAATTATTTTGTAGGAGGTTTGTTAAGTATGAAAATGTTACACCCCTCTTTCCCTCTAAGCCACCTCATTAATTCTCTTGTAGTAAAAGATTACCTGGGGTATTAGCCACACTGTACCCCCCCACCACACCACTATAAGCAGAGGACACAACTCTCCATTCAGCATGAGGCTCAATAAACAGTTGAATGTGTGAAAGAAAAACATGAACCTTATGTTATGAATCTAGTGAGAATCTAGTGAATCATGCAAGCAAAACCTAAAAGTCTTGTGTTCCTCCTCACCTTCCAACATGTCACCCTTTGCAACATGTTTTATAATTGAATTCCCTAATTTCCATTTTAAAAAATTTGAGTTACGGCCTCTTCAGAGGATAAATTACTTTTGTTAGGATTTAGTAGTCTTTGGTGGGTGTTGGTAGATTCTACCATTAATGGTCCCTGGAGATGAGATAGAAAGTCAGGGAGAGCTGGGGATGAGCTGGGAGTTTGGTGCAATGAGATGCACGGTGGCCACATATAGAATTGACAGGTTCACAGACATGCTGAAACTGATTATGGCAATGTTTGAGGCAGGCCGTGATGGAGGAGAAAGTCTGAGTGTCCAAGCAAGTCATGTTGAGAATGGGGTGTGCTACGGCATGCTTTCATGGACCCACTTCAGTAGTTTGTAACTATTTCGTATCTCCGTATCTCACCTCACTATTCAGCACTCATGCAGGGTAAAAAAAAAAACTCTCCACTACATGATGCGTGTATAAAAAAGGAAAAAAGTAATAGCCTGAGTCATCAGCTGCCCTTCTGTGTCCATTTCTTTCACTAGAGTGGGATATTCTCATGGATGTAGGTATATTTACCCCTGGGATAGGAGAGGCTTTATGGGAAATATGGCTTAGCTGCACAGTTTTTTCTTAGTTTCACATCAGAGGAAGGGCCAAAGGAGTAGAATAGGATTCAGGGCTAGGATGAACAATCGTCCTATTTTCCCCAGGACTGAGGGGGTTTCCAGAATGTGGGATTTTAATATTATAATTGAGACATTGGTGGGCAAATTTTCCTGGTTTGTCCTAGACTGATGAGTTTGGGGGTCAACTGACCAGACTGGTATGGTCCACTGAACAGGGATATGGCATTGTGTAGACACGGTACACAATATGCCCACTTCACTTTTGTACATTAAACGTATCAGCCTCTCTTTAACTGCTGAGGCTGTTCTGTTGAACCGTGTGGGGCTTATTCAGTCCTCAGGCCATGACAGAGGAAGCAGGATCTATAATATTGGCTTAACCACTTCATCTTCTGCAGGGAAGTAACATTAATACATTAGGACACACATCTGGCTGGTTTCATTTGCCAGTACAAAATTACTTTTTGATTCATGATACATTTTGATCGAAAACACACCCACTATCAAAATTTTGATCAGTACTGTGGTCTCAGTCTGAATCTCTCAACAAAAGGAGGGAATATACCTGTAGAGGAAGACTCCCACACATCTGCTTCACCTTTCTCATCCCACATGTAAGTTTCGATAATCATCAATAGAACTTTAAGAAATATCCTGTAAGGTTGTCATGCAAACAGGGGTGAATTCAGAATCAGGAACAAGAGTGCCTAGGCAGGAACAAAAATGGGGGAAGATTGGAAGTGGCAGGCAGAGCAAACCTGAGTTGCCCACAGATTCTGCCTGTGTGCCATAGTTTCCACTGTATTTTATTCCATTTGCTCCACAAGTGGTTGTAATGCTCTTGAAGAGCCTGCTGTGTGCAAAGTGGCTTTCTAGAAGGACTGGATATTTTCTCATAGAATAGAGTTCTGGTTACCTTGGATTGCATGTTAAAGTTTTTCCATGCACATTCTAAATTACTGTTTTAGTAAAGATTTTAAGTCATCAGTGGCAGTAGGGAGAATAATTGGAATGTTGACATTTCACAATTAATGCTTTGAGGCTAATACCTAATTTCTGACCTTAGAATTTATTTAATCGTGCTAAGTTAGTGATGAAGTCAATCTTTCCCTCTGAAAAATAGTTTGGAAAGTTTTTTCTTTTAGTTCATCACCTTTTCAAATTACCTTCAGAAGACCTTGTGGGGCAAAGCATTCTTCTGTACTTAGGTATCACAGTGAGTTTATGAGCTCCAGAGAGAATTTACCAGAGTTCTTTGCATGCTAACTATGCAGTACTGTAGTACTTACGACTCAAAGTGTGCTCTGAGGGAGGCAGCATCAGCATCACCTGAGAGCTTCTTAGAATTGGAGCCTTAGGCCCAGTCTCAGACTTACAAAATCAGAATTTGCATGTTAACATGATTCCCAGGTAATTAGTAAAAGCACATTAAAGTTTGAAAAATGGTACTATAGAGAATTTGGAGGAAAAATGATGGGTTGGCTCTAGCAATAATATATGAGTCCAAGTAATCTGTCCTGTAATTCTAAGGCCCCTCCTCCTCAGAATATCCACCCAAGACTTGATGTATTTGCGGTAGGAATACAAATCCTGTTATAGAAGAAAATTTCTCCAAGCATCAATGTTCGCTGTTTTATGAATGTTGGTGCCACTTTTACTGTTCTTGCAAACACATTACTACATTTGGAAGTTGACTTTTGGTCTACTCGAGGAAAATGACAGCTGCAATCCATTTTCCAAAGCCATCAGTGCTTTGGGTAAAGTGCTTGTTTTGTTATATTTGGAAGAGACGGGTCATAAAGGAGCAGAGTTTGGAAGGGGAGTGGGCTGCAGTTTTCTCAGGGGAGTTCCCAATAAACCTCCAGGAAGGAAATAGCAGTCATTAGGTAGGTAACTAGGACCTACAAGCTCTTAGCAGCAAAAGATGCAATACCTTAGAATTATACTGTTAGGTGATCAATAAGGCAGTGGCAACCCTGCTGTCTTCTGAGATCATTGAGGTCAGAATTGGAGATGAGAGAAAGGCCAGCTCCTTTGATCTTCATGGAGAGTTTTCCTTTTGATCCATGCCAGAGTTAGTTTTCTTGTTTTAAATATATTATTATTATTTTAAATTGAGATATAATTGACATATTCGTTTTAGGCATACAACATAATGATTTGATATTTGTATGTATCACAAATGATTACAATAAATCTAGTTAACACCTATCCGCATACGGAGTTATAATTTTTTTTCTTGTGATGAGAACTTTTGAGACCTACTCTTTTAGCGACTTTCAAATATACAGTACACTATTGTTGATCAGAGTTGCCATGTTGTATGTTACATCCCCAGGACTTACGTATTTTATAGCTGGAAGTTTGTACCTTTTGACCACCTTCACCCATTCCGTCCACCCTCCACTCCCAGCCCCTGGCAACCACCAATCTGCTTTGTTCTATGATCTTTTTTTTTTTTTTTTTCTTTTTGTTGTTGTTTTAGATTCCACATATAAGTGAGATCATACGGTATTTGTCTTTTCTGTCTGATTTATTTCACTAAATATAATACCTTCCAGGTCCATTCATATTGTCACAAATGGAAGGATTTCCTTTTCTTAATGTCTGAATCATATTCCACAGTGTGTATATATCTACCTATCTGTCTATATCTGTATCTAATCTGTTCTATATTTCTATCTATATACACATACCACATTTTCTTGATCCATTCATACTTGACGGACCCTTAGGTTTAGGTTGCTTTCATGTCTTAGCTATTGTAAATAATGCAGTGAACATGGGGCTGCACATAAGTTTTTGAATTAGTGTTTCTTTTAGATAAATACCCAAAAGTAGGATTGCTGGATTATATGGTACTTGTAGTTTTAATTTCTTGAGGAAACTTCATGCCGTTTTCCATAGTGGCTGTACCAGTTTGCATTCCCCAGGGGTAAGTTTTTGAAGTTACAGAGTCTAAAAACTTGGAGGAATCAGCAGATTTTTCCCTGTTGACTTTGTGTACCGTGCCTTTGTTTACCTTCTGAGCTGCTGTGTCACATAACCCCGGCGAGTCCCATTCATCCTGTAGTTTATGTGAGTGGTGCCCTCTAGAGTTATGCAGTGTCACAATTCTGGTTACGTTTCCCAGTGTAGACAGTAGGTAAAAAGGATAATCAGAGCTATTTCTTTCATTCAACATTGTTTTACTGTAATTATTCTCAACTCATGTTGTATATCAGAATCATTCCTAGAGCGATAAGAAATACAGCTGCTCAGGCCACATTCCTATAGATCTTAATTCAATAAGTCTGGGCCTATTGAGTAGGACCTGGAAATCTGTGCTTTTATAAAACTCTAGGTAATTCTGATGTGCTGTCAACTCCATGTTTAGTGCTAAGGCACAGATTTAAAAAATTAAGACATGCTATGCCATCAAGTCATCTGTAGTTTTGTGGGAGAGATTTGAATGTAAATCACACATGATACTGTAGTATTTTAGGGCTGTGATAGGGGCAAGTACCAAGAGTCCTGGAATGATTGTGGTAGAGAATGGAGCTGAACTCTTACTTGGGTACATCTTTGTGTGTTTGTATGTATGTACGTCTCTAAGCAAAACTGAGATCTCTTTGAGAATCTTTGTTAGCTTTCTGTTCTGTGTCCTTCACTAACTACAGACTAAAGATGTCTGGAATCCTCTGGTCTTCCTCTTTAAAACCTGTTGTTAAGAAATGAGCTGCTTGTTCACACTGAGGTATACATAATTGAACATCTTATTGTGTTACTTCTCATGGAAATTTTTCATTTTAATAGACCATAATGGTACTTGGGAGTGGCAGCCTGGGTTGGGGAAATATGTGTGGATATGTGTAGGTGGGAGCGGGAGTCCCAAAGCTCCTTGTAATCCCACCAGGTGGCTACCTTTTATTGCTGTGTTAGGGGCTGGCAGCAAAATTTAGGATTTTAAGGTAGGAAATGAGGGGTGAGAAAGGAGTATCAACTGCTGCTAATAGCTTACAGTGGTCATTAGTTCGAAATGAAGCACTAATTCAGAGAAGTGCTGAATAAGAGGAGAAGAGGAAAATTAGGGGAAATGAAAGTCCAATGAACAGTTGATCATGTCTTCATTAGCAGTGGAAATCGATGAGGTGAAAAATGTCAGCTTGCTCAATGTTTTTCCTGGTTTTTAAAATAACCAGTAGGGTGCCAAATTCATCCTCCATTTTAGTAATGATTAGCATATTCATATTTTCTTGTCTCTTCATCATTACAGTGGCTTTCAAATTATTATTTTCTTGAATCCTTAAAGATGATGTTGCCTTATTTTTTATGTTACATATAAATGAGTGAATTTTTATGTTATGTATGAATGCTATATATGAGGAATGATCTTTGCTCCAAGGCAAACTAGATTCTTGACTATCAAATTCAGTTTATAGTTTTCTGGGTAGTAAAGCCAGAACCTCCATCTCTTGGTCTCACAGCTATTCAATATGGCCAAGCTATGGTAATGGAAAGGTTATTAATATTATTCTCAGGCAAGCTTCTCTGAAAGTAAATAGAGACACAGCAGTGGAGAGTTCAGCTCTTTTGTGTGGGTTGTAACAAGTTAAAGAATCCAGGATCCTTTCACTTTTAGATTTATGTTCATTTTTTTGAAGTTTTTTTTTTTTTTTTTGAATCTCTATACCCAATATGGGCCTTGAACTCACAACCCTAGGATCAAGAGTTGCATGATCTTCCAGTCGAGCCAGCCAGGCGCCCCAGATTTATGTTCATTTTGATAGATTTTTCATCCTGTGCCTTAGCTACAGATTCAGAGAGTGAAGTGAAAGAAGCTTGGAAGTTTTCCTCTGTGGCCTCCCTCCCCAAGAAGTTACTTGCTGCTGGGTCAATGGGGCGCTGAGGAAGTTCACAGCTGAGTTTTTGTGTTGTCTTAGCCTCATCACACCAGACCACAAACGGCCATGGGCTTAAAGTTTTGCTGAT
This sequence comes from Neomonachus schauinslandi, assembly GCF_002201575.2. Classification (NCBI taxonomy): domain Eukaryota; kingdom Metazoa; phylum Chordata; class Mammalia; order Carnivora; family Phocidae; genus Neomonachus; species Neomonachus schauinslandi. The sequence continues at coordinate 44,584,175 of NC_058405.1, read as the reverse complement.
AAGACTGGACAAGTACATGCAAGAATTCCAAAATACTTCAAAATGTATTAATGTCTATTAGGGGATGAACATGTTGCCTATCCTGAGATTTCACTTGCAATGATTTTCATGCTTTCCTTTCTTGGAGACACGATTACTGCAGATGAGAAAAACAGCACAAATTTCATGAGCAATAAGCACACATGCTCCGAATTATCTGTTTGAATTCTTTCATATTTGAGATTAAGGAACCTATACGAGGATGTTGGTAGGTCTGCTAACCTGTGTTGTTTTCACTATCAGGAAGGTCAGCCACAGTTTAAATTATGAACCTGACTTATACCGCTATTTAAAAGCTATGGGGAAAGCACTGTGTGACCTTCTGATTTGTTTGTCAAACTTGTCTGAGATGACATGCAACTCTGCCTGCTTTTATGTGAGAGAATATAACACAGCTGGATTTCAAAACACTAAGAAAAATCCTCAGGTGAAATATTTGTTGATAGATTTCCCCCCGTCTTTTTACTTTGAAATGAACAAAGCCATCACTTTATAGCAATGTCAGGATTTGAAAGTCCACAGAAAGTAAGAAGTAAGATAATGGCGAATGCTTTTATACTAAATGAATCATCTAATTAGCAGTAGCTAATTCATCTGTAGGCCACTTTATAGGAAATACGATAGGCCCGGATCTCTTTTACTGTCTGTCTCTCAGAATTAGGGCATGTCTTCAAAGCAGAAACTTTAACTCCATGGCAAGTTTCGGGATTATACAAATCTAGGCTTCCTGAAGATAAGACCACAGTAGTAGAAAAATAAAACAAATCAATCACCCAGCAATATAAACAACATACCAGTGTTTTTTAGTCTATCAATAAAAACAAATTAAGTATACATCAGTACTAATCTCAGGAGATTGGAGCATTGATGAGCCATAGTGTATGCAACGGACCTTGGTAAGAGTACTGAGAAACTACCACTTCACCATTTCCCAAAGATCTGTATAATTAAGCAAATGACATACTCTTTGATTGCCCGTGTGCTGGCCTGGAACACTGAATGTCATAGTTCATTAGCACGCATTGTTCATTAACATGCATTGTTAGAAGTTCCAGTTTCCAACCATGGTGGCATCTGAAACAGACAGCCTCAGGAGAGGCAGGTAGATTATGAAACTATGGATGTTGAAGTGTTTTTAAATTAAAAGTAATAAGGAATCTATAATATGCCTTGATTTGCTTGCACCCTTGTTAATAAAATTTCTAGAGTAACAAGAAGATGCCTCAGTATACTTTATAATAAAGACTTTTTTTTTTTTTAAAGATTTTTATTTATTTATTTGACAGAGAGAGAGATAGCGAGAGCAGGAACACAAGCAGGGGGAGTGGGAGAGGGAGAAGCAGGCTTCCTGCCGAGCAAGGAGCCCGATGTGGGACTCGATCCCAGGACCCTGGGATCATGACCTGAGCCGAAGGCAGACGCTTAACGACTGAGCCACCCAGGCGCCCTAATAAAGACTTTTTTAGTGCTAATTCCATCCATATTACTGCCTAGTGATCAGGGGCCACTTTAATTCCAGGCTGAGGTTTGATGTATGGGGAAAAAAATCTCTTTATCCTAGAACAGGTTGAAATTAGCAGCTAATTGTCAATTTCTATTCATAGGAAGATTCTAACAGGGTAATTGTGGGTGAGGTGTTAGTCTTAATCCTTTCTTTTGACCATTTTAAGATCTCTTTGGTGAAGGAAGCCAACTCTGGAATCAGCAGAAATGGAGTAAGAATTGGACAAAACTGAAATAGTTGGGGGAAAGAAAGGACTTCAAGCTGTATTCTGCATTGACTATTCGCTGATACCATTTTAGTTTTGCAAAAGGCTGTCAGTATCCACCCATAATTTCTTTGTAGTTACAGGAAGCCTTATTTCTATTAATACTGCTTCAGTACCAATAGTAACTATAATTTATATATTACTTGCTGTTTGCCCGACACTATGCTAAATGTTTCAATTCACATTATCCCCTGATCTTGAAATCAAACCTTTGAGGTATATATTGTAATTCTCACTTTACTAAGGAGAATAGTTGACTCAATAGTTTGTCCAAAGTCATTGCTAATAAGCAGTAGAGAACTTTTTAACCCATGTCAGCTTGACTCCAGAGCCCATGCAATTCCGTAACTGCCATCTGTTCCTCCCTACCTACCAACTTACCCAAGTTTAGGAACTGGCAGGTGTGTACCTTCTGAGTCCATGTTAGTACATAGCAGTTTGATTTTTTGGTGTGTGATAAAAAATGCTTTCCTATTTAAAATTCAGTGTCATGCATTATTAGTTCTTAGAATAGATGACTCCGTTATTTTACTACTTTAAAACAGCTAGGGATACAAATGGCAGGACAAATGGTTACTGCTCATGTAGTTTTTCTTAATTTGTGCAAGGATATTTTACTACACTGGGTGTATTTATGGATACAAGAAAAAATATAAGACTAGATGTGATCAGTCTGAAATACGCTAATTATTTATTCTGTGAATATGCATCCACACTATACATGGTAACATTAAAGGAACCTTCACCACGCAATCCATCAATATGTAGCTGTCAGTCTGTCAGTTAATTACAATTAATGCAGTTGGCAAAGCGGAACTCCAATGCATATTAATAATAGTTTGCATTTTTCCAGTCATGGCATTTGAGCCATCATAGAGTGTGTGATGAATACACATTAAAAATAATGCATCCTTTTCAGCTAAATAATTTTGACACAGTGATGACATGTTTTTCCCTCTTTTTCTAAAGTGCTTATATCATTTCTCTCCTCACTCAGCAAAACAAAAAAGAAATAACTTCGAAAAGGCCTAAAAAACTACTGAGTTAATTCCCATGTGCTGCATTGAATGGTGTCCTAAAAGCAGCTTGGGAAAAGTTTCTTGCTGTCTCTGCCCTGATTTCATTTTATTTTTGTCTACAATAGGCTGAAGTGCTTATAAGGAAGAGAATTTTGACAGAACCTTAAGACAGAAATGATTAAAAAGAAATACTATATATTGACAAATGTTTGCCTCTAAAAGGTTTTTTTTCCTTTTAGTAATTGTATTCACCTAGGCATGTGGAAATTTTTTTGCCTAGTTATGTGACATTGTGAATTCATGGCCTATGTGCAAGCTGGTACAGACATAGGCCAATGGGATTGTGAGACCCTGGATTTGAGAAGGCCCAGAAACTCCCACAGATGGCCTCAGAAGCCTCCCTTACTTCAGGATGCAAAAACCCTCCCCAGGATTCTTTTGGTCCTTCGTAAAATGGACTGAGCCAAGCTTTGTAATGTCTCAGGTGTCCTCAGTGCCTCAGAACCGAACAGCTGCTCCATCCTCAAGTAGCCTTTGCTTTGACTTCCCAACATGTCAGCTGCTTGAGTGGCTCCAGAGACCATGGCCAGGTGCTAAACTACACCACCCTTTCTAACCTCTCCCCCATTTTGTTTGTTTCTGATTTGGACTAGAAAAAAAAGGTCTCTCAGAAGGAAGTTCGGAGAAGTGGATTGACTCTGACCCCTTTACGTTCTGAGAACTGTGTATTCCATGGGTGCTAACATTCTCATCTAGGCTCACTTGCTTTTCTGCTCCTGCTCAAGGCAGTCAGCGGCTGATTGTCAGTGAGCTGAAGGTCATTCCATAGAAATGCCGCTGCTGTGTAATTGCTGGCTTGAGGTCCCTAGCAGCTTGCAGCCACTGCATCTTGTGCCACCAGAAGCCATTGTTAGGGGGTGTACCCGATGCCATTGAGCTGTCAGTATCTCAGTCACCTCCTAAGGAGCACAGCAGGGCTCCTCTAAGTATGTTCCAATTCTTGCTTGCATATAGGGCAGAACCGACCCTGACAGTAATGTTCTTTCTAGAAAGGGCTTGGCTTGCCAAAGCACTTAGTTCCTAGGCTCTTCTCTCTCTCTTCACTCTCTTCACTCATTATTACATTTCGGTAATAGGTTGGGCATGAAAAAAATCTAATATAAATTTAGGGCTAATGATTAAAGCACTTAAAAACCTGTACTCATGGAGAAAAATTGCATGTTTGATTTGTCCTAGTCCAATGATTAAGTCTTTTTTTTTTTTTGGAATTATTTAAAACAATGGACTCATAAGAATTATTCTCCCTCATGTTAAAACACTTTACAATTAAACCCATTGCATTCCACAAAGTTTTCTTATTAAGGGTTATAACTTACTGTTCTCTCTTAGTCGTAGAATGTTTCAGAAACCTTCCTGACAATAATTTTTTCATGTTGTCAGATGTTTTTGAAAAGACACATGTATGACAAAGATTTTTGATTCCTTATTATTAAAAGTGAAAATATAATGGAAGAAGATATCTTTCTATATAGTGACTAAGTTTATGGGAAAATCTTGGGTTTCATAAGCAGAGAAAAATGCTATTAAGTATCACTTATCTCCTAAAAATTGTATTGAGACTAATAAAACATCCATCTAGTGAATTTTTATTTATATCACCTTTGACCATGATCCATGAAAATTGTTCTTTTCATTAATGATCATTTGTTATTTGAGTGTAAAGAACAGTATTTTGAGACATAGGTCCTGCAAAGTGACCCTTGTGTGTGTAATTCAAAGCATGCTATCTTTCTTTCAGTTGTGATCTATCTGTGCATTGTACTATAGAGCACAGGATATGTTTTGAATTGCATAGCATGAATTATGGTGATCCTTTGGACCAGATTACAACCCAGAAAGAGCATAATTATTCACTATACAGGGTACCCATTTGCTTTATTTCTGCCTTAATCATTTGTTTTCACCTTTGACTTTGTGTGTGTATGTGAATAAAATAAAATCTTGCAGCTTCAGGACTTAATATTTTGATCTAGAACTGTTTAGAAATTTTCAAACTGTTTGACCACTATTCTCAAAGATCTCATGAATTTCCTCCGTTTTAGTAGTAGTAGGACTAAGAAAACCAGTTCAGTCATGGATAATTTGGCATTTTTCAAATAGGTAAAAAAGAAAACTAGCTGCCTCGATGCTGATGATCTATGTCAAGTCTGTATTTTTTTCACATCAGTTTTTCCTATAATAATCATCCAGAATGAAAAAATATAGTTTGGAGTGTGCTTATTTTAAACTTAGTATACACCTACTTGCACAAAACAGGCCCTGTAGCCTAAGGCTAGGGAACCCTAACATCATCATGCTTCCAGTGCCTTTGAGAGTTTTGAAAGGGCTCAGGTTCATTGTATCTTGAAGCAAATAATTTTTCTTTAAGGTTTTTTAGCAAATTGTTCTTTGTTCATTTCAATGGAGTGTTTTGCAAACCCTAAATCTGACTGGGAGATGAGGGAGGTGGGGAGTGATCCATAGTCAACATAAAAAATCCTTCAGGAAGATTTCATCAGTTTGGAAGATTAATTTTTTGTTGATATTTTTCCTTTGGAGTGAATTGCTTCTGGAAAAAAGAAAGAGAGAGGAGGTCCAGGGAGAGGGAGAGAAAGAGAAAGAAAAAAAGAAAAGAAAAGCAAGCTTTCTATAGAAGTTGTATCTATACAGACTAGAAAGATAGAATAAAAGGATAGCCAGTTTATTAACTTTGGGCATTTTATGGTTGATAATGATCATTGCTGATGGATCCAACCCATTGCATAGCCCAGACTTACGAATTTAATTGCGCTGAAATGAGCAGATGGAATGTACTACGGGTTTATCTTGTATGGGTAGATATGGCCAAAGTCCATTGGCCTTCTTGGAATAATGCAGATGAAAATTAGAAGTGGCATGAAATCTGCATATATGAAAAAGTCATTTTACTTTAGAGCTTTAATTGACATTACTAATCTGTAAGGTGTTACTTTTTAACAACAGTTTAATTTTTTGTTCATCTTTTTTTTTTCTTCTGTTTACAGTGAGAAGCTTTCAGTATTTACTTAGGACACTTCTCTCCCCTCAAACAAAACTCACACAGGTTAGCTCTGAGAAGCTTACCATCATCTTCATCACTGTAATTCACCAGAGGAGAATTAAACATGACTTTAGACCTTGGAAAAGTGACTAAAACTTTGTGCTATGATATTAAAAGCAGAAAGTCAGTGCAGTTATAGTGTAGACATACACAAGTAGAGGCAGCTGCCAAGTGTGTGTGATGTCTGACCGAGCTGTAAATCAGCAAAGCGTGACAGGCAGTTCCCATTATTAAGAACCTCATGGGGCATCACAGTTTCATTGTAGTGGAATTTTGTTATTTTTGGAACCTTGCTCAGATTGTCCAGTTTTCAAGGCTACAAATGACATATGTGGCACCCAGTTTCTCCAGAGATAACAAGGCAGTAGAAAAGACCTGCCTTCTTATAAGTAATAAAAGAGTACAGCAAGATTGTTTGGTACAAGATCAGCATATAAAAATCAATTGCTTCCCTATATCCTGGCAATAACCCATTAGAAAATGGGGTTGCAAGAAAGATTCTATTCAGAATTGCAACAAAACCTATATAGTGTCTGGAGATAATCCCAACAAAGAGTGCAAGTGCTTTAAGGAGAATCATTCCGTGAAAAAGCAAACTGTAAATAATACATTCACCATGATATATTTATATTCAACATTGCCCACAAAGGTACTATTATATTTCAATGTATTTATGTAAAAGAATAAAAATGGACTGGAAGGATATACACAAAACTTCTAGTGTCTTGGAAATGAGGGTTGGGATTAGTATTAGAGTGATGGTCAAAGGAGACTTTAGTTTTATTTTTGTACTAAAAATAAGACATTTAGTTTTATTTGTGATTTTCACATTCTTATAGAGAGAATTTATTCATATATTGTGTGATAAAAAGTTTAGACATGGAGAAAATACTAGAATACTAGAAGCAAATAGATCATAATACTGATTTTGTATACTAAAAATATGGGTGATTCTTATTTTCTTTTTACTTTCTTTTTGTATTTTCCAAATTTTATTTCCCATTTTCTCAGAAAAATAGCCTGCTACAAATTTAGTTAGAGAATATTAAGGGCTAAAAATAGAATGCCAAGAAGAGGAGAAAAGAGCCAGGGGCACAATAACATGCTAGGAAAAACCAAAACAAAACAATTTGGACACATTAGGCCAAGGTTCAAATTCAGTGTTATCACTCTGAAAATTCACACAAAGTTTTGGTTAGGTTTCCCCAGCTAAGTAATTGGAGAAAATGATAGCTAATTGAGAGGATTAAGGATAATGAATTTAAAGAACCTTATATAGCACCTATTACATATGAGATTTTCAAAAGATGGGAATCTGAGGATGAGAATCTAAAAAGATATGTGAGAAATTTAGCAATCTTAATCAGGTTTTCAGCCTAGGGGAAGCTGAATATCTAGGAAAAATATGTCTTATAAACGGCCTCAGGACCATAAAGATGAAGAATTAACCAAAGTGAGTCATATCAAGATGGATTAAGTGGTTTTAGGATTACTCCATCCTAATACCCTTCTACTCCAGTAGAAGCTGATGGCCAATTAATACTCTCAGATTCTCTGCTCCATTAGGGACAGCCTTTTATTTTGACAGGTGAATAAAACCAGCTTCATGATGGTAGTGGTGACATTGTGTGTGTGTGTGTGTGTGTGTGTGTGTGTATGAATGAATGACAGGTCACACTTATTGAATACCTGTTGTGTCAGACACTGGTCTAAGAACTTTGTCTTCGTAGAGCTTGCATTAATTCCTCACAATAATCTTGTATTTACAGATGAGAAAATAGGCCCAGAGAAGTGTAGTAACATGCCCAAAGTCACAGAGCTAATGAATGACATCTGCCCATTATTGAGGTGGTTCTGAGCCAGTGTGATAACAACCCTCTGTTAGATGGCTCACTCCTAGAGATGATCTGTTTTATTTCCCCAATATAGTTGATGATGATTATTTTACCTCCCTTTCCCACTGTTGTACTTTTTCTGGTAACTGTCCAGTGGAAAAGGTGTCCCCTCTAAAAATCTTCCTTCCAACCAGTTAGTAAATTATTTGACATCAAGCTTACATGTTTATGGTTGCTTTTCTAGGTTAAATAATTATGGACAAAAACTCTTAGTTCCACTGATTCATGAGTATCCAATACCTAGCTGGGCTGCTTTTTCAAGTAGAATTCCATTTCTCTGCACCTGATGGAAAGCAGCATTATTATCCAGGGAATATTGAGACCATGAATGACCTGGCACTGGGAAGGCAAAAATAGAGGGAGGGTGAAGGAAGAGAAACACTGTAATTCACTTGAGCAATGGCAGCAGGAGAGCATAACTGTGACTGGGCAACCTTGAAAAGTACAATATGTTAAAGGAAGTTAGCAGTAATACTTTTTTTATTGGACAGCTTTATGTAGGCACCGAAGTGATTGGAATCTGGGGAAGGCAGAGATGAAGCCAAAATGCCCAGGGTTGCAAAGCCTTTTATTGAGTTAGTCAAAATATTAATGGAACTGTTTATGGCTCTGCAGCAAAAGTGGGTTTCATTTCCCTGATGCATGGTGTCCCCTGTGTTTGTCTCATCACCTCTCACTTCCGCCCAGCATCCCTCTCTCTGGTGCTCACCATGAGTAACTGAGTCTTCAGCTTTTCCTTTGCCCTGGCTCCTCTGCTCTGCACCCAGACAGAGTCCTGCAAACTTCTCCATGGCTTCTACAAGTATCAATTCCCAGCTAGTTTTAACTGTTCAACTGAGTGGAGGCTGAATGTATTTAAAGAGGGATATCAGAGTTCAGCTATTTTTCAATCAATCAAAAGCTTTCATTATCACATTATAGATTATTTCAGTTAGAAAGAAACCATGGCTATGACAAGTAGGGGTTATGGTAAGTCCTGTATCCCTCATCTTCTCCTGTCTGGATGCATTTTAAATATGAGGTAGATGAATCCTTTCCATAAAGCACAGACATAAAAAAATCAATAATCAATTCACTTTTACCTATGCTGTACAAATAATAAAGCCAAAAAATTTCAGTTTTCTTCGTAAGAGTTTTTCTTTTCCCTGAAGACAAACTTCTATTCCAAAGCTTTTCTTTTAGTGCTATAGCAAAAAGTTAGCTTCAAATAGATGCTAATATGTTGTTAATTCCCACTGATCTCATTTTAACAAGCAGGGCTGGTTTGAGGAGCAACATTACAGCCATTAGCCTGGAGCACAGGGCTAGGGTCTAGAGTCGCTCCGGTGGATGGAAGCAGATTACAGCGGATGGAAAGAGACTGCCGGTATCGAGAGTGAGCATTCAGAGAGTGAAGCCAGAGGCCTCCTACTTACTAGTATTTATGAACCGCACATTTATGGACATGGTATTTGTATTTCAGAGAAAATAAAGACTATTTCAGAAAAGGACATTGCCTTAAAAATTCCATATAAGGTATACTTTTCATAACAGCAATGGGACGTAGACATTGTCTAGAAAATACAATCAGCATATGCAGAAAAAAGGGTTAGCTGAAAATTCAGCAATGAATGAAATAGCAGAAAGTATTTTATGAATTTTCCCAAAATTATCCAGTGCTAATTTGGTCTTTGTGCCTCTGAGTTTGATAACTGGTTACCATTCCTGTACTGTGTTGAGTGGAATCTCATTTGCTCAGCATCATTGGGTAATGACGTGTTTTGTGTGTGTGCGTTTCCTAGGTAATTGAAGACCAACCTTTTAAGGATACAAACTTCTAAAAGTAAGTTTAGGTAAAAAGCTTTTTACTTTGTAGTCCTTTAAAGTTGAGTCCACTGAGCACTGTTTAACATTTTCTTGACATCTAAGATTTATCTTGAGAATTTCATTTATCGTATTATGCTGAAATGCAATAGTTTTTCTCTGGGTGTTTGTTTGAAGTGGTTTACAACCTTACTAAATGATGCTGGATTGTTGCGTTTAAGGTCTGCTGCTCTTTTTTCCCCCTAGTTCTTCTTTTTTGTCAAATTGTAGTGTTATATTTACTATCCTTAGTGTGTTCTCTCTTCTGATTTTTTATTATAAGTTCTCATAAAATGAGAAACCAGATGATGAAATATATTAGAAGTACAATATAACAGTAAAGGAAAATGGTTACCGAGGAACTCTAAAGAGTAACTTTAAAAAAAAAGAGATTTTATTTATTTATTTATTTATCTATCTATTTATTTATTTATAACACACAGGCAGGGTAAGGGGCAGAGGGAGAGAAGCAGGCTCGCTGCTGAGTAGGGAGCCCCATGTGGGGCTTGATCTCACACCCTGAGTTCATGACCTGAACTGAAATCAAGAGTTGGACACTTAAGCAACTGAGCCACCCAGGCACCCTTCTAATGAGTAACTTTTATGGTATATGTGTTACATGTTTTCAGACTAACAACCAAGCTTCTAGAGAAATGACCTACATTTTCTACCTATTAGTCATTTTCTCATATTCTTCAATACATTGATTTTTTTTTCTTTCCTTTAGAGACAAGGCTCTCTTCCTTTGATTATCAATAACTTTCTCTTTTGATGATTTGTGTTCATTCCCTTTGGGACCTTTTCTTTCTCTCCCCTCTTATGTAACATTTTGCTCTGTCCTCATCTCTGCACTCTGTCTTGGTGAGCCACCAGAGGGTGATTGCTTAGGGTCCTTGGGCTTACCGTGGGAAAGGAGGATGGCTAGAAGGAATGTTCATGGGCATACGGAGGAGCCAGAGCTCAAAAGAGCTGGTGGTGGAGCAAACTGTGACCTTGGGGGGAGGGAGTGGGTGGCCTGGTGCATTAATAACAGGGCAGTAGAGGAAAGTTAATCTGATCACATGCAGATGTTAGAGTTGGACTCAGTTCCCCAGTTTAGGCACTGGATGTAACAGAGCAGGGAGAGGGTGTTCAGCAGCTGGCACAGTGGGGGAGTGGGCACACACCACTCCTGGGTGGGTCTTCAGAAGCTACTTATGATCTGAAGGTGCAAATAATGTATCCAACTTATCCATTTTCAAGCCTGGAACAGTGGCTAGTGCACCACTTTGCTGGCCCTCTGGGTGGGCTGCCTTCTCTCACTTTCATTGATTTTTTGAGATTGGATCAGTATAGCTTGTATGTTTATGTAGAAAAGAGACTGAAGAAGGGAAAAGCAAGTAGTCAGTATTGTATTTATTGGGAGAAGTGTTATAAAATGCATGACTGCTACTTTGACACTGATGACTCAAATTAGTTCCATTCCAGAGAGCTGCATATAATATAGCCAACTTGTGAAGCACAGTATGTCCAAAACTGACCTCTTCTTCCCACCCTCACTCATTTCGTGGTGCCACAATCCATGTAATCACACCAAAAAGCTGGGAGTCATTTTAGACTCCTAATCTTTCTTTTCCTATCCATGTGGTCACTCAGCCCAGCACTTTGACTCATAAATACTTTTCTTTTCCTCTCTCATTATCCAGCTGCTACTACTCTTTATGAGATTTACATAATTCCTCATCTGCACTACTACCTTAATTTTTTAATTTTTTTAAAAGTTTTTTTGTATTTGTCAGAGACAGAGGGCGAGAGCGTGTGCACAAGCAGGGGGAGTAGCAGGCAGAAGGAGAGGGAGAAGCAAGCTCCCCGCTGAGCAGGGAGCCCAATGCAGGACTCGAACCCAGGACCCTGGGGTCAAGACCTGAACAGAAGGAGGATGCTTAACCCACTGAGCCACCCAGGCATCCCCTTAATTTTTTAACTTGTCTCTCTTTCTTTTACGATGACCTTGAAATGTACTTTCTCTCACAGTATCTGGTCATAACACTGTTAAAATACCGTTGACCCTTGAACAACATGGGTTTGAACTGCATGAGGCCACTTATAAGTGTTTTTTTTTTTAAAGATTTTATTTATTTATTTGAGAGACAGTGAGACAGCATGAGAGGGGAAAGGGTCAGAGGGAGAAGCAGACTCTCTGCTAAGCAGGGAGTCCGATATGGGACTCGATCCTGGGACGCAGGGATCATGATCCAAGCCGAAGGCAGTCGCCCAACCAACTGAGCCACCCAGGCTCCCAGTGTTTTTTTTTTTTTAATATGGTGCAGTGCTGTAAATGAATTTGCTCTTCCTTACGATTTTCTTTCTTTCTTTTTTTTTTTTTTAAAGATTTTATTTATTTATTTGAGACAGAGAATGAGATAGAGAGAGCATGAGAGTGGGGAGGGTCAGGGGGAGAAGCAGACTCCCTGCTGAGCAGGGAGCCCGATGTGGGACTCGATCCCGGGACTCCAGGATCATGACCTGAGCCGAAGGCAGTCGCTTAACCAACTGAGCCACCCAGGCGCCCTCTTTCTTTTTTTAAAAAATATTTTATTTATTTATTAGAGAGACAGCACAGCAGGGTGAGTGGCAGAGGGAGAAGCAGACTCCCTGATAAGTGAGGAGCCCAATATGGGGCTCAGTCCCAGGACTCTGAGCTCATGACCTAAGCCGAAGGCAGATGCTTAACTGACTGAACCATCCAGATGCCCCCTTACGATTTTCTTAGTAATACATTCTTTTCCTTAGCTTACTTATTGTAAGAATACAACATATAATACATATAACATATAGAATATGTATTAATAGACTGGTTATGTTATTGGTAAGGCTTCTGGTCAACAGCAGGCTATTAATAGTTAAGTTTTTGGGGAGTCAAAAGTGACTTGTGGATTTTTGATTGCATGGAGGGTTGGCACCCCTAACCCCCAAGTTGTTCAAGGGCCAACTATATTTGTTAACAAGCCTAGAATTAATGAAGTTGTTAAATGAAATGTAAACACATAATTAACCCCAGAGTTATTAAAAAGTTGATAATGCTCCTGTTGGGGTCAAGGGTTAAGATTTATTATGCAGTAGACATGTGTGTCAATATGTGTTATCATATAAATGAAGGCTAGCTAGTAGTGTAAAGACAAAAGGTTGAATGAAGGCTACTGCAAATTCTAGAATTATGAGTACTAAAATAATAGATGCAATTGGAACCAGTAAAGGACTAATTGGTATCAGGACTACTGTGACTTCTCCATTCAGGTGAATTAATAAATGACGTGCTATAATATTTGTTAAATATTACAAATATCAGTCAGTCAGTTGTATAGCAAAAGCTATGAAGAAAAAGCCTGATAGTTTCAATCATAGTATAGGGATAAATGGAATTGATGGTAAAAAGCATGTTAGTGAGACTATAGTTCTGTGGCAGAAGCCAGTAATTATTGTTCTTGCTTATAATGGAATTGCTTTTCCTAATTTTATTGAAAGTTCCTTTGCTTTAACCAATGATATTGGTTCATATTGAGGGTCCTTCAGTATTTTTGAGTGCCATCTACAGGACAGGCACTAGGTTGGTCATACTGTGGATACAATGATGGGTAAGCTGACATGGTATCTATTCTTAAGCTGAAAGCTTCTAAAACAGATAACCTTCTCTCTCTCTCTCTTTAATTAGGCTCCGTACCCAACATGGGGCTTAAACTCATCTTAAGATCAAGAGTCACATGCTCCAACTGAGCCATTCAGGTACCCTGAAAACAAACAACCTCTTTTATTTTTTTTTAAGAGTTTATTTATTTATAAGAGAGAGCATGAGCGGGGTGGAGTGGTAGGCAGAGGGAGAAGCAGACTCCCCGCTGAGCAGGGAGCCCAACGCGGGGCTCAATCCCAGGACCCTGGGATCATGACCTGAGCCAAAGGCAGGCATGTAACTTACTGAGCTCCCCAGGCACCCCAACAAACAACCTTCTAAAAAGCCCAACATACATGATCCTGCCTCACATAATGCGACTGTTCTTCATATATATGAAGCCCTTTCCCCAAAAGGTAAGACTTCAAGTCCCATTAGTCACTATACCATGTCAGTGACCTTTATTCCTCTTCTAGTTTAGTCACAATCCTATATTGATATATTTAACCTGAGGATTAGATTGTAAGTTCAACATCAGCAAAAATTTATATAAAATGTTAGGGGAAAAAGAGAGAAGGAAGAGAGAACATGGTTAAAAAATATAATACAAATAATATATATATGATATTGTATATATAAAGAGCAAAGAAGAAAAATATATAGCTTTTATAGTCTTTTTCTGCAATTGGCCACGAGGGTATAATTGATATTTATATCTTTTTTTTTTTATTCTTATGTTAATCCCCATACATTACATCATTAGTTTTAGATGAAGTGTTCCATGATTCATTGTTTGTGCATAACACCCAGTGCTCCATGCAGAATGTGCCCTCCTCAATACCCACCACCAGGCTAACCCATCCTCCCACCCCCCTCCCCTCTAGAACCCTCAGTTTGTTTTTCAGAGTCCATCGTCTCTCATGGTTCGTCTACCCCTCTGATTTCCCCCCCTTCATTCTTCCCCTCCCGCTACCTTCTTCTTCTTCTTTTTTTTTTTCTTAACATATATTCCATTATTTGTTTCAGAGGTACAGATCTGAGATTCAACAGTCTTGCACAATTCACAGCGCTTACCAGAGCACATACCCTCCCCAGTGTCTATCACCCAGTCACCCCATCCCTCCCACCCCACCCCCCACTCCAGCAACCCTCAGTTTGTTTCCTGCAATTAAGAATTCCTCATATCAGTGAGATCATATGATACATGTCTTTCTCTGTTTGACTTATTTCATTCAACATAATACCCTCCAGTTCCATCCACGTCGTTGCAAATGGCAAGATCTCATTCCTTTTGATGGCTGCATAATATTCCATTGTGTATATATACCACTTCTTCTTTATCCATTCATCTGTCGATGGACATCTTGGCTCTTTCCACAGTTTGGCTGTTGTGGACATTGCTGCTATAAACATCGGGGTGCACGTACCCTTTCGGATCCCTACTTTTGTATCTTTGGGGTAAATACCTAGTAGTGCAATTGCTGGATCATATGGTAGCTCTATTTTCAGCTTTTTGAGGAACCTCCATACTGTTTTCCAGAGTGGCTGTTCCAGCTTGCATTCCCACCAACAGTGTAGGAGGGTTCCCCTTTCTCCGCATCCCCACCAACATCTGTCATTTCCTGACTTGTTAATTTTAGCCATTCTGACTGGTGTGAGGTGGTATCTCATTGAGGTTTTGATTTGGATTTTCCTGATGCCGAGTGATATTGAGCACTTTTTCATGTGTCTGTTAGCCATTTGGATGTCTTCTTTGGAAAAATGTCTGTTCATGTCTTCTGCCCATTTCTTGATTGGATTCTTTGTTCTTTGGGTGTTGAGTTTGATGAGTTCTTTATAGATTTTGGATACTAGCCCTTTATCTAATATGTCATTTGCAAATATCTTCTCCCATTCTGTCGGTTGTCTTTTGGTTTTGTTGACTGTTTCCTTTGCTTTGCAAAAGCTTTTTATCTTGATGAAGTCCCAATAGTTCATTTTTGCCCTTGCTTCCCTTGCCTTTGGCGATGTTTCTAGGAAGAAGTTGCTGTGGCTGAGGTTGAAGAGGTTGCTGCCTGTGTTCTCCTTTAGGATTTTGATGGACTCCTGTCTCACATTTAGGTCTTTCAACCATTTGGAGTCTATTTTTGTGTGTGGTGTAAGGAAATGGTCCAGTTTCATTCTTCTGCATGTGGCTATCCAATTTTCCCAACACCATTTGTTGAAGAGACTGTCTTTTTTCCATTGGACATTCTTTCCTGCTTTGTCAAAGATGAGTTGACCATAGAGTTGAGGGTCCATTTCTGGGCTCTCTATTCTCTTCCATTGATCTATGTGTCTGTTTTTGTGCCAGTACCATGCTGTCTTGATGATGACAGCTTTATAATAGAGCTGGAAGTCCGGAATTGTGATGCCGCCAGCTTTGCTTTTCTTTTTCAACATTCCTCTGGCTATGCGGGGTCTTTTCTGGTTCCATACAAATTTTAGGATTATTTGTTCCATTTCTTTGAAAAAAGTGGATGGTATTTTGATGGGGATTGCATCGAATGTGTAGATTGCTCTAGGTAGCATCGACATCTTCACAATATTTGTTCTTCCAATCCATGAGCATGGAACGTTTTTCCATTTCTTTGTGTCTTCCTCAATTTCTTTCATGAGTATTTTATAGTTTTCTGAGTACAGATCCTTTGTCTCTTTGGTTAGCTTTATTCCTAGGTATCTTATGGTTTTGGGTGCAATTGTAAATGGGATCGACTCCTTAATTTCTCTTTCTTCTGTCTTGTTGGTGTATAGGAATGCCACTGATTGCTGTGCATTGATTTTATATCCTGCCACTTTACTGAATTCCTGTATGAGTTCTAGCAGTTTTGGGGTGGAGTCTTTTGGGTTTTCCACATAAAGTATCATATCATCTGCAAAGAGTGAGAGTTTGACTTCTTCTTTGCCCATTTGGATGCCTTTTATTTCTTTTTGTTGTCTGATTGCTGTGGCTAGGACTTCTAATACTATGTTGCATAGCAGTGGTGATAGTGGACATCCCTGCCGCATTCCTGACCTTTGGGGGAAAGCTCTCAGTTTTTCCCCATTGAGAATGATATTCGCTGTAGGTTTTTCATAGATGGCTTTTATGATCTTGAGGTATGTACCCTCGATCCCTATACTCTGAAGAGTTTTGATCAAGAAAGGATGCTGTACTTTGTCAAAAGCTTTTTCTGCATCTGTTGAGAGGATCATATGATTCTTGTTCTTTCTTTTGTTAATGTATTGTATCACGTTGACTGATTTGCGGATGTTGAACCAACCTTGCAGCCCAGGGATAAATCCCACTTGGTCGTGGTGAATAATCCTTTTAATGTACTGTTGTATCCTCTTGGCTAGTATTTTGGTGAGAATTTTTGCATCCATGTTCATCAGGGATATTGGTCTGTAATTCTCCTTTTTGATGGGGTCTTTGTCTGGTTTTAGGATCAAGGTAATGCTGGCCTCATAAAATGAGTTTGGAAGTTTTCCTTCCATTTCTATTTTTTGGAACAGTTTCAGAAGAATAGGTATTAATTCTTCTTGGAATGTTTGGTAGAATTCCCCTGGGAAGCCATCTGGCCCTGGGCTTTTGTTTTTTGGGAGATTTTTGGTGACTGCTTCAATTTCCTTCGTGGTTATAGGTCTGTTCAGGTTTTCTATTTCTTCTTGGTTCAGTTTTGGTAGTTGATACATCTCTAGGAATGCATCCATTTCTTCCAGGTTATCTAATTTGCTGGCATAGAGTTGCTCATAATATGTTCTTATAATTGTTTGTATTTCTTTGGTGTTGGTTGTGATCTCTCCTCTTTCATTCATGATTTTGTTGATTTGGGTCATTTTTCTTTTTGATGAGTCTGGCCAGGGGTTTATCAATCTTGTTAATTCTTTCAAAGAACCAGCTCCTAGTTTCGTTGATCTGTTCTGCTGTTCTTTTAGTTTCTATTTCATTGATTTCTGCTCTGATCTTTATGATTTCTCTTCTCCTGCTGGGTTTAGGCTTTATTTGCTGTTCTTTCTCCCGCTCCTTTAGGTGTAGGGTTAGGTTGTGTACTTGAGACCTTTCTTGTTTCTTGAGAAAGGCTTGTATCGCTCTATACTGTCCTCTTAGGACTGCCTTTGCTGCATCCCGAAGATTTTGAATAGTTGTGTTTTCAATTTCATTGGTTTCCATGTATTTTTTTAATTCTTCTTTAATTTCCTGGTTGACCCATTCATTCTTCAGTAGGATGCTCTTTAGCCTCCATGTATTTGAGTTCTTTCTGACTTTCCTCTTGTGATTGAGTTCTAGTTTCAAAGCATTGTGGTCTGAAAATAGGCAGGGAATGATCCCAATCTTTTGGTACTGGTTGAGACATGATTTATGACCTAGGATGTGATCTATTCTGGAGAATGTTCCATGGGCACTAGAGAAGAATGTGTATTCTGTTGCTTTGGGATGGAATGTTCTGAATATGTCTGTGAAGTCCATTTGGTCCAGTGTGTCATTTAAAGTCTTTATTTCCTTGTTGATCTTTTGCTTAGACGATCTGTCCATTTCAGTGAGGGGGGTGTTAAAGTCCCCCACTATTATTGTATTGTTGTCGATGTGTTTCTTTGCTTTTGTTATTAATTGCCTTATATAATTGGCCGCTCCCATGTTAGGGGCATAGATATTTACAATTGTTAGATCTTCTTGTTGGATAGACCCTTTAAGTAGGATATAATGTCCTTCCTCATCTCTTATTACAGTCTTTGGTTTAAAATCTAATTTGTCTGATATAAGGATTGCCACCCCAGCTTTTTTTTGGTGCCCGTTAGCATGGTAAATGGTTTTCCACCCCCTCACTTTCAATCTGGGGGTGTCTTTGGGTCTAAAATGAGTCTCTTGCAGACAGCATATCGATGGGTCTTGTTTTTTAATCCAGTCTGATAGCCTGTGTCTTTTGATTGGGGCATTTAGCCCATTTACATTCAGGGTAACTATTGAAAGATAGGAATTTAGTGCCATTGTATTGCCTGTAAGGTGACTGTTACCGTATATTGTCTGTGTTCCTTTCTGGTCTATGTTGCTTTTAGGGTCTCTCTTTACTTAGAGGACCCCTTTCAAGATTTCTTGTAGGGCTGGTTTTGCGTTTGCAAATTCCTTTAGTTTTTGTTTCTCCTGGAAGCTTTTTATCTCTCCTTCAATTTTCAATGACAGCCTAGCTGGATATAGTATTCCTGGCTGCATATTTTTCTCATTTAGTGCTCTGAATATATCCTGCCAGTCCTTTCTGGCCTGCCAGGTCTCTGTGGATAGGTCTGTTGCCAATCTAATGTTTCTACCATTGTAGGTTACATATCTCTTCTCCCGAGCTGCTTTCAGGATTTTCTCTTTGTCTCTGAGACTCGTAAGTTTTACTATTAGATGTCGGGGTGTTGACCTATTTTTATTGATTTTGAGAGGGGTTCTCTGTGCTTCCTGGATTTTGATGCCTGTTTCCTTCCCCAAATTAGGGAGGTTCTCTGCTATAATTTGCTCCATTATACCTTCTGTCCCTCTCTCTCTTTCTTCTTCTTCTGGGATCCCAATTATTCTAATAGTGTTTCGTCTTATGGTATTGCTTATCTCTCGAATTTTGCCCTCGTGATCCAGTAGTTGTTTATCTCTCTTTTTCTCAGCTTCTTTATTTTCCATCATTTGGTCTTCTATATTACTGATTCTCTCTTCTGCCTCATTTATCCTAGCAGTGAGCGCCCCCATTTTTGATTGCACCTCATTAATAGCCTTTTTGATTTCTACTTGGTTAGATTTTAGTTCTTTTACTTCTCCAGAAAGGGTTTCTTTAATAACTTCCATATTTTTTTCAAGCCCAGCTAGTATCTTTAAAGTGATGATTCTGAACTCTAGATCTGACATCGTAGTAATGTCCGTATTGAGTAGGTCTCTGGCAGTCGGTACTACCTCTTGTTCTTTTTGTTGAGGTGATTTTTTCCGTCTTGTCATTTTGCGCAGAGGAGAATAGATTAATGAGAGAACAAAATGCTAGCAGAGTAACAACGTCCCCAGAAAATATACTCTTAAACAAATCAGAAAAGACCTGAAGCAGTGGAAAAAGAAACAGAAAGAGAGAAAAATGAAAAAGAAAAAAAAGGAAAAAGAAAAGGATAAAGATAAAAACAAACAAAAACAAACAAAACAGAACAACAACAACAACAAAAAAAACCAGAATGTGATCAAATATGATCAGGCTGGTATATAGATCAGTGCCACACACTAGATTTGGGGTGTATTTTGGTCTTTTAGAAGAAAGTGCCTCCCAAAATTTTAAAGAAAGAAAAACTTATATATGTACAAAAATAAGGGTTGATATGATGAAGCGATGGAATAGGACTGTAAAGATGGAAAGTATAAAAAATTTTATAAAAGGAATTGATAAGAAGTTGTTTGATAAAAGAAAGAAGAGGATTTAAAAAAAGAAAAAAGAAAAAAAGGGAGAGAATGTGATCAGGCAGGGGAGTAGAAAAAACCATATACTAGAGATTTAGGGTATATTTTGATCTGTTAGAAGAAACTATCTCAAAATTTTAAAGAGAGAACAACTTATATATATATGCCAAAAATACGGGTAACTACTATGAAGGGATAGAATATGACTCTAAAAATGAAAAATAAAAATGTTTTTTTAAAAAAAAGGAATTGATAAGATGTTGGTTGAAAAAGGGAAAAAGAAAAACTCAAAAAAAAAAGAAAAAGAAAAAAAGACAGTTAAAAAAAAATTAACTTTGAAATACTAAAGAATCATGGTAAAAAAGCCATGAATTCTATGTGCAGTATTCCCCTAGCGCTGGAGTTCTGCCTTTCTCATTGATCGGTAAACTTCGTCTTGGCTGGCTGTTCTCGCTGATCTTCTGGGGAGGGGCCTGTTGCCGTGGTTTCCAAATGTCTTTGCTGGAGGTGGAACTGCCCCGCCCTTGCCCCCTCCCGGCTAAGTAATCTGCTCGGGTTTGCTCTCCGGAGCTTTTGTTCCCTGCCAGCTTTCCTTACAGCTTTGGAGGCGGAGAGTGAAAATGGCAGCCTCCCAATCTCTGCCCCGGAGGAGCCGAGAACTCGGGCCCCGCTCCTCAGTGAGCCCCCAGAGAAAAGCAGTCACTCACTCCCGTCTCCCCGGTCTCTGGCCGCACTCCGTGCTCACCCGGCCTGTGACCGCGCTTTTCTATCTCTGGCACCCGACCCCGTGTGGAGTCTCCAAACCCAGCAGATCCCTGCGGTGCACTCCCACGTGGCTCCTCCCGGGAGAGGAAGGTGAGTCTCCCCGGATCTGCCGCTTGTTGGGTCCCTGCTGGATGAGCAGTGGCCCGACTGTGCTGTGGATCACGGTTTATGGCAACCCCGAGCTGAGAGCCCGCGCCTGGGCTCCGTCTCTGCAGTCGGCTTCCCTGCTCCAATACCTGGGGGCTGTGCTGCACTCAGGCACCCCCGGTCTTTCTGTGACCCCGAGGGTCCTGAGACCACACTGTCCCACAAAGGTTCCACCCCCCACTTAGCCACCAGAGTGAGGTCCCTCAGCGGAGCAGACTTTTAAAAGTTCCGATTTTGTGCTCCGCGGCTCTATCACTTCCAGAAGCGGCCGCCGGAGGCCCCTCCCCCGCCGGCTATCCTCCTAAATATCGCCTCGGATTCACTTCTCCGCACGTCCTACCTTCCAGAAAGTCGTCGCTTTTCTGATGAGAGAGTTGTTGCTCTTCTTTTCTTCGATCTCCTGTTGAGTTTGTAGGTGTTCAGAATGGTTTGATCCCTATCCAGCTGAATTCCTGAGAGGAGACGAAATCCAGGTCTCCTACTCCTCTGCCATCTTGCTCCGCCCCCAGTTAGAGTCCATTTTTAATATGTGGTATTACATGGAAGATACTGGGCTCATAAATTGTGTTAAAATCAAAATGGTGTCTTTTAGTCTGTAATACAGATAATCTTATTCTAATGGTTTTTGTTTTATGTTTATTGAGTTGTGTATGTGGCTTTCAGAAAACAACCACTGAACTTTTATTTATTTATTTATTTATTTATTTATTTATTTAAATAAAAAAACAATGTATTATATATTTGTAGAAAATCTCCATTCCCAGAGTAACCAAAAAATAAGCTATTTAAAAGTATCAAACTTTTAAACAGAAGTTCTCCTTCCATTCTGATAAAAAAAAAAAAAGTTACAAAATCACACTCCATTCATGTACCTTAGCTGCCTTTTAGGACAAAGCCTCAAAAATAGTTAACCCAAGCAAGTCTCAAAACCTCTCTCAAGTCCAAAAAACAAACTTTAAAAAACCCATTTAAAAGATTTTACAATAGAACAAGTGTACATAATCAGAACACATAATTTATATACTTAGTTATGTATTAGTTTTTCTATTTGTAATTTAGAATTTATTGGCAGAAATAAAACATACACACAAGCACGCACACACACATACAATTGAAAAACGTAAAATTTAGGACAGAGTAAGAAACGCAGACCTACAGGGTAAACTGATTTATTTTAGAAATGAATTTACCAAATTTCATTTTATCTGCCATTTTTGGATTCTTGCTATTTAGAAAATTCAAATTGGTGAAAGTTCATTTCCTGCTTCTTGAGTAGGTTTAATTTTTACAGAGTTTCCAGTTATGCCAGTAACTTCCTTGAGGTCATTTTCCACTTTATTTTCTGTCACCAGATCTCTTGCATAAGATATTTATCTTTGAGTTGCAAAGCCTAAATAAAAAGCTTCATTTTTGACCTTTTAATTTATAAACTCCACTAAAAAGAAAAGAAATCCATCTAATTTTTAATCAAGTCTGCAAAAATATTTTCTTTCTTAATCAAACACTTTTATGGGAATAAAGATCCTTCAAAGTTTTTAACTCTTCAATTAGAGTTTTGTTTTAATTTTCCAAGACTGCGACTCGATTTTCCAGGCATTTCACATATTCTTTCTTCTTTCTGCGACATTCTCGAGCAGCTTCTCTTATTCTTGTCTGGAATATTTTGGATGTTCTTGCCCCTCTACTCTTCTATAAATTTTAGTATCACTTGTCAAGTTCTTCAAACAACCTGTTTGGGTTTTGATTGGAACTGCATTGAATCTGTTTTTCATCAGCTTATTTCTGTTTTCAGCTGGTGGTCATCTGTCTTAGCTGTTTGAGGCATGAGAGTCACAGGGGCCGCCATCACCACAGTCTGGGGCAGCGAAGGAGCTGATGGTGTGGTACGGATCTGGTATGTCTGCAAATCTCCTGATGCAGTTTGTACAACCACCTGGTTGCTGGGCACAAGTATTTGCTGTCCATCAGAGGTCTGGGCATACTGGAGAATTGTTGTACCTTGCTGAGTATTGCCTGGATTTGTCATGGTTAATGTCTGAAGTCCCTGTACTCCATCTGTGCCTGGACTGGCCAGTTGTAAGGCTCCATTTGGGGCAATGGCAATGTACTGTCCACTGCTAGTTTGATAGATGGGAGTTGGAACAGACATAGAAGTGACAGCAGAAACTCCAGGGTTTCCTCCGTCTCCTTTTCTGCCCCATGTATCTTCAGAAGATAGATCTTTCAAAAATATTCTGTAAGATGGGCGCCATGCTAGAATCCTGTGGGCTTTCTGTGAGGAGCCTAGTATCTGTCTGATGAGTCCTGAGACTCCTCACTTTCTGATAAAGATGATGCCTGTTGAGCAATAGGAGAAATATGAGCTCCCTGAACCGTTGAACCAGGTTGTGGGGCTGCCTCTGAAGTGTTACTCTTGTGGGAATCTTCCATAATGAACTGTGGCTGCCGCCTTGCCACTGTCCGGGGCGGGAACTTCCACTCCCCCCTCCCAGGTGGATTCGAATTCTCTACCCACTTCCCCAGCCCCTCACGCGGCGGGGGCCGTGCCTCTGTCTCAGGGATCAGGAGGAGTGGGGAGAATCAGTGTCCCTTAACAGCCAATTGTCCTAGGCTCCAGTTTCCTCGGCAGTCAGGGCTGCCCCTGGCGGCATGATCTACACCAGGCCAACCACTGAAAAGGGGAAAAAAACTGGCTTAATGATGTCTTCTCTTTTGATAAAGAATTTCTACTTGGCTATCAATTATGAAACATCTTAATAAGCAAGATGGGTTTACAGTTGTTTGAATATCCATTTTTTTGATTGTACAAATAATAGTAAGATGAAGAGGTACACTTTCAATAGTGAAATAAAAGTTCAGTGATGAAATAAGCTTGACAATTCCATTCAACTCAGAAATACAGTAAATGAACAGTAAACAGTTTTTTTTTCTGCTGAAATGCATGTTTCTCTAATGTAGATTAGCTCATATGCATTTGGTAAGTAGGGGGGTGATGTCAGCATAACATGGAATGTACACTATGTTATGTCCCAGCTTGTCAATTTTATAGCTGTCACATGTGAACTTTTCACAGTTGAGAAGAAAGTCTTAACAATTAGGAAGCTTTAAAAAAATAGCTGAAAAATACTGCAGAAGTGACTTCCTTTGCTGCAAGAAAGTGCCTTTCTGGTTTAGTAGCTTCAGGAAATGGGATGATTTCCACTGTGTAAAGCTGTCTGGGGAAGCTGCAAATGCAGAAGCAGTGGGTGAGAATACATTTCTCCAGTGTTGAAAAAATTAATGGAAAAGAATATACCTGGAATGAACTTTTACTTTTCACATAGTTGGCCTCTATTAGAAATGAATTCTGCAAGAATCTACATCTCAAAGTAGAAGCACACGACGAAGGGTGTAAGATTCAAAGGATGTATGGAGGATGGTTTTAGGTGAAAATGCCAATGGAGGCTTACCTGTGCTAGTGGATTTGTCAGGATTGGGATTGGTTTTGTCTGTCTTTTGGCTACAGAGTCCTGTGGGTTTTGACTGGTCTACCACAGTCCTGTTTCTCTTACAAGAATGTGAGGTTTTTCAGGAGGGCATAGTTGGCCATAGAACAGAAACGCCTCTACTTTGCCTAGGAAGATTGGAGTAAAACTCTCTTAGTGCAAGGGACAGCGATTTCTAAAATGGCAAAGCACTATAACCAGTTCATCTTATAAGCTATTATGTAGATAAAATGAGATTACATATGTGATTTATAACTTTTAAATAATTTTCTTTTCTTTTTTTTTTTTAAAGATTTTTTATTTATTTGAGAGAGAGAATGAGAGAGAGAGAGAGAGAGAGAGCATGAGAGGGGGAGGGGCAGAGGGAGAAGCAGACTCCCCGCTGAGCAGGGAGCCCGATGCGGGACTCGATCCCAGGACTCCGGGATCATGACCTGAGCCGAAGGCAGTCACTTAACCAACTGAGCCACCCAGGCGCCCCATTTTATTTTCTTGTTAGGAAATCTCTCAAGACTTAAGAGTCTCTATTAACCCTGCTTTGTCATTTTTTCTATTCAGCAAACCTCTAGAAATTACTACCTCTGTGTAAAGCACCGTGCTAGGTACTGTGGATAAAGTGAGCAAAATTGCCATGGTCCTGCCCTTGTGGAGCTTGCAGTCTGAGCTGGGGGGAGATGGAGTTAAGTAGGATAATCACAGAAATGATTGTTTAGTCAAAAGCTATGAAGGAAATGAACATAGAATATACTGAATGTGTAGTAAAGCATCTTGATCTTGACTAGGGCATTGAGGTGGGCTCCTCTGAGGAAGAGCTAATCATGAATTGGATTAGCCTGAAAAGGAGTTAATTAGGTGAGTGTGGGTGCACACATGTGCAAGCCCATTTCAGACAAGAGCACAGGCTTATTGCAGACAGGGAAGCAGTGTGTACAGAGGACCTATGGTAGAGAAGAGGATAGACACTGGAGAGAAGGCTCATGTTCCTTCGGTCCCTGAAAAAGGAAGGGTATGACAGGTAGGTCCAGACCTGGCAAAGCCTTGTGGTTCATGGTAATGATTTTGAGCTTAAACCTAAGAACAGTGGAACTCACTGAAGAATTTTAAGCCATAAAATCAGATTTGTATTCTGAAAAGATATTTCTTGCTGTTGAGAAGGACAGATTATGAAGATGTAAGAAAGGTCTTGTGGAGTCTAGTTAGAGGCTATTGTAGTAGTCCAGAAACTTTTCTTCAAGAGCGCCATGCTATCCTTGTCATTTTGGAACAGGATGGTGGCAGTAGAAGTGCAGAGATGTAGGAATTTAAGATCTGAAATCAACTGGAAAAGCTGTATTGGATATAAGAGGTAAGGGGAAGACAATAAAGATTACATCTACGTTTCAACCTTGAGAAATTGAATTATAGTGGTGTAGTTCATGGAGTTGAACACTGGATTTCTGGGAAAAAAATAGGGAATTTGGTCTTGGACATGTGTCTGAGGTACCTTGGAGATTTCCAAGTGAAGATGTTGAGCAGCAAGTTGGATATATAGATCTGGAGTTCAAGGAAAGGTTTAACCTGGGTTGGAGTATGATTTTACAACACATGAGTTTATTGCTCAGTGAATCCATGTGCCCTAATGAGATTGCTGATGGAGAGAATACAGACTGAAAAAAATGAGAAGGCTCACCTTCAAGGTACCACTAAGAACTAGGTGTAGAGGAAGATGAACCAGCAGAGAATTTGAATGAATAGAGAAATAGGAGGAATGTATGGCATGACTAGAGGCAAGCGAAATGAGGATTTCAGGAGCACTCGTTCTCTTTTCATGCTAATGGGAATAAATGTTTTGAGTAAGAGGGACAGAGAAAAGAATTTATAGTGTAGGTTTCCTGTGTATTAGTCTCTGTGGATAGAAATTGGCAATGTTTTAAGTTGTATGAGCTTAGTATAGACCTGGTTTCTGACATACATAGGAAATCTACATTTTAACACTTCTGTGAGAATTATGTTCAATAGGATGGCTTTCTGATAAATAAGATAGCTCTTTCAGGAGTTTTATATATAGCAGGGCTGCATTCTAGCTGTATGCTTGTCTAGCTGATGCTTATTGCTTTCTTGGTTAGTTATAATTCCCATTTGATATTTTGTAACTTAAAAATTGAATTATAAGGCTAACCACTATGAACACACATAATATTAGACATAGAAAGAGGAAAACCAGTTAATAAATACAGATATATTCAGAAATCAAAGAAGAAAATATGTATAGCCACTTTGTCTTTGTTTCTACTGCTGGTCATGTGGCTGTACTTGGTATTTATGAATTCTTTCTTCCAATAGCCATTCCATGTTCTTTTTTTTAATATATCAGTATCTCAGCTGATTAGATTTCTCTACTTGGTTGAGTGACTCAAAACCTTAATTCCTGAAGGGTCAGAGAATTAGTAGTCCTTCCTGCACTGAGTTACTAGTGTGTCCCATTAACTTTTACTCATTGGACTTTCACTTTCTGATTCCATATATACTTCCCCTTTTCTCCATTTCACAGAAGCAACACAATTTCCCTCTTAATAGTAGGGATCAATTACCCTAGAAACATCAGAAACCTCATTTTTGCCAGTTAAGTGGCATGAAGAATCAAATGTGGCTGGGTAGCCATCCCACCCTCTATTAAAAGGAAGTCTTGTTTTCTGGTGGAAGTATTTCTTTCTTGGGAACTAAGACATCAAAAATAGCAGAGCACAAAGATTTTGGGACATGGGAAGCAAACCCTTAGCAAGAATCACTGCCACTTCCACCATCTAATTCTCAGAAACCACGTGTTGTTTGCTGGTTAAGAGCATGCATTGTGTTTTTAGGACAGTGCTTATGGTGGATGTTGTGATGCATTACCCAGACTCTCCCTTGAAGAACAAAATACCCATTTCCTCAGCTGCTGGGGGCGTTATTGGCAGAGAGCCCCTAGCTTTTAGCCCCTTTTGGAATTGCCTCAGCTAAAGAGGGCTACCTCTCCCAAGGTCTCATCCCTTCCCAGGGCCTAGTGCACTGAATGACTGGTTAATATGGGGTTATAAAGGCTTAGTCCTCTTGCTCCAGCTCTGGACAGTTTCATTTTCAGTACTCTACACAGAGTTAGCTGAGGCTTCTGTTGGGCCTATATTGCAGCTCAACTTCTGTCTCTGTTCAGTCCTGCTTCCTTCCATGTCTTCCACAGGCACTGGTTCCAAGACTTCCTGTGTGCTGATCAGATTGTCAGAGTCAGCTTAAGTCCTCAGGCTGAGGAACCCAACCTGCAGGAGACTGTAGCCCACAAGATAACCCAGTTAACCATGTAAACTGAGTCTTCAATGGGCCAGTCCACTATTCCATCAGGCCACCTGTTTGGATATTCAGGGTAAGACCAATGAATCCTGCAGATGTGAGTTTATTTCCATTCTCCTTTTGCTGAGGAATGTGTTCCCTTGTCAGAAAGAATGGCATGTGGAGTAACATGAGGGGAATGAAATATTCCCTTAGTTTATATTTGTTGTTGCTGGCAAAAGCATTATAGGCAAGGTAGGTATAGTCATATACTGAGTAGGCATACATTTCACTAAGGGTAAATCACTCCTCCATAATGGAAGAGATCCAGTGTAAGCAACCTGCTACCAAGGGGCTGACTGGTATCCCTAGGGAATAGTAGTGCCATTGAGTGCTCTGTATCTCATGGGAAAGATACACAGTGTATTCCAATTAAACTCATGTTGTTCAAAATATGTTCAGAATGTTTATTTGGAATTATCAGAACTCTTAGGGGCAAATATATATATATATTTATGTATATTTATATATATGGGTATATAGAACCTACATATATAGATATTATATATAGTACCTTCTGTATCTTTGATACAAATATTTCTATTGGTTTTATATTATTTTGTCACTTAGCTACAATAATCTCCAGCGATTACCATCCACTTTTGGACATTCCTTAATTTTGATTGATGTCCATGTGATTAGAATGATCTTAAAAAAAAAAAAAACCAAACTATGCACTGCCAAAATAAGGAAATACATAAAAATTGTGTATGAATAGTAGATCTGTGAGATTTCCCCCTTCTTTTTACTTTCCTGAATTTTTGAATTTCTCTTATGAGCAGGTATCTCCTTTATAGTGGGAACCAGAAGATTGATTCCTTCCCCCAAACAAAAGAAAACTGTTCTTCTCCCCACCCCCATATAGGGGTATATGATGTTCTAAAACATTTAAATGATACTTTAAGAAAATGGTTTTCCCTTTTCTTCTTTTTTTCAACCCATGCTCCTGGTGGCAATTTACCATCTGTGTATGCAGATGTGGTTGAGAATTGCATAGGAACAACACTTCTTTCCACATTCTGCTGTAGCAACATTTGAATTTTTTTGCAAGTTTTTATTATGTTGCTGGCTATTCCTGTCAGTTGCTGGAAAGTGAAATGCTTTCATTATATTATTAATTACCTAGGCAATGATTTAAGAATATATTTATACCTTTTTCATTCTTTCGTGAAATTTTATAAAAAATTTATCTTGCTCTGGCACGAAGCAATTATCTTGTTACTTTGTTACCACAACAACTGAAATTAATATTCATTTCCTTTATAATTTAATAAATAAAAAGGACTACGTACAGCATCTACGATACATACCTTGGAAGGGGTATGTAATTTCAATATTACATCTCTCCTTTTTCTCATAATGGTTTTGTTATCAATCAATCATTAATGAATGTTCATCAGGAAGCATTCCTAGGGAAGTGGCGGGTTGAACTTTTCATAAATCTCAGTTTTATGTGACTAAAGTGTAAGTTAAATGAATCTGCTGCAGTCTGAAGCTTGGAGCATGGACAAAGTATCCATTGCTTGTGGCTTAAGGCTGAATAGGCAAGGGGCTCCCTACAGAATATCACTGGATTCTGAATAGTTTCACCGGTTAATGAAGGCAGAAGACTTCTTTGCTTGATCTTTTAGAGTGGTTTAAATAACATAGGTAGTTCATTAAGAGTATCCTATCTTTTTTTTTTTTACTCCGTTAGTTTTATGTTCACTGACCTCAGGTAATTGAGGAGATTTATGGAGATTTCTTCCATCTTCCAAATGTCATAATTTAGGAACTTTTGATTGCCAACACAGCCTTGCTATGAAATCGAAGATTACCTATGGTTACAAAGGATAAGATCTTTTTGATCTATTCACTGCAGGGTACTTGATCTCTTTAAATGTTTGGTGTGGAATGTAGCTGCCCAGTTATGTGTTTAAAAGACACAATTGGCTAAATCCTTGTTGTAGCAATTGTATTTTCCATTTGAAAGTACTGAATCTTCTGGAACTCAATAAACTTCTGTAACTAAAAATTAAATGACTCCCCAGCCTGAGATTCCCCTTATAAAAAGTGGAAGTTCATGAATTCCCCCTTTTCTGTTGAGGTCTGCTTGGCACAAAGACACCTGAATCCCATTATCCAGCTGAAATAAGCATTTTTGTCCTTGCTTGGGGTAATGGGGTTGATGAATTGTTTTGCTTCCAGAAAGGAAGAGAACTCCTTTGGTGAGCTGGTGCATAGGAACATACAGTGCCCTGCAACATTTCTGTAGGTGGGAAGGATTTATGCCCAGTTCTTTTTTTTTTTTTCTTTAAAGATTTTATTTTTATTTATTTGACAGAGAGAGACAGCCAGAGAGGGAACGCAAGCAGGGGGAGCGGGGGAGGGAGAAGCAGGCTTCCTGCGGAGCAGGGAGCCCAACATGGGGCTCTATCCCAGGCGCCCCTATGCTCAGTTCTAAAAGAGATTCGAATCTGTTATTAACCTACATTCTTCATGAGGCCTTTAATCAAACTATACCAAGTCTGAAGCAGGAATTTTAAGCACTTTGCTTTTGAATGGATGTAAAGGCTTTTAAATGCTGGATCAAGTAAGAATTAGACTCAAGATAGGCTGTTCCAGATTTTTACCCAAATAGAACTCTTGGCGTCAGCTTCACTGGCTTAAACTGTGCTTCTGTTGGAAATGAAAAGCAAATCAGAAGACATCAAATGGGAGTCCCATTTTTGGATATACCAACTCTCTGTTGCTCTGCTATAGCAACCTGAGAGTCTGAAGAAAGTATAAGTTAAAGGAGAGAAAATGTAATTATGTCTCTGTGGGCTCGTGAGCCTGTTAGTGAAATTTTGCTTTTCTAAAGTAAGCCTTCCTATGAGGCAGCTTTTAGAAATCCTCACTCTAGAATATTGCCAGCACAGTGCTGTTCTTGTGAAAAATTCTATCACTGCATTCTTCCCTCCCTCTTTAAAGGAAAGATTTTTCTTCAATTGGCTAAGCAGACACAGGAATTTCAGTTAGCATCCGACTTCATGATGTCTTTAAAATACTGAACAATATCTCTTATCGCAAGGTTATGAATGGTGGGAAAGCATTTAAATTGAGTAATTCACTGAGAATGTGCTAATAAATGTTGGTATTCAAAAAATGTAAAATAATAAGGAGGCTTGTTTTCAGACCTACATGTTTGAGAAGGTAGTGTGCTGCGTAGTATGTGCTAATTACAGGGGTCAGTCCAACTAGACAACCACTGAGTTGCAAACATTTCTGCACAGAATTTGACTCGGACTGTTGCTCCCAAATGTGAACCACCGCAGTGATGTGGGCGTGGGGACACTGGGAGGTCTCTTTGAGGAGTGTGCAAAGTCATAAAGAAGCCCAACAAGAGCTATTAACCTTCAAAATGGCTTTAAACATGCCATATAATTCAACCTTGCTTTATACTGTTAGACATCACACAAAGAATACCTTAAAACAATTTGCATGGGGGGGCGCCTGGGTGGCTCAGTCGTTAAGCGTCTGCCTTCGGCTCAGGTCATGATCCCAGAGTCCTGGGATGGAGCCCCGCATTGGGCTCTCGGCTCAGCGGAGAGCCTGCTTCTCCCTCTCCCACTCCTCCTGCTTGCGTTCCCTCTCTCGCTGTGTCTCTCTCTGTCAAATAAATAAATAAAATCTTTAAAAAAAAAAAACAATTTGCATGGGTAAGCAAAAAAAAAGGGGGGGTA
The DNA here is from genome assembly GCF_002201575.2 of Neomonachus schauinslandi. NCBI lineage: Eukaryota > Metazoa > Chordata > Mammalia > Carnivora > Phocidae > Neomonachus > Neomonachus schauinslandi. Next base: position 44,552,995 of record NC_058405.1, on the reverse strand, counting down.
AGATACAAAGAAACAAAATGAGAAGTAGTAGTATGAAAGTGTCCAGATGAGATTAAAAAAAAAAGAATGAAGAAGCTGGCAGAAGGAGCCTATCCACAGCAAAGCTTTGAGCTGACTTTTCACTACGGCCACAGAAATGTTTTGGGTCTTCCACTGAAGAGGTTAACAAGGGGAAGCCACCCAGAAAGGCATGATGGCACCATTGGCCACATCACCCTGACTGATTGACATTTGTGGAAATCTTGGCAGGTTTCATAAAGGCAGCCCCAAATCAATCCGAATATTATGTGAGGATTTCAAAAGGCTGTCCTGAGGAAATGAAAATAGTTGAATAGATGGAATTGAAGATTATTTCCAAAGTCATTTACAATGTCATATATGCAAACACAGGAAAGATATAAGAAAAGAAATATCGCCAAGCAAATCAGATAACACACCCACACACACACATACATATTTTTAAACTCACATTCCTTTTAATAATTTCACTATGGTTTTGGTTCTGGTGATCACTGTATTAATTTAAGTTTTGGAATAGAATTAGGCAAGCCTGTCCTTAGGTAAGAATGAAACTTAGTGAAGATTTTTGCTCTCTAGGTTCCTGTTCTGGTCACTTATCTTTTACTCTGACTCTTGATTTTAAGCACCTAGTATCCTCATGATGTCTAGGTTAGGTCCACTTCTAACTTGTAGAGCTTATGTGTCTCCCCACCCAACTTTTATTCAGGCCTGTCTTTCTCTTTCATTCATTTAATACTTTCACACATAAAGAGACTGCTTTATTTTGCTCATGTTCAAGTGTGCCAGTGTTTTTTTTTTTTTTTTCTTTTCCTTTTGCTTCACGGCAATTGGATGGTCTAATTTACCAAAAGGCATTATTGCATGTTGATGGATCAGTGTTTTATACCTTCCAGGGAATTCTTGAAGATACGACCTTATTCTCCAATGCCAAAATGTTAATCTCCACTTTAATAAAGGATCAGGGACACACATAATAATCACTTCAGATCACCTGTGTGACAGCCAATCCTACCCAAATGTGAAATAGTCTTAAGTTAGAGAAGATTCTTATGGGAGTCTGGATCTTGGAACTTTCTCACTGATTTTTTTTCTTTCTTTCTGTTGGATGTAGCTGAGGTGGTCCCAAAGGTTCTGTTATGGTTGTAGGATATACCTTGGTCCTCTTCACTGGAAGTTATGTGGTTACAGTTTGAACCATGCTTTTTATTTTTAATTTTTATTTTATTTACTTGTTTATTTTAGAGAAAGAGAGAGTGTGAGCAGAGGGGGGAGGGGCAGGGGGAGAGGGAGAGAATGTTAAGCAGGCTCCACACCCAGCACAGAGCCCAATGCAGGGTTCCATCTCACGATCCTGATACCATGACCTGAGCCAAAAATCAAGAGTTGGACGTTTAACCCACTGAGCTACCTAGGCGCCCCTAAACCATGCTTTTAAGCCTGAGAACTTCAGAAATCTGAATAAAGAGCTCTGAGAAACATTACATGGAAAAAGCAATCATATAGGACATGATAAGTAGGATGGCATGGTGGATGGAATGTCAGCTTCAAGAAACATGAGTTGTGGCTCTGGCTCACGTATGGCAAATCTAGTTTATCCCTTAATCACTCTGAGTGAGATTCCTCAATTGTAGAATGAGGTGGTCATTGATGCTTCTCTATTGGTCCCCTGAAGCTCCATCAAATCACTTAAACCCATTGGATTAGATGACCTCCTAGACTTTTTCCAGCTGTTCCAAACCTCATAAGTTTTGATTATACTTTCATATTAGAAATTAAAACTGAGGTTCAATAGGGTAATTTTGCCTTATCAGCAAGAGATACTTGTGGATCACGGGAACCCTTGTTCTCTCTGACACATCCTTTACTCAGAATCTTATGGTTGAGCTCCTGCCAGCGTTTCTGGAATTTAAAATCCTTCAAGCTATTAATAAATATTTGGTATTTTGTCTCTCCAAGGCACAAACTCCTTTCTCCCTGAATGGATATAAACAAGAGAAACTAATATTCCTATTTGCCTGAGGAGTGATCTGTAGAAAGTGAGATTGGGGCTTTCAGGAATCAAGGCCTTCCTTAGCTGAAAGCCTTGTCTCATGCCTTTCTCAGACAGTACTGGCTGGGCCAAGTGGGCATTTCTTGACTGTAACAAGAGACAAAGAAGGACACTATATCTTTGCAGTTTGTCTTTATTTGGGTACAGCTTCTGATATTTTGGGTTTGTCATTTCTTGTGAGTCTCCCAGCTCTTGAAACCTTCTCTCATCCCTTGTGATTTTTCCAGAGGTCAGTTTGCAGCAGGGCCCATCCTCTAAGATAACCTGCTTTTCTTTCTTTCTTTTTTTTCCATAGCTCTTTCAGGCTACGGTTCTTCTAAGTAACAGCTCTTTTAAGGACACTGTTCAGTTCTCTAGATTAGCTTTGGGGAAGCAAATCTGTATAAATACTTGCTGCCATAACCTTAACTGCCCCCTCAGCAACTTTCTATTTTTCTCTGAGGTGGAGAAATGGTCTGTTGCTTTCTCCTTTGGCTCAGAGTATGTTCTCAGATACCCAAAGGATTCTAGAATGCTACGATTCTCTCTTTGTGGTGGATAATTCAGGAACCTAGGGAGCTTGGCATAACTCTCCAATTTATATTTACTTCCTTGGGCAAAGCAAAACATAATGAATCAAGACTCAGAAACAGCTCTGGGCTTATCATAGTTCCCTGAGGTAATTATGCAAAGTAAACTCTAATAAAGATCATGGGTTATACACATAAGAGCGGCTTAAATCCGTGCTTCATTTAAGCTCATTGTGATGAGTGGATATTGGTTGTTGTTGCCTTTTCCCTGTGGACCAAAAGATAAGCGTTCATTTCAGAGTAGCGTAATTTGTTCTTCAAGGGAAGACATTTAAAAGATGAAGAAAATCACATGCTGAGGGATGACAGGTGACTTGGACCTTGGACTTCTTGAGTGAGTGTGTTTATAGTTTTTGTTGTCTAATCACTCAAAGCTGAGAGGTGGGAGGGATTCTAATCAGGGACATTTCTTTGGATATGGACCATGTATTGTAGGGATAGATGTCTCCTCCATCTCTGGTGCATGGCTAGGACTTTTTCTGAGGTCATTAGACCACTACCTAATATTCCTTGAAAGAAAGAATAATTCAGTCATAGCGCTGGTGAAAAGATTAGGAAATTATCTTAGTCAATTTGGGCTGCTACAACAAAGTACCATGGACTGGGTGGCTTATATAACAACAGAAATTTATTCCTCACAGTTCTGGGGGCTGAAGTCTAAGATCAAAGCATGAGCAGATCTGGTGTCTTGTGAGCACCCATTTCCTGGTTGATAGATGGAGGTCTTTTACTGAAACCACAAATGGTGAAAAGGGCAAAGGAGCTCTATGGGTTCCCTTTTATAAGGGCACTGATCCCATTTATGATGGCTCTGCCCGCATGGCCCAAACACCTCCCAAAGGCCATACTTCTACACCATTACTTCACAGGTTAGGATTTCAACATATGAATTTTGGGAGACACACACATTCATTCAGTGCATTGCAGAAATACAGTTTGATGTAGTTTTGCTGATTTTGTGGGCAGATTAGCTGCATTATTAAAGGACTTCAAATTCTTGTCTTTGAAGGCCCATTCATGTCAGGCATCGTCTTCCTAATTCTACTCATTTTCAGGCCTTCGTGTCTCTGTGGTACAGCTCAGTTCTATCCAGCCTCCGTGTTAATCATCAATAAGACAGGAATTGAGTATTAGAAGTCTTATCCACTAGCAGGTGGAGTCTGGAACCCTTCCATATATACGTGGCAGTGTGGAAGAGACTTAGCATCTGACATGCTGCAGAACAGCTCCGAACTGTGACATCTGATTGGCACCCGCTTCCTAATCTCTCCCAGGTGTCAGTCAATATCAGTTTAAGATCTGGGTTTTTTTATTCTAATACTTCAGAGATTTGAAACTCATTATCATTTCTGATAGCCAACCTTATGGTTTAAAAAAAACCTGTGATATTAATGATGGCTCAGTTTTATTTAGCACATTCACTTAGCACTATGTGGAATGAAATTTTTCAATTATTTTGTGTGGATTATCTCATTGCATTCTCACAATAATCCAGTGAAATATTTTATCCTTACTTTACAGTTCAGAAAATGTAAGCTTTGAAAGGTTAGTTAACCTGCCTGATTCTACGTAGCCAGTAAGTCACAGAGCCAGTATTTGAAAACAGATTTCCTGACTCTTGAGCATACAGTAAATTTAATTAATTAATTATACAAAACATCTTTTAATAAGTGTTCTTAAATCTTTTTATTATTGAAGTATAATTGACATACAATGTTATATTAGCTTTAAGTGTACAGCATATTGATTTGACAATCCTATACATTACTCAGTGCTCACTATGGTAAGTGTTGCCACCATCTATCACCATAAAAGTTACTACAGTATTATTGACTATATTCCCTGTGCTATACTTTTAATCTCCACGCTTATTTTATAACTAGAAATTTGTACCTCTTATCTCCTTTATCTCTTTTACCCATCCCCCTACCTACCCTCCTCTATGGCAACAACCAGATTATTTATTTATTTTTTATTTTTGTTTTTTTTAAAGATTTCGTTTATTTACTTGAGACAGAGAGAGAGAGAGAACACGAGTAGGGTGAGGGGCAGAGGGAGAAGTAGACTCCCCACTGAGCAGGGAGCCCAATGTGGGGCTCGATCCTGGGATTCTGGGATCATGACCTGAGCTGAAGGCAGATGCTTAACCGACTAAGCCACCCAGGCACCCCAACAACCAGTTTATATTTGAGAGTTTGGTTGGTTGGTTTGTTTGTTCATTTGATTGTTGTTTAGATTCCACATATAACTGAAATGATATGGTATTGGTCTTTCTCTATCTGACTTATTTCACAGCCTAATACTCCCTAGGTCCATCCATGTTGTTGCAAATGGCAAGATTTTATTAATTTTTATGACTGAGTAGTATTCCATATCTATCTATCTATCTATCTATCATCTCACATATTCTTCATCAATTCATCTGTCAATGGACACTTAGGTTGCTTCCATATCTTGACTATTATAAATAATGCTGCAGTAAGCATAGGGGTGCATATATCTTTTCAAATCAGTGTTTTTGTTTTCTTTGGGTAAATACCCATTTATATACTGGATCATATGGTATTTCTATTTTTAGTTTTTTTGAGGAACCTCCATACTATTGTCCATGGTGGCTGTACCAATTTATATTCCAGTAGTGCACGAGGATTCCCTTTTTTCCACATGCTCAACAATGTTTGTTATTTCTTGTGTTTTCAATAGTAGCCATTCTGACAGGTGTGAGATGATATCTCATTGTGATTTTGATTTGCATTTCCCTGATGATGGTTATGTTGAGCATCTTTTCATGTGCCTGTTGGACATCTGTATTTCTTCTTTGGAAAAATTTTTATTCAGGTTCTCTGCCCATTTTAAAATCAGATTGTATGGGGATTCTTTTTGGTTTTGAATTGTTTAAGTTTTTTATATGTTTTGGATATTAACCTCTTACTGGATATATCATTTGCAAATATCTTCTTACTAGCTTGCCTTTTTGTTTTGTTGATGGTTTCCTTTGCTGTGCAAAATCTCTTTATTTTGGTGTAGTCCCAATAGTTTATTTTTGCTTTTAATTTTCTTGCCTGAGGAGACATTTCTATAAATATGTTGTTAAGGGTGATGTCCAAGAGATTAGTGCCTAGTTTTTTTTTTTTTTTTAAAGATTTTATTTATTTATTTGACAGAGAGAGACACAGTGAGAGAGGGAACACAAGCAGGGGGAGTGGGAGAGGGAGAAGCAGAGCAGGCTTCCTGCGGAGCGGGGAGCCCAATGTGGGGCTCGATCCCAGAACCCTGGGATCATGACCTGAGCCGAAGGCAGACGCTTAATAACTGAGCCACCCAGGCGCCCTACTGCCTAGTTTTTTTTAGGAGTTTTATGTTTCAGATCTCACATTTAGGTCTTTAATCCATTTTGAATTTATTTTTGGGTTTGGTTTAAAAGAATGGTCCAGTTTTATTCTTTTGCATGTAGCTGTCCATTTTCCCCAGCACCATTTATTGAAAAGACTGTCTTTTCCCCATGGTATATTCTTGCCTCCTTTGTTGTAGATTAATTGACCATATAGGTGTGGGTTTATTTCTGGGCTGTCTGTCCTGTTCCATTGATCTGTATGTCCCTTTTTGTGCCAGTACCATACTATTTTGATTCCTATAGCTTTGTAGTACATCTTGAAATCTGGAATGGGTAATACCTTCAGCTTTATAGAATATGCATTTTAACCAATCCTCCAATTGTCCATTACGTCATAGGCTTCCCTTTATAAGGACCCAGGTGAGAAACTCTTAAAACCAGATAAATCTTATTCCTGTATCTGGTTTGTTTATATCTGATGAAAACACTACCAACCTTAGGTGCATATTTTTGTGTGCTAACATTAAATTTTGGCTTTATACATTTTCTCTTTGCCCCATTTTTTTTCATTTACTAATATTCATTGTGTGTTACGTATTTCAGTGTTTTGATTAGAGTAGTACTTGCAGCTGCTATATCTGTCACTGGTTTTACACAGTAGAAGTTCATATTTTGTTCACATAATTGCTCATTGCTGGTGTTAGTGACTGGTGGGCTTCCTTCCTCATGGTGATTTAGGGACCTACGCTTCCTTATCATGTGACTCAGCTGCATAGTCCTCTGTCAAATGGAGAATGAGAGGATGGAGTAGGCACATTTGCTTCCTAAGCAGCATGGCTGGAAGTGACATGTATCAGTCTGCTTGGCAAGAACCATTCACATGACACCATTTGAGGCAAGAGGACTAAGGAATGTGATCCTTGGCTTGGCATCGACTTGCTGGCGATAACTATATGCTGTGAATGGGTGATAGCATGCAGATGTCTGTAAAATGGTTGGGTATAAGTAAATGGTAAAGTTTTTGGAAGTAGCTTAGCAGCTGCAAACCTGGAACCAGTATGACTGCATGAATCCTAGAAAGCTTTGTGCTTATTAGGCCAAAGTCTCTGGCTGCATTGTACAGTTTATGTAACTGGGCTTTTGTTTTGATATGTGATTAAGTTCAACCTTTGAGGTCCTACAAGACAATCTGTCACTTGATGCCTCACATCTAGGGTGCCAGACCCTAGCACCTAGATGTAAGGATGTCTGTCCTTACATCTGCTGGCTAGGCTCCTCCTCCAAAGCTGATAGAGCACCCAGAACCATAAAGTTGACACTCACCTGACTTTGAACATAGCCAATTCCTAGAGACTTGATGCCAGGAATTTCTTCTATTGATTCCTGGGATGGGGTTTCTTTTGGTAGTCCTTAGTTTCCAGTAAGTTCTTACTAGTTGGTTTTCTAAGGCCCTGTCCCAACTCACAGCAGAGAGATGACCTTCTTCATATCTCAAACTGATTAGGAGGTTGCTGTGTGCATCTGGTTTAACAACTTTGTTTTCTATACTCTTCTTCCCCTCCTCTTACTAATCTGATCTAGACCAGCCTCATTGAGTGTTTGATCCCAAACAGAGAATTTATATAAACCTGATTCAGTCATTTCCACTTCATGTGCTGTTTCCCCCTATTGTTAATACTTTGTTAGATTCCCTATACGCCCAGCTGATCATAAACTTAAACTTGTCACCTAGTAACTCCAGGGCTGTTCCATTCCTTGTGAGCGTTGATATTTACAGCCTTTTGTTCCCATCTTACTCAAATCCTGGAATATACTGATAGATCCCAGAATGTACTGATAGATAGGGACACACACATCTTAAGTCAGACCACCTAGTACAGGGAGGTGGTGCAGGTCCATTTGAGGAATGTGGCTTAAATTTTCACTTCCGATTCCAACTCAGTATTCCCAACACAACAATCACAGATAGTATATGAATCAAGTTCACTAAACTTTTTCACATATCTAAACTCCCCAGTTAGGTGGCATTTATAGTCATGTATGGCTGGACATATCAGTTATATTTCTCTCACCTTGCAAGTAAGGAGACAAAAATGAATGAGAGTACCTAAACCATCTCATACAAATTTCTTTTAGAATGTTTGAATCAACAAACAAAAATTTTGTGCTTTAATTAAAGAGCATAAAGGAAATATTCACTAAAGAGGACTTTGCCTTTGGATTCTCATCCTGAAGTATGGGGCACAGCTTGGGAGATATTCTTGCCTCTGGGTAGGGGACAAGTTGGTAAAGGCTTATCCTGTGTTACTGATTGTGCTTCATTTTTTACTATTTGCCCTTTTCACATGCAGTGCAGGGTCACAAAAGGGAATGGTTATTACTCAAAGAAGTAGGACTTTGTTTTGGGGTTCAATGGATTATACATTTGTGTGGACCCTGAATACCTTTCTTTACCATCTGGGCTTGAGTTTGTTCAACAATTAAAAGTAGTGGTAACAGGGGCGCCTGGGTGGCTCAGTCGTTAAGTGTCTGCCTTTGACTCAGGTCCTGATCCCAGGGTCCTGGGATCGAGCCCTGCATCGGGCTCCCTGCCCAGCGGGAAGCCTGCTTCTCCCTCTCCCACTCCCCCTGCTTGTGTCCCTTCTTCACTCTGTCTCTCTTTGTCAAATAAATAAATAAACTCTTTTTTTAAAAATTTTATTATGTTAGTCACCATACCGTACATCATTAGTTTTTGATGTGGTGATCCACGATCCATTGTTTTCGTATAACACCCAATGCTCCATGCAGTACGTGCCCTCCTTAATACCCATCACCGGACTAAACAATCCCCCCTCCCCTCTAAAACCCTGTTTGTTTCTCAGAGTCCATAGTCTCTCATGCTTCATCTCTCCCTCCAATTCCCCCCCCCCCCATTTTTCCTTTCCTTCTCCTAATGTCCTCCATGCTATTCCTTATGTTCCACAAATAAGTGAAACCATATGATAATTGACTTTCTCTGCTTGACTTATTTCACTTAGCATAATCTCCTCCAGTCCCATCCATGTTGATGTAAAAGTTGGGTATTCATCCTTTCTGATGGCTGAGTAATATTCCCTTGTATATATGGACCACATCTTCTTTATCCATTCATCTGTTGAAGGGCATCTCAGCTCTTTCCACAGTTTGGCTATTGTGGACATTGCCACTATAAACATTGGGGTGCATATGGCCCTTCTTTTCACTACATCTGTGTCTTTGGGGTAAATACCCAGTTGTGGAATTGCTGGGTCATAGAGTAGCTCTATTTTTAAATTTTTGAGGCACCTCCACACTGTTTTCCAAAGTGGTTGTACCAACTTGCATTCCCACCAGCAGTGTAAGAGGGTTCCCCTTTCTCCACAACCTCTCCAACATTTGTTGTTTCTTTCCCTGTCCATTTTTGCCATTCTAACTGGTGTAAGGTGGTATCTCAGTGTGGTTTTGATTTGAATTTCCCTGGTGGCTAATGATGATGAACATTTTTTCATGTGTCTGTTAGCCATTTGTATATCTTCTTTTGAGAAGTGTCTGTTCATGTCTTCTGCCCATTTTTTGACTTGATTATTTGTTTTTTGGGTGTTGAGTTTGAGAAGTTCTTTATAGATCTTGGATATCAGCCCTTTGTCTGCAGTGTCATTTGCAAATGTCTTCTCCCATTCTGTGGGTTGCCTCTTTGTTTTGTTGGCTGTTTCCTTTGCTGTGCAGAATCTTTTTATCTTGATGAAGTCCCAAAAGTTCATTTTTGCTTTTGTTTCCCTTGCCTTTGGTGATGTGTCTTCAAAGAAGTTGCTGTGGGCGATGTCAAATAGGTGACTGACTATGTTCTCCTCTAGGATTTAGATGGATTCCTGTCTCACATTGAGGTCTTTCATCCACTTTGAGTTTATCTTTGTGAATGGTGTTAGAGAATGGTCGAGTTTCATTCTTCTGCATGTGGCTGTCCAATTTTCCCAGCACCATTTATTGAAAAGACTGTCCTTTTCCCATTGCATGTTTTTTCCTGCTTTGTCAAAGATTATTTGACCATAGAGTTGAGGGTCCATATCTGGGTTCTCTATTCTGTTCCATCAGTCTAGATGTCTGTTTTTGTGCCAGTACCATGCTGTCTTGGTGATCACAGCTTTGTAATAGAGCTTGAAATTGGGCAACGTGATGCCCCCAGCTTTGTTTTTCTTTTTCAACATTTCCTTGGTGATTCGGGGTCTTTTCTGATTCCATACAAATTTTAGGATTGTTTGTTCCAGCACTTTGAAAAATGTCATTGGAATTTTGATCGGGATGGCATTGAAGGTATAGATTGCTCTGGGTAGCATAGATATTTTAACGATGTTTATTCTTCCGTTCCATGAACATGGAATATTTTCCCATCTTTTTGTGTCTTCTTCAGTTTCTTTCATGAGTGTTCTGTAGTTCCTAGAGTATAGATCCTTTACCTCTTTGGTTAGGTTTATTCCGAGGTATCTTATGGTTTTTGGTGTTATTGTAAATGGAATCATTCCTGTAATTTCTCTTTTCACAGTTGCATTGTTAATGTATAAGAAAGCAACCGATTTCTGTGCACTGATTTTGTATCCTGCGAAATTACTGAATTGCTGTATGAGTTCTAGTAATTTGGGGGTGGAGTCTTTTGGGTTTTCCACATAAAGTATCATGTCGTCTGCAAAGAGAGAGAGTTTGACTTCTTCTTTGCCAATTTGACCACGTTTTATTTCTTTTTGTTGTGTGATTGCTGTTGCTAGGACTTCTAGGACTATGTTGAACAATAGTGGCGAGAGTGGGCATCCTTGACGTGTTCCTGATCTTAAGGGAAAGGCTTTCAGCTTTTCCCCATTGAGGATGATATTCGCTGTGGGCTTTTCATAGATGGAGTTTATGAACATGAGGAATGTTCCCTCTGTCCCTATACTCTGAAGACTTTTAATCAGGAAAGGATGCTGTATTTTGTCAAATGCTTTTTCTGCATCAATTGAGAAGACCATATGGTTCTTTTCTCTCCTCTTGTTAATGTGTTCTATCACATTGATTGATTTGTGAGTGTTGAACCACCCTTGCATCCCGGGGATAAATCCCACGTGGTTGTGGTGGATGATCCTTTTAATGTATTGTTGGATCCTGTTAGCTAGGATATTGTTGAGAATTTTGGAATCCGTATTCATCAGGAATATTGGTCTCAAATTCTCCTTTTTGATGGGATCTTTGCCTGGTTTGGGGATTAAGGTAATGCTGGCCTCATAAATGAGTCTGGAAGCTTTCCTTCTGTTTCTATTTTTCGAAACAGCTTCAGGAGGATAGGTATTATTTCTTCTTTGAATGTTTGGTAGAATTCCCCAGGGAATCCATCAGGCCCTGGACTCTTGTTATTTGGGAGGTTTTTGATCACTGCTTCAATCTCGTTACTGGTCATGGGCCTATTCAGATTATAAATTTCTTCCTGTTTCAGTCTTGGTAGTTTATAGGTTTCCAGGAAGGCATCCATTTCTTCCAGGTTGCTTAATTTATTGGCATATAGTTGTTGATAATAATTTCTAATAATTGTTTCTCTTTCCTCGGTGTTAGTTGTGATCTCTCCCCTTTCATTCATAATTTTATTAGTTTGGGTCCTTTTTCTTTTCTTTTGGATAAGTCTGGCCAGTGGTTTATCAATCTTATTAATTCTTTCAAAGAACCACCTTCTAGTTTCGTTGATCTTATCTCTGTGTTTCTGGTTTCTAATTCATTGATCTCTGCTCTAATCTTAATTATTTCTCTTCTAATGCGTGGTTTTGGCATTGTTTGTTGCTTTTTCTCTAGTTCTTTAAGGTGTAAAGTTAGTTGGTGAATTCGGGATTTTTCTGTTTTTTTGAGTGAGGCTTGGATGGCTATGTGTTTCCCCCTTAGCACTGTCTTTGCAGTATCCCATAGGTTTTGGACAATGTGTTTTTGTTCTCACTGGTTTCCATGAATTGGTTAAGTTATTCTTTGATTTCCTGGTTGACCCAAACGTTCTTTTTTTTTTTTTTTTAATTTTGTTTATTTATTTGACCGAGAGAGATGCAGCGAGAGAGGGAACACAAGCAGGGGGAATGGGAGAAGGAGAATCAGGCTCTTTACTGAGAAGGGAGCCCGATGCGGGGCTCGATCCCAGGACCCTGGGATCATGACCTGAGCCAAAGGCAGATGCTTAACGACTGAGTCACCCAGATGCCCTTGACCTAAATGTTCTTGAGCAGAGTGGTCTTTAGCTTCGAAGTGTTTGAATTTCTTCCAGTTTTTTTCTTGTGATTGAGTTCCAGTTTGAAAGCATTATGGTCTGAGAATATTCAGGGAATAATTTCAGTCTTTTGGTATCAGTTGAAATCTGGTTTGTGACCCAGTATGTGCTGTATTCTGGAGAAAGTTCCGTGTGCGCTTGAGAAGAATGAGTATTCTGTTGTTTTAGGGTGGAATGTTCTGTATATATCTATGAGGTCCATCTGGTCCAGTGTGTCATTCAAAGCTCTTGTTTCTTTGTTGCTTTTCTGCTTAAATGATCTATCTGTTGCTGAGAGTGGAGTATTGAGGTCTCCTACAATTAACATATTGTTATCAATATGACTCTTTATTTTGGTTAACAGTTGGCTTATGTAGATGGCTGCTTCCACATTGGGGGCATAGATATTTACAATTGTTAGATCTTCTTGTTGGATAGACCCTTTAAGAATAATATAGTGTCCTGCTGTCTCAAACTACAGTCTTTAGCTTAAAATCTAATTTGTCTGATATAAGAATTGCTACTCCAGCTTTCTTTTGCGGTCCGTTGGCATGGAAGATGGATCTCCATCCCTTCACTTTCAGTCTGGATGTATCTTCACGTTCACAATGAGTCTCTTGTAGACAGCATACGGATGGGTCCTGTCTTTTTATCCAATCTGCAACTTTGTGCCGTTTTATGGGAGCATTTAGGCTGTTCACGTTGGGAGTGATTATTGAAAGATATGAATTTATTGTCATCATGTTGCCTGTGTTTCTATAAATTGTCCCTGTAAATTTCTGTTGTATATCACTCTTGGGGTCTTTCTCCTTTTATAGAACCTCCCCCCCCCCTTAATATTTCTTCCAGGGCTGGCTTAGTGGTCACATATTCTTTCAGTTTCTGCCGGTCTTGGAAGCTCTGCATTTCTCTATCCATTCTAAATGACAGCCTTGCTGGATAAAGTATTCTTGGCTGCATGTTCTTCTCATTTAGTACCCTGAATATGTCTTGCCAGGCCTTTCTGGCTTGCCAGTTCTCTGTGGATAGGTCTGACGTTATTCTGATGTTCCTCCCTCTGTACGTAAGTAATCTCTTCCCCCTAACTGCCCTTAAGATGGTTTCCTTGGTTCTAAGATTTGCACGTTTTACTATTACATGCCGGGGTGTTGGCCTGTTTTCCTTGATCTTGGGAGGGGTCCTCTCTGCCTCTAGGATGCGAATGTTTGTTTCATTCCCCAGATTAGGGCAGTTCTCCGCTACGATTTGCTCAAATACATCTTCTAGTCCTCTCTCTCTCTCTCTCTCCACCCCCTCAGGGATCCCAGTAATTCTGACATTGGAACATTTCATGGTATCACATATTTCTCTAATTCTGTTTTCATGGATTTTTAAGCTGTTTCTCCCAGGCCTCCTCTTTTTTCTTCTTTTCTACCAATTGGTGTTCTAGATCACTAATTCGTTCTTCTGCCTCGCTTACCCTAGCTGTTAGATTATCTAGATTAGATTGGATCTCATTGATGGCATTTTTAAGTTCTGCCAGTTCAGCTTTAATTTCTGCCATAAGAGACTCTGTGTTGCCATTAATCGATTTCTCCATTCTACCTATCATCTTCATAACTGTTACCCTGAAGTCCATTTCCCACATCTTGGTTATTATCTCTATCTGTTTGTAAATCTGTGGCAGAAGTCTCTGAGTCTTTCCTATTTGGGTGGTTCCTCCTCTTAGTCATTCTGTTGAGGGGTGGTTGAGGGAATGTACAGAGTCCAAATTATTGACCACAACCCAAGCAAGATGCACCTGTTTTATAGGGACCTTAAAATTGTCGGCCTCTTGTTCTCCCAGCCTGTTTTCTGGGGGAGGGGCCTGTCACACTGTTACTCAGGCAATCCCGTTTGGGCAGAGCTGCCCTGCCCCCTCTGGGTGGGGGATGGGCTCAGTGAAAACTGGTTTTTGTTCTCTGGCTGCTTTCCCTGGTGGCTTTCTGTGTCTCTTCCGAGAGTCAGAGCAGAAGAGATAGTTTCCAACCCTTTGCTTCAGAGCAGAGAGATCTCAGTCTGTTCTTCAGTGAGCTCTCCAGGCCACACTATCTCCATTTCTGTCTGTGCTGCTATAAACTGTGGTGTCCTTGGTTGTGCGCCCCTTAGCAGAGCTCCCAGTGTTCGCCTCCAGGTCGGGGCTCAGGGGAACATCTATGCTCTTTGTGCTTCTAAAACCGCCAGCTGCCCCTAGTTTGCACATGTGGCCCGCTACTCTGGGTTTCAGTCCAGCGGGCTGCCCTAAAGTCCTTTCCCCACTGATACCAGTCTGCGAGTCTGGGCCCTGTCCCCAGCATGGGAGGCTTTCGTTCACCTGTGGTGCAGGATTTCGACAGCTCCCACCCCCTTCCGTTTATCTTCCAGTATCTGTGCACGGAATCACATCTCCCATCTTCATACCTCGAAACTAACTGCCTGCAATATTCTGTTTGTAGAGATCCAGATATATCTTCTTACATCTCAGGCTGATTTCATGGGTGTTCAGAGTGGTCTGGTAGATATACAGCTCAATTCAGGGGATTGGTTGGAATAGGGTCCCTTACTCCTCCCCCATATTTTCCTCCCCTCAAGAGTCAGCCACTTAACTGACTGACCCAACCACACACCCTGAGCCAACAGATTTTATTGAGCATTTACTATGTGACAGCTATTGTAGCATATCTGACAACATAGCAGTGGATGAATGCACTTATCTCATTGAGCTTATGTGTAACAATTACATTTAACAATTCTAGTGTTATTATTTTTTAGCATCACAGTGCTGTGATGATATTTGCCAGTGTTCTTACATTTTCATTCTTTGCCCCTAAGTAAACATTAAAAGATATTATCAGAGTGTTTCCCATGTAATAGATCTATAATAAATGTTTATCAAATGAACAAGTAATTATTGTAGCCATGGTGTAAATTTGAAAAAGCCGGGAAGTTTAATAGCTATGTATATTAGAGAGAAATATGTGATATATATTTACGTCTCAGTGGATGCTTTAATGGCAGTTATTCTCAGAGTACTCTTATAAAAGGTTATAGTAGGAAATACAGGGTAAGGCCCTGCTGGTTGGTAGAAAAGAAGGAAGATCTATAGTTTTACTTATTTTTGAGCTAACAATGGCAATTCTTCTGGGCCATTTTTTAAAAAAAGTTTTATTTATGTATTTTACCAGTTTTATTGAGGCATAATTGACATATAATGTTGTGTAAGTTTAAGGTGTACAACTATTGATTTGATATACTTATATATTACAAAATGATTACCACCATAGCATTAACTAACATATCTATCACCTCACATAATTATTTCATTTCTTTTTTGTGGTGGGAGCATTTAACATTTACTCTCTTAACAATTTTAAAGTATATACTATATTATTGTTCTTTTGGTAACAAATTGTTTTATTCTCTGTGTACCTAAACGAGTCTTTATTTTGCCGTTATTTGAAAGATATTGTTTTGTTGAGTATAGAATTCTAGGTTCATAGTTGCTATTTTTTAGCCAGAGATTTGAAAATACTGCTCCATTGTCTTACTGCTTGCATTGTTCCCAAAGTTAACTCAACTGTCATCCTTATTTCTTTGTTCTTACGTATATAACTTATTTTTCCCTCCCTCACAACTCTTTTATTAACTCTTTATTCCTGATTTTTGGCAACTTGATTATACAGATATCTAGAGTCCTCTTCCTGAAAGTCTCCCTTATCCACTACTTTGTGCTATATACTCATGCCACTTTGCTGAAGCCATAGCTCTGTTTCTTCACCTGATAGAACCCCTTTGTGACGTGACTTGGTAACTCTCTCAAGGCTGTAAGCTGGGGTAATCATAGCACTCCCTGGATTTAAATTTTATCTTTCTGAGACCATTGTCTTTCATTGCCTTATGTCCAGTGTCTTCAAAATGGTTGTTTGTATTTTGCTTGTTTTTCTCATGTGGTAGGATAAATCTAGTTACTGATACACTATCTTTGCCAGAAGTGGAATTATATTCATCTGTGACATTTTGTAATCAGTTGGCAGATTGAAAAGCTGCATTTTTTCAGGGATACTGTCTTTTGGATAGAAATTCTTTATTAAAGGGGAAATTTCTGAAGGTCAGACTTCTAAGATATACTAAGACCCACTGAGGGCTGGCAGATCTGGGATTTATAGATAATATTGGGACAAAGATTGGTATTGTCTTAACCAAAAAAAAATGAATTCTCAAGGGTAAAAAGTAAGTGGAGGTCCTGATCTGCATTTTATTTTATAACAAGCATAGCATAAATTATTCTGAATCACACTTCCTAGAATGTGTACATCTATATTTCATTTTGTATTTCAAAATCATCCTTGGTGACTTATTCGAACAATGCTTCTACTGCAATATTTCCAAAGTATATTTAGAATTAATTTTTTGGATTTATCTTACGTTTCAGAAAGTTAGTAAAATCTACTTAATTATTCCATAGCTTATTACCTACTTGTAGGTAGATAGTTTCTATGAAAATATCTAAAACTCATGGTATTATAATGCTATTTAATTGTATTTAGTTTTCCATAATTACTTATGTTATATTTCATATTAACTATTCCATTTTAATTACCAAATATTTACAGAATACCAGTTATTATAGGATCTAAGGATTTTATGTCTTCATAATGACAACACAACCTCCCATTTATTTTTGATTTTGAAAGTTAATTTACAGTATCTATGCTAATACCAACTTCAGATTTTTCTTTTTTTTAACATCAGATTTTTCTAATATTATAATGAGTTTTGCATATATATACATGTATAGGATTACAAAAGCTTGCTCTTTTATTTGTTTATTAAATTTTTAAAAATTATAGTAGACACATAATATATTAGTTTCAGGTGTACAACATAGTGATTTGACAGTTATATACATTAAGAAATGATCGTCATAAGTCTAGTTACCATCTATCACCATATAAAGTTATTATAATATTGTTGACTATATTCCCTGTGCTATACTTTTCATCTCTCCACCTTACTTATTTTATAACTGGAAGTTTGTACCTCTTAATTCTTTTCACCTATTTTGCCTATCCCCTCACTCCTACCCCCACTGTCCTCTGGCAACCATATTTGCTCTGTTTAGGAATCTGTTTCTGTTTTTTGTTTGTTTTGGTTTTTTAGATTACACATACAAGTGAAATAATATGGCATTTGTCTTTCTCTGTCTGACTTGTTTAGCTTAACATAATACTCTCTAGGTCCAACCATTTGTCACCAATGACAAGATTTCATCTTTTTTTTGTGGCCAAGTAATATTCCATTGAGTATACATATTACAGCTTCTTTCTCCATTTTACTGTCAATAGACACTTAGGTTGAGAAGCTTGCTATTTTAAATGTGAAAAGTTATTTTTACAAAAAGGAATTTTTTTTATTTTTTTATTTTTTTATTTTTTATTATTTTTTTTTAAAGATTTTATTTATTTATTCATGAGAGACAGAGAGAGAGAGAGAGAGAGAAGCAGGCTCCCAAGGAGCAGGGAGCCTGATGTGGGACTCGATCCCAGGACCCTGGGATCACGACCTGAGCCGAAGGCAGATGCTTAACCATCTGAGCCACCCAGGCGCCCAACAAAAAGGAATTTTTACAAAATTCTTTGCCTTCATTAACAGACCTACTGAATTCAATAAATGAGAACATTGACTAAAGTTAGTTATCATAACCAGTAACAACCTTACAGATTTATAATACAATGATGTCCTCAGGAGCTATTGACACGTAACATCATTTATTTATTTATTTTTAAATTTTTAAAAAGATTTTTATTTATTTGAGAGAGAGAGAGAGCACATGAGCGGGGGGAGGGGCAGAGGGAGAAGCAGACTCCCCACTGAGCTGGGAGCCCGATGTGGGGCTCGATCCCAGGACCCTAGGATCATGACCTGAGCCAAAGGCAGTTGCTTAACCAACTGAGCAACCCAGGTGCCCCTGTAACATCATTTATCCCAACGCTATGTTGACCAAGATTTCTATGTTTTTATAGTTTTCTGCTTTTAAAAGTTTAGTTTCCTCTCTTCTACTTTATGGGTATCACTATCAATTTTTTTACAAGCATATCACAGGATTATGGTACAAGTGTCTTTGGAAATACTTAAAAAACACTCTTCTACATTGCTCAGTATGTTAGAAGTTTTACTTATATAATTATGATTTTATTATGTTCTAATTTTAATGTTCATATATTAATAAAGATATTTACTCATATTTGTTTAATTTTCTCAAAACTTTTAACATTCATTTATATGACTGATGTAAGTACCATTCCTAGGGGAAATGATCTTTTCCAATTTTATGCATGAGAAACCTTTGGGTTACAGATATACCACGTAAGCTTCATCTCTACCAGTACTTCTGGAATTGCCAATGGAGGCAATTTCAGTAATTTCCTATAATGCGGTTCAATTACATTGTTGTTTCAGTGTGACTTTATGTATTAGAGCACTTAAAGAAATTCAGCTATTTCTGTTTCTTTTTTTTTTTATTTTTTATTTTTTTAAAGATTATTTATTTATTTATTTATTTGAGAGAGAGAGTGAGAGAGAGAGAGCACAAGAGGGGGGAGCGGGAGAGGGAGAAGCAGACTCCCTGCTGAGCAGGGAGCCCGATGCGGGACTCGATCCCGGGATTCCAGGACCACGACCCGAGCCGAAGGCAGTCGCCCAACCAACTGAGCCACCCAGGCGCCCCGAGCTATTTCTGTTTCTTAACCACTTTTTGTTTTTGTTAAAAATGCATTCTAAAGACTCATTGTAGGTAATTTTAAAGAATGACTAGAAAACTTAGCTAGGTTACTTGGCATTAATAAAGGATACTTAGATAAATTTAAAAAAAAAATAATCATTTGATGTTGTATATCATTTTTAAGGAATGAAATGAAAGTTTTTCTTAGCTGAAAATTTAATTGTGAACATTCTAGCAATAAATAATAATAGCTCATTTAGGGAAAAATACTACCAGTCTATTTAAAAGGAAAAAGAATCCTCTTATTTCAGAACATGTTATAGAGTTACCCTTAGAAGTTGTTGCTTTAAAAAACACCTACTTCAGATTTGTGCTGACATTAGGAATGCTGATTGCCTGTAAAGACAGTTTGTTATACAAAGATGCAGTGTGTGTAAGATGTGGAGCAGAAATAAACTTGTTGATTTCGGCTCTACTCAAGCAATTAGGGAATAAATTATACAATATTTCTGGAGAAAAACAGATTTCCAATCTTATCATAAGACTGGGTTTAGCCAAATTAATATTAATGTGCTTTGGAAATTGGCTGATGATGATAAGGGCCCTACTTTTGAGATCCTTTATATATCTAATAATTTGTTTAATGGAGGTCTCAGGGTTAAATGTTTCAACTTGGTAACCTTTCTTATAAAAATTCAGTTTAATTAGACATGCTGTATCATTTGGGTTTTAAAAAAATTATGGATGGGGGCGCCTGGGTGGCTCAGTCGTTAAGTGTCTGCCTTTGGCTCAGGTCATGATCCCAGGGTCCTTGGATCGAGCCCTGCATTGGGCTCTCTGCTCCACAGGAAGCCTGCTTCTCCCTCCCCCACTCCCCCTGCTTGTGTTCTCTCTCTCGCTGTGTCTCTCTCTGTCAAATAAATAAATAAAATCTTAAAAAAAAAATTATGGATGTTTGAACATACTGTATTACAAATTTAAAAATCTTGACTGTGGTTTATTCATTCAAGAAGACCCTACTGAGGGGCGCCTGGGTGGCTCAGTCGTTAAGCGTCTGACTTCGGCTCAGGTCATGATTCCAGGTCCTGGGATCAAGCCCCGCATCGGGCTCCCTGCTCAGCGGGAAGCCTGCTTCTCTCTCTCCCACTCCCCCTGCTTGTATTCCCTCTCTCGCTGTGTCTCTCTCTGTCAAATAAATAAATAAAATCTTTAAAAAAAAAAAAAAAAAGAAGACCCTACTGAGAACTTAGTAAATGTCAGGTACTAGGCTAGGAACTTCTCAAAGTGATTAAAGAAGTATAAGCCCTTGAAGATATCACTATCCAATGGGTGAGGGGAGGAGGAGAGGCACAGAGAACAACATGAGGCAAATAATGATTAAGTGTCCAAATACCTCCTATTGAAGACACATGATATGGGAGGTCAGGAAGATGGCGATGGTATATCCATTACAGAATACTTTGTGAATCTTTATTAAAAGTTCTGTGAGTTGACATAGGTCTTGAAAGTTGAATAGAAACCGGATATACATAAAATATCCCCTAGTAAGAAATACATACTTTTGCTACTTTGAAGTCATTTGAAATTATTATAGTAATATAGTGGAGGACATATTGAGTTAGGAGGTATGAGGCTATATGTTTATCAAGATTCTGCAATAAGCTTGCTATGGGACTAAATCAGCCTCTTTGGCCTCTGTAAAAATCTAGTGCACTCAACCAGCAACATTCTATTAGGTTCATATTGACAATCAGACTCTCAAGATACTGTAGGCTTTACCCATCACTACATTCTCTTAGCTTTAAGAAAGGATACAGAATAGGCAATAATGCAAAATGTGTAATAACAACATAGTGGAGGCCTTGTATCTTCAAGACACAGCTTACAAATGTCCTAGGCACTCCCCACTTGGGAAATGTGGTCAGGAGACAAGAGTGGGTGAGGGCAGGCCATCTCAGTTCAGGGAAGTCCCATTTCTGGAGGTCTCTTCAACAAGGAAGATTCAATCAAGGATCAAATCCTTAGGTGTCCTTGAGGCAAGAACAAGGATTACAGATCAGCTATTGATCTTTTCCCTCCAGTTTCATCTTCTTTACCTGTAAAATGAGAGACTCATTTGTATGGGACTTCATAAAAAAAAAATGCTTTAAATTCTAACATCATCATTTAGTAGTTGTGTGAATTTGGACAAGTTATTTAGCCTCTTTGAATCTCCATTTCTTTGATGGCAAAATAAGCATGAAAATACCTATCATTTAGATTTGTTATATAGTTTAAATGGCCTAAAATATCTTTGACAGGATATGGAGAGTCAAGACTATTTTATTTTTTTTTTAATATTTATTTATTTATTACTAAGTGCTTTACAAATATTGTCATTTATTTTATTTATTTTTTAATTTAAATTTGAGGTAGTTAACATACAGTGCAATATTGGTTTCTGGGAGTAGAATTCAGTGATTCATCACTTATACACAACACCCAGTGCTCCTTATCACAAGTATTGTTCTTAATACCCATGTAGCCCATCCCCCACCCACTTCCTTCCATCAACCCTAGGTTTGTACTTTGTGGTTAAGAGTCTCTTATGGCTTGTTTCCCTCTCTCCATTTTTTCTTTTCCCCTTCCGTATGTTCTTCTGTTTTCTTTCTTAAATTCCACATGTGAGTGAGATCATAGGGTATTTGTCTTTCTCTGATACTTCTTTCTTTCTTTTTTTTTTTTTAAAGATTTTATTTATTTGTTTGAGAGAGAGAGAATGAGAGAGAGAGCACATGAGAGGGGGGAGGGTCAGAGGGAGAAGCAGACGCCCTGCTGAGCAAGGAGCCCGATGCGGGACTCGATCCTGGGACTCCAGGATCATGACCTGAGCCGAAGGCAGTCGCTTAACCAACTGAGCCCCAGGCGCTCCACTATTCTTTTACATTTTAACCTATTTATCCTTGAGAAATATAGCCCTATACATGTTGTTGCAAAAGGCAAGATTTCATTCTTTTTTGAAGGCTGAGTAATATTCCATTGGGTATATATACTGCATCTTTAGTCATTCATCAGTCGATGCGCATTTGGGTTCTCTCTGTAGTTTGGCTATTGTTGATAATGCTGCTATAAGTATCAGGGTGCATGTATCTATCCCTTTGAATCTGTATTTTTGTATCCTTTGGGTAAATATCTAGTAGTGCAGTTGCTGGATCATAGGGTAGTTCTATTTTTAACATTTTGAGGAACCTCCATACTACTCTCCAGAGTGGCGTACCAATTTGCATTTCCACCAACAGTGCAAGAGGGTTCCCCTTTCTCCACATCCTTGCCAACACCTGTTGTTTCTTGTTAATTTTAGCCATCCTGACACTTGTGAAATTGTATCTCATCATGGTTTTCAATTGTGTTTTCCTGATGATGAGTATTTTTTCACGGGTCTGTTAGCCATCTTGATGTCTTTTTTGGGATAAAGTGTCTATTTTTGTCTTCTGACCCTTTCTTAACTGGGTTATTTTTTGGGTGTTGAGTTTGATAAGTTCTTTGTAGGTTTTGGATACTAACTCTTTATCAGATATGTTGTTTGCAAATTTCTTCTCCCATTCTGTAGGCTGTCTTTTAGTTTTGTTGATTATTTCCTTTGCTGTGTAGAAGCTTTTTATCTTGATGAAGTCCCAATAGTTCATTTTTGCTTTTGTTTCCCTTGCCTGTGGTGATGTGTCTAGTAAAAAGTTGCTATGGCTGAGGTCAAAGAGGTTTCTCCTTGTGTTCTTCTCTAGGATTTTGATGGTTTCCTGTCTCACATTAAGTTCTTTCATCCATTTTGAATTTATTTTTGTGTATGGTGTAAGAAAGTGGTCCAGGTTCATTCTTTTGCATGTTGCTGCCCAGTTTTCCCAACACCATTTGTTGAAGAGACTGTCTTTTTTCCATTGAATATTCTTTACTGCTTTATCAAAGATTAGTTGACTTTATAGTTGTGGGTCCATTTCTGGGTTCTCTCTTCTGTTCCATTGATCTATATGTCTGTTTTTGTGCCAGTACCATACTGTCTTGATGACTACAGCTTTGTAGTAGTTTGAAATCCAGAATCATGATGCCTCCAGTTTTGTTTTTCTTTTTCAGAATTGCTTTGGCTATTTGGGGTCTTTTCTGGCTCCATACAAATTTTAGGATTGTTTGTTCTAGCTCTGTGAAAAATGCTGGTGGTATTTTGATGGTGATTACTTTAAATGTGTAGATTCCTTTGGGTAGGGTAGACATTTTAACAATGTTTGTTCTTCCAATCCATGAGCATAGAATGTTTTTCCATTTCTTTGTGTCCTCTTCCATGTTTTTCATAAGTGTTCTATAGTTTTTAGAGTATAAATCTCCTTTAGATTTATTCCTAGGTATCTGCTTTTGATACAGTTGCAGGTGGGATTGATTCCTTGATTTCTTTCTCTGCTGCTTTGTTATTGGTGTACAGGAATGCATCAGATTTCTGCACATTGATTTTATATCCTGTGACTGCTGAATTCATGTATGAGTTCTGGAAATTTTTTGGTGGAGTCTTTCGGCTTTTCTACATGAGTCAGACTATTTTACTCTAGGCCTTAAAGTTTGTATTTTTTTGCTTTGTGTGCAGTACTGAAAGGATTATTCTTGGCTTCATTCCTATGCTGGATCTAATGGACTATTAGAGTTTACTGTAAAAAAAAGAGAAAAATTAGAAGGGCAGTGGCTTTTAAAAATAAACTAGAAAAAGGAGTGTTTTTGGAGAATGAGCAGATTTCCTTGAGACAAAAAAGAGGTCAGAGAGAGTGGAGAGTGAGGACAAATATAAGTTGCTAGACTCCAGAAGAGTCTGGGAGTTGTTGCTTGGAAAGTGGTCTAATGTAGGTGGACACTCATGATCTGCAGAGTTACGTAATACGCATCAGTCTGCCAAGACTTGGTTTGATTGTCACTGATAAGCTATTGGGAAAGCTCATATGCATTGTCTTAGGAAAGGAGACATGGGTTCTGGGTTCCTGTCCTTGAAAGGCCTGGTACATGATGGAGATAGAAGATTTCTTCTTTTTTGTTTTGTTTTGTTTTGTTTTCTAGCCCCAAGGGGTTCTGACCAATCTATGCTCTAGCCACTTCAAGTTGCCTTGACATTCAATACTGTTTACTACCACTGAATTTATTGTAGAGAATTTCTCATTGATTACTGAATTGTCTAAAATAAGATTTTCTTGAGATGAAAAAATGGTTAGTAACTTATTAGAGGTAAGGGATACTTTCTATCTTTCTGACTCCATTAAAACTTTAACCATCACAATTATTATAGAAATAATTAAAATACATTTTCTGTAGTAGATGGTAATATTTTACATCAAAAAATTTTCCTGGAGAAATCAGGAAAGGTTGACTAGTTTTAAAAATATAATTTAGTTTTCAGTAAAAGGTTTTGTAACAGGCTAGAGTCTAGCATTTCCAGCCAACATTTATTTGTAGCCTTTTCTTCTTCTTTTGGATTTCTTTTACATTTTAACCTATTTATCCTTGA
Organism: Neomonachus schauinslandi; assembly: GCF_002201575.2. Lineage (NCBI taxonomy): Eukaryota > Metazoa > Chordata > Mammalia > Carnivora > Phocidae > Neomonachus > Neomonachus schauinslandi. The sequence continues at coordinate 44,528,541 of NC_058405.1, read as the reverse complement.
GAAAAATATGTAAAATAAAAAGATGTAAACAATTTAATGGACTATTTGGGCTCTTGGATAGTTTAGTTAGATAATATGAAGATTATTTCTATTTCATTCAGTTACTCTTGTGGACATATATACCTTTTGAACTTGGATATCCTCCTGTGCTTTATCAGTACTGTTAATTTGAACTCTGGAATATCTTTTATATTAGCTACTGCAGCAATGAAGCTGTATAACAACTTTTAAAAAGCTTAAAGGCTGTTAGCAGTTTACAGCAATAGACATTTACTTTTTTTTGGATCATGAATCTGTGGGTTGACTAGGCTCCTGCTGGGTTTGGCTCTGTGTTATAGGTTGACTTTGGCTCTGCTTTGCATGACTCATTCTGGAATAAGTAACTACTAGGTGTATGCTTTTCCCATCATGATGGCAGATATGCTAGAAGCCAAACCAAGTTATCCAAGCAAGTGTAAAGCTTCTGCTCACATTACATTTACTGTTTCATTGGCTTCATGAAGCAAATTGCATGGCCAAGTCACATTGGCCTACTCTAATGGAAGTCATGTGGCAAAGAGAGTATTATTCTCTAGCAAAGGAGTGAAGAATTAGAAACAATAATCCTTTCTACTATTTTTTTGAAAGAGGAGTGTGGGTGCTAATGCTCCATAAGGAGCTGTCAGCTAAACCTAATCATTGTGGACTCAACTAGGTATTGCCTGGGGTGGACTGAGAAAGAACTTGATGTTCTTTTCCCCAGAAATGAGGCAGATCCTGTTTCTTTTTTTTAAAGATTTTATTTATTTATTTGACAGGGAACACAAGCAGGGGGACGGGAGTGGGAGAAGCAGACTTCCCACCTAGCAAGAGAGCCCGATGTGGGGCTCGATCCCAGGACCCTGAGATCATGACCTGAGCTGAAGGCAGATGCTTAACGATTGAGCCACCCAGGTGCCCCGCAGATCCTGTTTCTTTCTTTCTTTTTTTTTTTTTAAAGATTTTATTTATTTATTTGACAGAGAGAGATACTGTGACAGGAGGAACCAAGCAGGAGGAGTGGGAGAGGGAGAAGCAGGCTTCCTGTCAAGCAGGGAACCTGATGTGGGGCTCGATCCCAGGACCCTGGGACCATGACCTGAGCCGAAGGCAGACGCTTAACGACTGAGCCACCCAGGTGCCCCCGTCCATAATTTTTTTAAAACCCAAATGATACAGCATGTCTAATTAAACTGAATTTAATGGCCCATGCAGATATTAGCATGGGCCATTTTAAATGCCTAGGCTAATCCTCTGATTTAATAATTAGGAAAATGGCTGTCATTCTCAATCCAGAGAGATCCCAGGGAAATATATCGGCAAAATACATAGAACAGAGATGCGCTGTTTCCCCAAGGCACTTCTACTTTTAGGTTCTTAATTTCTTAGCTTCCTTTATGCCATGCCTAATTGTGATTCTGTACAAAATTACAATGGTAATAGACTGTCCCGGACTGAATCCCAGCCAGTAGCAACCTCTATCAACGTCTCCCATTTGAGCTTGGTTGGAGGAGCAATTATATCATATGCTTAGACTAACCAATGAATAAATAGCCTGGAGTCATTTTGAGTGTTACCATTTTCTTTCTATAAAAACTGTAAAACTGATCAAGTGAACTCTTGGATCTGTTGGGGTCAGGGATTATAGATGCTTTTGTTATTTTACCATTACAGCACCAGTCTCTGAAATCCTTTATCTTGGCTGTATCCTGGGAATTAAATGCTGAACCAGTGATGACTATGAATAAATGATTTGTTTTTTGGACTAAAAATTAACCAGTATTTATAATCCCAAACCACCACAAGCTGGGACCTACCTCTGCTGATGCATTTAGTATTTCTGTTATAATAAATAGTGCTTTGGTTGAAGATAATAGGTCTCTTCCTGTTTATATGACAGGTGTTGGGGATTATTTTAGATTCTGACATCCTCCCAAGAGGAAACTCAAACCTACTTGGTCTGTAGAGGAGGGAGTAAGTGAAATCCTTAGATTTGGACCTATTCTCTTGACACCCAGGCCTAAAGGAGGCTTGCTTGCTGCAGTGATGAGCAGGAATTGGGAACTCAGTTATAGAGGTGGGTGTTTGTGAATCCCAAGCCTCAAGTCTAATGCAGTTCTAGAATATATTAAACTTGTTTATATCACTTTGTCACCATCATGCTGGTACTGTTCTGGGCATGTTAGGCTAGTTGTACAACAGACCCTGGCTGCTAGAGTTACTGTCCATTTCCAGTAACACTTCAGAGAGTCAGGTAATGCACTGGAAAGGCCCTGCGGTGGTTGTCATTGCTTTGTGCTTCTAGGCCTTGTCTCTGAATGTGTTTTCTGGAACTCTGGGCCATTTATCTCCTTGCTGTCCATTTCTTAAGCATAGACTCTATTAGACAACTGGATTATTCTGAATAAAAAATTTCCTTCCAAAGTGAATCTGGGTTAATTGAGCTCATTTGCCAAGCTCAGGCTTGACCTCGAATATTTTTTATTCAACTGGAAGGTAAGCCAAGGCTTGCTTTCAGAGGCTCCAGAGGGCAGAGCTTTATTATTTCCTCCCTATTTATTTATAAGTTGCATTTGAGGCAACTTGGAAAAAATCAGACCAGTGAGGAGAAATTATAGGCAGGAAGATTTCAGTTTAATATGAATTTTTTTTCCCTGAGCACTGGGACAACCTAACAGATTGTCGAGAGCAATTGGCTACTCATTACAATTTTCCATAAGTGTACTATTAGACTCTTTTCCATACTGAACTGAACTACGTTAATCACTGAGTTTGAATCTTAACTAATTTTAGTTGCAAATTTCCTTGTGAGTGGAAGAAAACTATATTCTAAAACTCAGTGCACAAACCTTCAGAGCAACGTCTTTTCAGCTGACAGAAGCACAGCCTCTGGCCCAGGCTGCTGGGACATGGGGTCTGGAACTATTCAGGACAATCTGCTCAGGATTCTAGAACTCTCAGCTTCTTAGTGACTGTGGTGGCCCTGCCTTCATTCTAAGGGATTTAACTTCAGGACGGTGCAGGGAAGGGCACTGGCCTGGCAGATTAGATCTGAGATTTAGTTCTGACTCTGCCATTAATAGAACATGAGCAAGACACGTAGCCTTTCTATACATCCCAAAGGTTGGTTTCCTTAAGGTTACTTCTCACTAACAATCTGTGATTGATATGAAAAGGGTTGCAGATGACGTAAGGAGAGCAAGAATAGTTTTTAGTCTCATTTTATTTTCCTAGTTTTATCTTTACTCTTTTCTTATAATGATGTCATTCAAAAGAACAGAAGACCTAGTTTTCTCTCAATGATATCTCTTAAATGGTATCTGACTCTTATCTTGCCCTCTCCAGGCTTTTCTCCCACAGGTTTTAGAAGGATCCTCCAACAGGGGAATCTTCTATCTTCTTCTTAAAAGCTTTGATAGTTTTCATTGTCTTTAAGATTAAGTCCAGTTTTCTTACCATAGTTTATATATAAGACTCCCAAGTATCTCATCCTATTTACTGCTTCTGTGCACCTTGTCTTTCTGCATTCTCTGCTAAAATATACTAAATTTATATCAGTTCCTTGAACAAGTTTTTATTATTTCTCAACTCTGGGGCCTCTTACATAGCTCATCCTTGCCCTTAAGTATTCTAACCTCATCCCTTCATCTGTCTAAATTCCACTCTTCATTTAGATTTTGGCTTCAAGTCACTTTGAAAGCCTTGTGTGGCTGCTAGGAATATTTCTCCTATCATAATACACTGCTGTCTTTCCAGGCATGTTTCCTGGCATATTGTAAGCTCTGTGAGGTAGATGTATATTTGCCTAGCATACTGCTTTATTTCCAAATGTAGCCCAGCACCTGGCACATAGAATGAATAAGCGATGACCTGAGTTTGAACCCCGGTCTTGAGATTTATTAGCTGTAGGGCCATGGAAAAATTATTTGACCTTTCTAAATATCATTCTTTTTATCTTTAAAAATAAGTTTGGAACTAATGATCTGTAATTCCATTTCTCCCCTAAAATTCTATATTAATATATCTATATAGCATTTACATATTTAACATGGCACAAACTTGATGTGGCAAAAGCTTACTGTTTAAAATTAACTTCTATTTTTAGCGCCCATTCTATTTGATGAGAATAATAATATATATTATAATATGTATTTTATATATATATAGTTGCTTATCATAGGTACTTTTCTATGCATGCTACATATGTCAAATCATTTTATAATAGTATAAGTAAATAGTATAACGAAATCACCATTATTTTTCTAAATTTATATATGAAGAAACAGAGACAGAGAGATAATGCTACTTGACTAATGTCACAAATCCTGGGCAAAGCTAAGATTTGAACCCAGTGGATCTGGTTCCAGAATTGGTGTTCTTAACAATATGTGACAGCACATTTACTACAGTTAGGAAAACTTCATTTAGTCACTTTCAGGTAAACTTAGTGGAATAATTGCATCAATCATTTAAATTTAAACTTAGCCAAAGTAGAGAGGGAGAAAATGTGCAAATTTATCATTTTGAAGAGAAGAAAGTATTTCCCTTTTTTTTTTTTAAAATTTTATTTATTTATTTATTCATGAAAGTCAGAGAGAGAGGCAGAGGCAGAGGGAGAGAAGCAGGCTCCCTGCCTAGCAGGGAGCCCGATGCGGGACTCGATCCCAGGACCCTGGGATCATGATCTGAGCCAAAGGCAGACGCTTAACCGTCTGAGCCACCCAGGCGCCCCTCCCTTTTTTTTTTTTTAAGATTTATTTATTTGAGAGAGAGAGAGTGAGAGTGAGCTTGGGGGGAGAAGGGCAAAGGGAGAGAGAGAGAGAATCTCCAGCAGACTCCCCCCTGAAGGGCTCGATCCCATGACCCTGAGATCATGACCTTAGCTGAAATCAAAAGTTGGTTGCTCAACCAAGCCACCCACATGCCCCAAAAGTGTCTTCTTTTAGATCTTGATTTAAGTCCTGTGGTAGGATGCTGTTCATTCTGTGTGGTCCTCTTCCACAATGTCATTACATATGGTGTCTTCCTTCATTCTGTATTATCCATTGCTTACTCTGTGAAATCTCTTGACCCGTGGGTTCTATCTTAGAGCCAGCTCTCATACCCCTTTGGGGAGTCTTAGGACACTTTTAAATGCTCTCTTATTCCACTCTGGTCGCATAGGTATCTCAGGTGGTTGTCTCTTTCTCTCAAATTCTTATACCACCAGTCATGCTACCATCTCTGCTCTACTTCTCTGCCGTACTATGCAGGCTTGAGTGGCTTCCACAGGAAACACGTAACATCCCTGGGTTTGACGTTGGAAGCAAGGGAACTAGGAAGTAGGTCCACACTACTTTCAGATTCTAAACATTAAAGAAAGCTCAGTGGTTCTCCCTCATGTGCGAATTGGCCTGAGATTGTGAATTCTCTGGGCATAGCCTCTCAAACTGAACTTAATTCTTTTCTAATCTCTCTTCCTTCTTTCCTACACCAATACTTTAGTTTGGAGGAGATGGTCCTGGAAATTGGTTTGGTCAAATTACAAGTTCTCCCCAATATTTTTGTCTAGCACTTGTACTGTGGTTTTATTGACTTGAAGCCAAGACTGTAATATTTTAAAAATCAAGATTGAATCCCTCCATCTGCTTAGGATAATGCTGGCATTTTGTTTATTACATTTACAATTGAGATTCAGAATTGGAAAATAAAAGAATGGATTTTTAGGCCAACTCTGGGATAAATTATCCCTGGATTCCTGTATTTTCAATCATCTCGTGAAGATATCTGTTTTCTGTATCATCCAGAAGCCATTCTGTCTGTATCAGTCAAAGAGCATTTTTGAGCACTTGCTGTGGGTACTGGTGGGATAACAGAGCAAGAGTGGATCCTATAGCCTTAGGCCTTGACCCCCTTCTAGTGCTTCTTAGATGTTAAAGCTTACACTAATACTGTAAAATCATGCTGTTTTATAGGAGTGCATTGCCAATTCATGCAATATGTAAAGTAAGGTCTAAAATATATTTTAAGCACAAAAGTAAATAGATTATACACAGCAGAGTAGTTCATGTACAGAGAGGCCTGAGGCTGAAAAGAACTAAGTATCTGATCTCTGAAATGATATAATCTGATGTGTTTGGGAATGACTCCAATCTATGAAAGATGGAATTGTGAAGACAAATGAGAGAGTCAGTTACAAATCAATATGCAAGATAGCAAGTGCATCAGTCAGAAGCCCTGGAAACTTACTGCTCTAGAAAAAAAAAAAAAATCACACACTGAAGATAAGCAATGCAAATGAAAAATAAAGCCATGCTTATTTTCCTAATATGCTGATCTTAAGGCAAGAGAATTGAAGCCCAAGGCTTTATATAGGCAGTCAGGCTTTAGAATATACAATCAACCTAAAAAGGAAAAAAAAAATATGTATATGGTATGTTTGTGTGTATCTGTGTACAAAAGGCCAAACATTTTTCAAGCCAAAAAGAATGCCAAACAGTAATAACTGTTTTTGAAACATTAAGGCGAAGTGATTTGCATTCATCCATTGTGAAATAAAAATAGAATTTGTCAGCTATTCATGAATAGGACATAAATCTTTATGCCACCTACATGGCAATGATATACAATGCCATGTCAAGTAATAACATCTGGTGGTGGGCAGATGTAAATAGAAAACTAGACAAGGCAAAAAAGAAATCCTTATGGATTTCTAGGTATAAACCTTGGAAAATGGAATATGGGCTATGAGCTTTATTGTTATATGACCAATATTCTATTCAGTATACTGTAAAACATAATTTAGAGTAATGATGTTGTAACCAGGCATAGAGTCAAAAATATGGAATTGTTTCTTTTTTTTTTTTAATTTTTATTATGTTAATCCCCATACATTACATCATTAGTTTTAGATGTAGTGTTCCATGATTCATTGTTTGTGCATAACACCCAGTGCTCCATGCAGAATGTGTCCTCTTTAATACCCATCACCAGGCTAACCCATCCTGCCAACCCCCTCCGCTCTAGAACCCTCAGTTTGTTTTTCAGAGTCCATTGTCTCTCATGGTTCATCTACCCCTCCGATTTCCCCCCTTCATTCTTCCCCTCCCGCTATCTTCTTTTTTTTTTTTCTTAACATATATTGCATTATTTGTTTCAGAGGTACAGATCTGAGATTCAACAGTCTTGCACAATTCACAGCGCTTACCAGAGCACATATCCTCCCCAGTGTCTACCACCCAGTCACCCCATCCCTCCCACCCCACCCCCCACTCCAGCAACCCTCAGTTTGTTTCCTGAGATTAAGAATTCCTCATATCAGTGAGGTCATATGATACATGTCTTTCTCTGTTTGACTTATTTCGCTCAGCATAATACCCTCCAGTTCCATCCACGTCATTGCAAATGGCAAGATCTCATTCCTTTGGATGGCTGCATAATATTCCATTGCATATATATACCACTTCTTCTTTATCCATTCATCTGTCGATGGACATCTTGGCTATTTCCACAGTTTGGCTCTTGTGGACATTGCTGCTATAAACATCAGGGTGACGTATCCTTTCGGATCCTTGCTTTTGTATCTTTGGGGTAAATACCCAGTAGTGCAATTGCTGGATCATATGGTAGCTCTATTTTCACCTTTTTGAGGAAGCTCCATACTGTTTTCCAGAGTGGCTGCACTAACTTGCATTCCCACCAACAGTGTAGGAGGGTTCCCCTTTCTCCGCATCCCCGCCAACATCTGTCATTTCCTGACTTGTTAATTTTAGCCATTCTGACTGGTGTGAGGTGGTATCTCATTGAGGTTTTGATTTGGATTTCCCTAATGCTGAGCGATATTGAGCACTTTTTCATGTGTCTGTTGGCCATTTGGATGTCTTCTTTGGAAAAATGTCTGTTCTTGTCTTCTGCCCATTTCTTGATTGGATTCTTTGTTCTTTGGGTGTTGAGTTTGGTAAGTTCTTTATAGATTTTGGATACTAGCCCTTTATCTAATATGTCATTTGCAAATATCTTCTCCCATTCTGTCGGTTGTCTTTTGGTGTTGTTGACTGTTTCCTTTGCTTTGCAAAAGATTTTATCTTGATGAAGTCCCAATAGTTCATTTTTGCCCTTGCTTCCCTTGCCTTTGGCGATGTTTCTAGGAAGAAGTTGCTGCGGCTGAGGTTGAAGAGGTTGCTGCCTGTGTTCTCCTCTAGGATTTTGATGGACTCCTGTCTCACATTGAGGTCTTTCAACCATTTGGAGTCTATTTTTGTGTGTGGTGTAAGGAAATGGTCCAGTTTCATTCTTCTGCATGTGGCTGTCCAATTTTCCCAACACCATTTGTTGAAGAGACTGTCTTTTTTCCATTGGACATTCTTTCCTGCTTTGTCAAAGATGAGTTGACCATAGAGTTGAGGGTCCATTTCTGGGCTCTCTATTCTCTTCCATTGATCTATGTGTCTGTTTTTGTGCCAGTACCATACTGTCTTGATGATGACAGCTTTGTAATAGAGCTTGAAGTCCGGAATTGTGATGCCACCAGCTTTGTTTTTCTTTTTCAACATTCCTCTGGCTATGCGGGGTCTTTTCTGGTTCCATACAAATTTTAGGATTATTTGTTCCATTTCTTTGAAAAAAGTGGATGGTATTTTGATGGGGATTGCATTGAATGTGTAGATTGCTCTAGGTAGCATTGACATCTTCACAATATTTGTTCTTCCAATCCATGAGCATGGAACGTTTTTCCATTTCTTTGTGTCTTTCTCAATTTCTTTCATGAGTATTTTATAGTTTTCTGAGTACAGATCCTTTGCCTCTTTGGTTAGATTTATTCCTAGGTATCTTATGGTTTTGGGTGCAATTGTAAATGGGATCGACTCCTTAATTTCTCTTTCTTCTGTCTTGTTGTTGGTGTATAGGAATGCCACTGACTTCTGTGCATTGATTTTTTTTTTTAAAGATTTTATTTATTTATTTGACAGAGAGAGACACAGCAAGAGAGGTAATACAAGCAGTGGGAGTGGGAGAGGGAGAAGCAGGCTTCCTGCCGAGCAGGGAGCCCGATGCGGGGCTCGATCCCAGGACCTGGAATCCTGACCTGAGCCGAAGGCAGACGCTTAACGACTGAGCCACCCAGGCGCCCCTGTGCATTGATTTTATACCCTGCCACTTTACTGAATTCCTGTATGAGTTCTAGCAGTTTCGGGGTGGAGTCTTTTGGGTTTTCCACATAAAGTATCATATCATCTGCAAAGAGTGAGAGTTTGACTTTTTCTTTGCCCATTTGGATGCCTTTGATTTCTTTTTGTTGTCTGATTGCTGTGGCTAGGACTCCTAATACTATGTTGAATAGCAGTGGTGATAGTGGACATCCCTGCCGCGTTCCTGGCCTTAGGGGGAAAGCTCTCAGTTTTTCCCCATTGAGAATGATATTCGCTGTGGGTTTTTTATAGATGGCTTTTATGATATTGAGGTATGTACCCTCTATCCCTATACTCTGAAGAGTTTTGATCAAGAAGGGATGCTGTACTTTGTCAAAAGCTTTTTCTGCATCTATTGAGAGGATCATATGATTCTTGTTCTTTCTTTTGTTAATGTATTGTATCACGTTGACTGATTTGCGGATGTTGAACCAACCTTGCAGCCCAGGGATAAATCCCACTTGGTCGTGGTGAATAATCCTTTTAATGTACTGTTGTATCCTCTTGGCTAGTATTTTGGTGAGAATTTTTGCATCCATGTTCATCAGGGATATTGGTCTGTAATTCTCCTTTTTGATGGGGTCTTTGTCTGGTTTTAGGATCAAGGTAATGCTGGCCTCATAAAATGAGTTTGGAAGTTTTCCTTCCATTTCTATTTTTTGGAACAGTTTCAGAAGAATAGGTATTAATTCTTCTTGGAATGTTTGGTAGAATTCCCCTGGGAAGCCATCTGGCCCTGGGCTTTTGTTTTTTGGGAGATTTTTGATGACTGCTTCAATTTCCTTAGTGGTTATAGGACTGTTCATGTTTTCTATTTCTTCCTGGTTCAGTTTTGGTAGTTGATACATCTCTAGGAATGCATCTATTTCTTCCAGTTTATCTGATTTGCTGGCATAGAGTTGCTCATAATATGTTCTTATAATTGTTTGTATTTCTTTGGTGTTGGTTGTGATCTCTCCTCTTTCATTCATGATTTTGTTGATTTGGGTCATTTCTCTTTTCTTTTTGATGAGTCTGGCCAGGGGTTTATCAATCTTGTTAATTCTTTCAAAGAACCAGCTCCTAGTTTCGTTGATCTGTTCTGCTGTTCTTTTAGTTTCTATTTCATTGATTTCTGCTCTGATCTTTATTATTTCTCTTCTCCTGCTGGGTTTAGGCTTTATTTGCTGTTCTTTCTCCAGCTCCTTTAGGTGTAGGGTTAGGTTGTGTACTTGAGACCTTTCTTGTTTCTTGAGAAAGGCTTGTATCGCTATACACTTTCCTCTTAGGACTGCCTTTGCTGCATCCCAAAGATTTTGAATAGTTGTGTTTTCAATTTCATTGGTTTCCATGAATTTTTTAAATTCTTTTTAATTTCCTGGTTGACGCATTCATTCTTTAGTAGGATGCTCTTTAGCCTCCATGTATTTGAGTTCTTTCCGACTTTCCTCTTGTGATTGAGTTCTAGTTTCAAAGCATTGTGGTCTGAAAGTAGGCAGGGAATGATCCCAATCTTTTGGTACTGGTTGAGACCTGATTTATGACCTAGGATGTGATCGATTCTGGAGAATGTTCCATGGGCACTAGAGAAGAATGTGTATTCCATTGCTTTTGGATGGAATGTTCTGAATATGTCTGTGAAGTCCATTTGGTCCAGTGTGTCATTTAAAGTCTTTATTTCCTTGTTGATCTTTTGCTTAGACAATCTGTCCATTTCAGTGAGGGGGGTGTTAAAGTCCCCCACTATTATTGTATTGTTGTCAATGTGTGTCTTCGCTTTTGTTATTAATTGCCTTATATAATTGGCTGCTCCCATGTTAGGGGCATAGATATTTACAATTGTTAGATCTTCTTGTTGGATAGACCCTTTATGTAGGATATAGTGTCCTTCCTCATCTCTTATTATAGTCTTTGGTTTAAAACCTTATTTGTCTGATATAAGGATTGCCACCCCAGCTTTCTTTTGGTGTCCATTAGCATGGTAAATGGTTTTCCACCCCCTCACTTTCAATCTGGGGGTGTCTTTGGGTCTAAAATGAGTCTCTTGCAGACAGCATATCGATGGATCTTGTTTTTTAATCCAGTCTGATAGCCTGTGTCTTTTGATTGGGGCATTTAGCCCTTTTACATTCAGGGTAACTATTGAAAGATATGAATTTAGTGCCATTGTATTGCCTGTAAGGTGACTGTTACTGTATATTGTCTGTGTTCCTTTCTGGTCTATGTTGCTTTTAGCGTCTCTCTTTTTTATTTCTCCTTGTATTTTCAATGACAGTCTAGCTGGATATAGTATTCTTGGCTGCATATTTTTCTCATTTAGTGCTCTGAATATATCTTGCCAGCCCTTTCTGGCCTGCCAGGTCTCTGTGGATAGGTCTGTTGCCAATCTAATGTTTCTACCATTGTAGGTTACAGATCTCTTCTCCCGAGCTGCTTTCAGGATTTTCTCTTTGTCTGTGAGACTTGTAAGTTTTACTATTAGATGTCGGGGTGTTGACCTATTTTTATTGATTTTGAGAGGGGTTCTCTGTGCTTCCTGGATTTTGATGCCTGTTTCCTTCCCCCAATTAGGGAAGTTCTCTGCTATAATTTGCTCCATTATACCTTCTGCCCCTCTCTCTCTTTCTTCTTCTTCTGGGATCCCAATTATTCTAATGTTGTTTCGTCTTATGGTATCACTTATCTCTCGAATTCTGCCCTCATGATCCAGTAGTTGTTTCTCTCTCTTTTTCTCAGCTTCTTTATTTTCCATCATTTGGTCTTCTATCTCACTGATTCTCTCTTCTGCCTCATTTATCCTAGCAGTGAGCGCCCTCATTTTTGATTGCACCTCATTAATAGCCTTTTTGATTTTGACTTGGTTAGATTTTAGTTCTTTTACTTCTCCAGAAAGGGTTTCTCTAATAACTTCCATGCTTTTTTCAAGCCCAGCTAGTATCTTTAAAGTGATGATTCTGAACTCTAGATCCGACATCGTACTAATGTCCGTATTGAGTAGGTCCCTGGCAGTCAGTACTACCTCTTGTTCTTTTTGTTGAGGTGATTTTTTCCGTCTTGTCATTTTGTCCAGAGGAGAATAGATTAGTGAGAAAACAAAATGCTAACAGGGTAACAACGTCCCCAGAAAATATACTCTAAACAAATTAGAAAAGATCTGAAGCAGTGGGAAAAGAAAGGGAAAGAGAGGAAAAGAAAAAGAAAAAAAAAAGAAAAAGATAAAAACAAACAAAAACAGAAGTAAACAAAAAAAAATCGGAATATGATCAAATATGCTCAGGCTGGTATATAGATCAGTGCCACACACTAGATTTGGGGTGTATTTTGGTCTGTTAGAAGAAAGTGCCTCCCAAAATTTTGAAGAAAGAAAAACTTATATATGTACAAAAATAAGGGTTGATATGATGAAGGGATGGAATATGACTGTAAAGATGGAAATTATAAAAAATTTTATAAATGGAATTGATAAGAAGTTGTTTGAAAAAAGAAAGAAGAGGATTTAAAAAAAAAAAAAGGGAGAGAATGTGATCAGGCAGGGGAATAGAAAAAAACCATACACTAGAGATTTAGGGTATATTTTGATTTGTTAGAAGAAACTATCTCAAAATTTTAAAGAGAGAACAACTTATATATATATATGCCAAAAATAAGGGTAACTACTATGAAGTGATAGAATATGACTCTAAAAATGAAAAATAAAAATGTTTTTTTAAAAAAGGGATTGATAAGATGTTGGTTGAAAAAGGGAAAAAGAAAAATTCAAAAAAAAAAAAAGTTAAAAAAAATTAACTTTGAAAGACTACAGAATCATGGTAAAAGAGCCATGGATTCTATGTGCAGTATTCCCCTAGCGCTGGAGTTCTGCTGTTCTCATTGATCGGTAAACTTGGTCTTGGCTGGCTCTTCTCGCTGATCTTCTGGGGGAGGGGCCTGTTGCCGTGGTTCCCAAATGTCTTTGCGGAAGCGGGATTGCCCTGCCCTTGCTGGTCCAGGCTAAGGAATTTGCTGGGGTTTTCTCTCGGGAGCTTTTGTTCCCTGCAAGCTTTTCTTACAGCTTTGGAGGCCGAGAGTGAAAATGGCGGCCTTCTAATCTCTGCCCCGTAGAGGCTGAGAACTCAGGGCCCCACTCCTCAGTGCGCCCCCAGAGAAAAGCAGTCACTCACTCCCGTCTCCCCAGTCTCTGGCCGCACTCCGTGCTCACCCGGCCTGTGACCGCGCATTTCTATCTTTGACACCCGACCCCGTCTGGAGTCTCCAAACCCGGCAGAACCCTGCGGTGCGCTCCCGCGCTGCTCCACCCAGGGGAGGAAGGTGAGTCTCCCTGGATCTGCCGCTTGTTGGGTCCCTGCTGGAGGAGCAGTGGCCCGACTGTGCCGCAGATCACAGTTTATGACAACCCCAAGCTGAGAGCCCGCGCCTGGGCTCCGTCTCTGCAGCCGGCTTCCCAGCTCCGATCCCTGGGAGCTCTTCCGCACTCAGGCACCCCCGGTCTTTCTGTGACCCCGAGGGTCCTGAGACCACACTATTCCACGAGGGTTCCACCCCCTGCTTAGCCACCAGAGCGACGTCCCTCAGTAGAGCAGACTTTTAAAAGTTCTGATTTTGTGCTCCACGGCTCTATCACTTGCCAGAATTGGCCGACGGAGGCCCCTCCCCCGCTGTCTGTCCTCCCGAATATCGCCTCGGATTGACTTCTCTGCACATCCTACCTTCCAGAAAGTGGTTGCTTTTCTGTTCAGAGAGTTGTTGCTATTCTTTTCTTCGATCTCCTGTTGAGTTTGTAGGTGTTCAGAATGGTTTGATCCTTATCCAGCTGAATTCCTGAGACCAGATGAAATCCAGGTCTCCTACTCCTCCGCCATCTTGCTCCGCCCCCCACGGAATTGTTTCTTAAGAAGAAAAGCAACATTTTTCTGAAGAGATCAGAAGAGAAAAACAAACTATACTCAAACTTGTTTTTAAAAAGCCCACACCAACCAGTAAAAGCATTTGAATAACAATACATTTCATTTCTGGTGAATATTTTAGAAATAAATACTAAGATTATATAACTGCCAAAACACTTGTGGTGGAAATATTATCTATATTCCTGTGGGAGAAAAACTGTGATTCCCAAATGTCAAAACATCCTGTGTATTTCACTGAAGTGAGATTTCTTGAAATATTCTCTGTTTATGGCAGAGGAAAATAAAGTCTCTATATCCCAGAATAAGTTATTGCTGCTCACCTGGTTCGCAATATGTGTGGATAGCAGGCAGACCACACCATTATTCAGTTTCCACAGCCAGAGAATACCGGCTGGCAAGGAGGACACTGATTTGTACAGATTAAAATAGACAAGGAATATTAAGGTCAGTCCTGTCTTATCATCCTCACATTTATTTTGCCTTCTCCATGGGAACTAAATGTGGACAAATGATCTTAATGGGAGAATGGCAACCTGTTCTCTGATTTTAGATCACAGACATCGGGGATTCTCACAACCACTCTGCCATTTGAAGCACACTGCTTCATGCTACTGAGCTGGTTTTCTTTTCCATTAGCCACTCTGGAGGCTAGTCCAACTATATCATATTACTGAAATAGTTGGAGCTTAAAAACTGTGGTCTAAAGCTATGCACATGAGACATAGTAATGTCACTAATTACTTCACATCTCAGAGTTGCATTTTCCTCAAAATTATATTTACATTATTAGGTTTCATGTGATTCAAGTGTTCTATTAAGTGTGTTAAAATGTTACTTGCCACTGCTGCTTTGAAAGCTCTCATATGACCTTGATTTTTAGCTAGGTTTCTGTTATTTCCACATTATGATCCTTTGGACTCCAGTGACCTTCTTTCAAGTTGATCTTCAGTACTGAGTTTCCTGCTATCTGAATTCAGTGAAGTACTATTAAGGCTATTCTTTCCTAGCCCCTGTTAAGTGGCAGTAGGTTAGGATCTTTGCAGTTCTACTGAACTTAAACCCTATGGTCTTTTTTTTTTTTTTTTAAGATTTTATTTATTTATTTGAGAGAGAGAGAATGAGAGACAGAGAGCACGAGAGGGAGGAAGGTCAGAGGGAGAAGCAGACTCCCTGCCGAGCAGGGAGCCCGATGTGGGACTCGATCCCGGGACTCCAGGATCATGACCTGAGCCGAAGGCAGTCGCTTAACCAACTGAGCCACCCAGGCGCCCCCCTATGGTCTTTACTATATTTTATGACACTGCTAAAGATGATATTCATGGCCTCTGATAAGCTGGACTTTAAAGAACTTTTATAGACATAACAAAGTCTGACATTTATTACATTTTTTTGCTCCCTCATTTTTCTACGAAATATTTTAGGAACCAATTCATGAAACACAAATCTATTATACTCACTGGCAGAAAAGGGGAAATTAAAAAAGATGTTTAAATCTGCATATCTCTGTGGAAAAAGTGTGCAATCTGGTGCCATCAGATGAGCTCACCAGACTAGAACCTGTGGGCAATAGTGCATTGTTTTCCAGAGCTTGGTTGCCTATTTCTGTTTGTTTTTTGTCCCTCTGATTCTCTCTGCTTTTTTCTAAGTCTCTTTCTTAAACAAGTACAAAGTCAAACTCTACAAAAAGAAAAATATAAAAAGTGTGAAGTAATGTTCTCCTTGAATTTATCCCTGGTTGGAACTTTTTTAATGGTAAATCTTCTTTAACTAAGGACCACAGGAGAGACTTCATGGAATGTAGACATTGTATGCAAAGTTGTATTTGATGTGTTGTGTGAATGTATCAGTGCAGGTTTCTTGTAGGGAGTTTATGTATTCTATGGTTCCAAAATATTTATTGTGTTGTTTTTAATTTTTTTAAATATTTTTATGGTGGCTTATTTGTATACACAAAATTTACTCAATGATAATGTAAATTCATTGATTTTAGTAAATCTGTCGTTATGTGATTATCACTATAATCCAGTTTTAGAATATTTCTTTCACCTCAAAAAGTTCCCTTGTGCCCATTTGCAATTAATATTGACTGCCACCTGAATCCTAGGAAACTACTTATCATTCTCTGTCTCTATTAATTTGCCTTTTCTAGATATTTTATATAAATGTAATCATACAGTATGTAGTCTTTTATATTGGACTTTTACTCAGCATATGTTTTTGAGGGTCATCCATGTGGAAATATGTATTGACGTTTTGTTTCTTTTAATTGCAGAATTAGTATTCAAATGTGTGGATGTACTACTTTTTTAAATCCATTTGTCAGTTGATAAACATTTGGATATTTCCAGCTTGGGATTATTTTAAATAATGCTGTTATGAATATTTGAGTACATGTTTCTGTGTCAACATGCATTTTAATTTTTCTTGGGTAGATACCTATAGTGGAAATGCTGGATTATATGGTAAATTTATGTTTAAGTTTTTAGGAAACTGCCAAATTTTTTCCCGAAGTGACTGCACCAGTTTTCATTCCCACCGGGAATGCATGAAGGTCCAGTTTTTCCACATTTTGCCAACACTTGGTATTCAGGGAAAAATTCTATAGGAGAATATATGCTTGAGTGATGAATAACAAATAATGAGTAGAAACTTCCCTGGAGAAGAGGTTTGGGTAACATTCAAGAGACATGCAAGAGTGAGGCATTTTAGGAAGATATATGGAACTTACTGGCTGAGTTATTAGGAATAAGGCTGGATATGTAGATGGAGGACAGACCGTTGAGAGTCAAACTTGACATACTAAGGATTTTGTAATCATTTGAGAACGAAGCCATGCTATAATCATACATATCCTATGAGAACCTTAGGATTTTCTGGAGTGGGAGAAATTGGAGGCAGAGGGAACAGTTAGGAGACTGTTGAAGTAGTCGAGGGGAGAGATGATGGGAACTAGACCTTGCCAGTGGCAGTAAGATGGGCAGATTTTGGAGGAGAGGTATATTAATTTCCCATGGAAGCTGTAACACATTGCCATAAGTCTAGTGTCTTATGACACAAATTTATTATTTTTCATTTCTGGAGGGCAGAAGTCTTAACGGGCATCAGCAGGACTGCTTTCCTTCTGGCGGTGCTTGAGAAAGTCTGTTTCCTTGCCTTTTCCAAATTTGAGAGATGCCCTGCTTCTCTTGGCTTATGGTACCTTCTTCCATCCTCAGAATACAAAGTACAGCACCCCCAGATCTCTCTCTAGCCCTCCTGCTTCCTCTTTTAAGGACCCTGATGATTACATTGAGCCAACCCAGATAATTCAGGGTACATTTCCCATCTCAAGATCCTTAATTATGCTTGCAAAATGCCTTTTGCCATCTAAAGTAACACATTCACAGATTCTGGAGATTAGTACATGGACGTCTTTGGGAGGCTGCTACTCAGTTTACTGCAGGAGATGTGTGTGAGTTAGAATTTGCCAACAACTGGTTGATAAGCAAAATATTTATTGAATATCTGTTATATGCCAAATACTGCCCCAGCCACTGAAAACAGAGCATTGATCAAGATACTGGTCCTTCCATGATGGAGTTTGCATTCCAATGGAGGATATGGTTTCCCTCGGATAATCAAAGGGGTTTGTGACTCCCTTAAACCCCCAGGTAAATACTATGGTTTTATAGCATTATACCCATTCCAAGTTTAAAAAGTGAAGAATGGTTAGCAGAAAAATTCTTTGGAACTTTTGCCTTTCATGTATGGTATTTTTAGACTGAAAAAAGTGCACTCAGTAATCTAAGGCATGTTTTCAATATGTAAAATATCTCAAAGAGATCACAAATTCAGCATGCCTGAAATTGAATTCATCCTGCTCAACCTACTGTATTGGAGTTCTCCAGAGAAACAGAACCAAGGGGATATATTGATCTATCTGTATCTATAGATATAGATAATACATATAATAGATATAAGGAATTGGCTCTTGTGATTATGGAGGCTGGCAAGCTCAAAATTTGCAGAGCTGATGTCCCAGTTTGAGTCTGAAGGCCAGTAGCCTGCTGTAGTTCTAAGAAGAGCTGCTGTCCCACCTCAAAACCTGAAAAGCAAGAGAATTCTCTCTTAATTGGGGGGGGGGGGGGGGGGGGGGGAGGTCAAGCTATTGTTCTATTCAGGCCTTCACCTGATTGGATGAGGCCTGCCCACATTCTGAAGGGCAACGTGTTTTACTCAGTCTATCAATTTAAATGTTAATCTTATCCAAAAACATCTTTACAGAAACATCCAGAGTAATGTTTGGTCAAATATCTGGGTATACCATGGCCTAGTCAAGTTGATACATAAAATTTACCAACATACTTTTAAATCTGGTCTTTAAGGTTAGATCCAGGTTTTGTGAGGCTGAAGTTTATACAATTGCTGGGAACCAACCCTCTTTAAGAAAAATAATGCAACATTAGATATGAAGTTGAATATTTATTTTGAATGAGAAGGAAATCTCAACAAATTACAAATTAAAAAAATACCACAAACATCACAAAATTCAGAAAATGTCATTATTCTTATTAACTGCCTGATAGATCCCTGTAATACATTTTCCCCATCATTTTTTAGCTGCATACTCATTGGTATTTCTTATAGACAGTGATTTTGTTACATCATTTATGATAGATTAGAAAGATAATTCAATCTTTGATTTTCCATTGGTGAATATTGTTTTAGTATTAGGCACTTTAAAAGTTTTGATTGGTTTTAATTGGTATTGGGAATGTCAGGTGAATTTTTAAGACTGTTGACAAATTTTGAAAACCTCTCTCAAATTCACTCTTCTGTGAATTGTAAGATTTCAGAACATTTCAATTTTTCTTATGTGGTGATTAATTTTATATACTCTTGAACTGGAGATATGCATTAGTTGGTTTGTTGTCAATATCTGCATTTTGGAATATCTGTAATATTGAATCATGAGTTTTGTGGAAAATTTTAATGTTGAATTGTGAGTTTTATATTATTATTATTTTTTTTTAAAGATTTATTTATTTGAGAGAGCGAGAATGAGAGAGAGAGAGAGAGTACATGAGAGGGGGGAGGGTTAGAAGGAGAAGCAGGCTCCTCGCCGAGCAGGGAGCCCAATGTGGGACTCGATCCAGGGACTCCAGGATCATGACCTGAGCCGAAGGCAGTCGCTTAACCAACTGAGCCACCCAGGCGCCCCCGTGAGTTTTATATTATTTTGTCAATAGCAGTATGTCATGTCAAATCAGCCAGAAATTTAAATCCTTTTCTGATATGTCAACGATTCACTTCTTTTCATTAATCTGTTTATCAAGTAAGGCCTATTTATAACTTCTCTTTGTATTTATCTTTTCCTCTTAATGAATTAATGCTGTGGGTATGATCTTTTGTTTTTTGTTAGAAGTTACTTTTCAGTGTCACAATAATACACATTATTGTTTTCACTAATAGCTTTCACTTTCATTCCATTACTTTTTACCCAAATTTAAAAAAAATTAAAGATGAAAAAAAATAAAGATGAAAGAGTAGATACTCTTTATATAAGCCCAAATCAGGAGTTTTGTTTATCTTTACTTATTGAAATGTTCCAAAATTTATTTCCAAGTTGCAAATACTGACATATTCCCACTTCAGCATTCTCTTAAACAGGATCTCACAAATGCTCATATCTATAAAATAACACAAGAAAAAATGCTACATAAGGGAAGTTTTAGTGGAAAGAAACTGGAAACTATTTTTACTGATTACAGTTAAAATATCTTATTTTTGCAAAGCTTAACAAAACATGATTATATGAACACTTTGCTAGGTCTCCAGGCCTTGGAGGGGACTAAAGAAGTGAGAAAATTTGTTGACTTCATAGTTTATCTGCTTTTGTATGATCCCTTCTGTTCTTCTCCATGTCAGTGGGCAACATTGATCCCAAGACACGTGGTATGATTTCAGATGCTTTCTTTTTCTTCCTCTCTTCATATCTAGTTATCAGGTTATGTTAATTTACTAGTTCTCATGTGGATTGTTACAAATGACCTCCTTAATCTTGTTCTTACTGTCAAAGAAAAATTACACTGGGCACATTAAACAAACAACGAGGACTTTATTCAAGACTATTGCAATGTGAGGAGAGACTGAACTCAATTCTGACTAAACAAAAGGCAGGAGAGTTTATAAGCAGTGAGGTAAGCTAGTGGGAAATTACTGGAGGACATGAGCAGGAGGTGGTCAATGTAATTAGGCCATCTGTGTTTGCTAATTGGTGCCCACCAAGTTAGACTCCTGCCCTCCCACAGAGACTGGGGGATAGGTACACTATCTTGCTTTATGATTCCATTTCAAAGAGATGGCTCCTAGGCCCTTGAGAAAGACAAGACATTCTTGGTTTGAAACTGACCAGAGGCTGGGAGATATTTACATCTCAAAGGAGCAAAGAAATAATTTACAATTGCAAGTTTTCTAAAATAAATGCTCTAAGAAAAGGGAGGTCAGGGGCCTAAAGTCAAGAAGAAATCTCTCTAAAGTTTAGCTATGCTGAGGGGAATGTTAAGGCTCTTTTGGTCATTAGCTCCTCAATCCTGCCTATAAAATTAAGTCTACATTCCTTGGAATACCATACAAACTATTTTATGACAAACTTCTGCCTACGTCTTTAAATTATCCTTTGTCATCATGTTGATCCAGAAATACTCTCACTTTGTTCCTACTATCCCTCTGCTTAGAATTGTCATTCCTCCCTTTCCTTCTGGCTAAATTTGATTTGTTCTATAAAATTAAACTTAGTTATTTCATCAGTCACGATATATTACGTATATGTCACTCACAAACAACCCTGAATTTCGGGAGCTTAGAGCAACAAAGGTACATTTTTAGTTCATGCTACGTGTTCGTTGAGTGGGTATGTTGGCAGGATGGGACTCTAATCAAATCCGTTACTGGCTCTTAAAGTCTTCTAACACCTTTATATCACTTCTGTTTACATTTTCCTGGCCCAAGCAAATCACATGGTTCTGTTTTGCCTCAAAAGAGGTGGAAAGTGCAATCCTATTATGTACTTGAAAGAAGGAGAACTAGAATATTATGTGAACAGTGTTAAGGACTATGACAGGAAATAGTGATCTTCCATGGATTAGGATAGTGGTCTACTGGTCCTTATGCATTGTCACCTCTAAGAATGGTTCCTTTTTCTGAAGCTAATCTTTACATTCTGTGTACCAGAATGACCATGCTAGTTGTAAAATACAAAAATATTTTTGTATCAGTAGTAAAATAGCCAATGCCTTGGCCTGCTGACTCACTCCCTCTGTCCCCAGGCCATCATCACCTTTTTCCTACATTTCTTGTATGTCTCCACAATGCTATAATTGTAGAGTTGTGAGAAGGTCCTCCAGAACACTCCTCTGTTTGTAGGTCTCATTTTGATGGATTGGTGCCCATGTTCTAACAGTAAGTATTTTGAATATTACCCAGTATCTATTGTAACAAACATTACTGTAATGTCTACATGTCTGTCCTTCTTACTAGATGTCAAGTTTCTTGAGGATTGGGATTATATCCTTTATTTCTATATCTTTGGTGCTTAGTAAGAGTTGCTTGATAAATGATTACTGAATTGAATTAAAAGTGAATATCCATCCATCTGAGGGGCACCTGGGTGGCTTCAGTCAGTTAAGGTTCAGACTCTCGATTTCGGCTCAGGTCATGATCTCAGGGTCGTGAGATTGAGCCCGGAGTCGGGCTCTACACTGGGCATGGAGCCTGCTTAGGTTCTCTCTCTCCCTCTGCCTCTCCCCCACTTATTCAACCCACGTGCATGGCACATGCATGCACTCTCTCTAAAAAAAAAAGGGGGGGCGGATATCCATCCGAAACATCTCTTCAGAATTGAGGAATAAACAGAACAGGTTTAACTAGAACATGAGACTCTACAGATGAGAATGCATTTGTCAACACTAAGGATTGTCAACATTTGGGGTAACTGAAGGAGATCATGGCATCTCCACTTTTGTGGGCCTTTATAAGAAGATGAAACTGTTATTTCTCTGGAATGGTTTCACTGTGGTTTCATTTGTAACCAGAAACTTGTCTGGTAGGGACCCTTAAAATTTTTTTTCCAGGCCTATACAGAAGTATAGAAGCAATTTTGTAACATTGAAATAATTTTGATTTCTTTTAAAAGCATATTTTGTGAAGCAATTGGAAGCCTAGAAACAAAAATGGATTCATTATAATCCATTCTGAATTGCTGTTGAGGTGAAGAAAAAAACCCAGAAAATAACATTAAATCATTCTGGGATTGCTTACAAGGACTGCAGAGCTCTAAAACCCTTACGGGTTTAGTGATGAAAGACAGTACAATTTCTCATACAAAAGCAAAAACTTTAGAGAAACCAGAGGATTTGAGGCTTTAGCTGAAGTAGTAATGGAAATAAATGTTCTCTTTCTTTCAGTCCATTTGAACTGAGTAAGAAAGAGAGAAATGTATTTTAATGCTTTTCAAATCCTCTCAGTGTTTTTGCTGCTCTAACTTCAGGGAGCTTCAGGAAACAAGAAAACTCCCCATCTTGTCATTGTTACTTTGGCAGCAGTTAAGGGTGAACAGTTTGTCTGAAAATGGTCTTGAGAGAAAGGAGCCTCCTACTGGAATGGGTACACCAATCATGTAAGGAATCAGGTGCCATTATCTGGGAAACACCACAAGGAAGAAAAACACATGAGACTAATATTCAGTATTTAGTATCTCTGGGCCTGTTAGGTCTGCAATAGGAAGACCAGTATGAGCAGAGGTGTGCTGTGGACCAAGGCATTCAGTGGTAGAATAGAGGCAGGTTCTGTAAGAAACTTCAAGATGAGCAGAAGTTCAAGGAAAAAGCTAGGTGGGAAATTTTTAGGGGGGAATTTGAGTGTGAGGGTTGGACAGGCAAAAATCAGTAATGAGAAAACAAAATCAGGCTCAAAAAATTTTTGGTGTGTTTCACCTAAATGTATACTTACAGCTTTACTGTAGACTGTTCTTCGTCTTTATAATGCCCTTGCTTTGGGCACCCAGAAATACCCTGTATTGTGTCACTGATGATAATTCTCCTGGCATTTGATGTACTTTTTTTTTTTTTTGAAGCTTGCTCACCATGTAGTATTTCCTGATGAAATCTGTACTTGTGCATGAGAAAATGCATGGTAATCTCCCATCCTCGAAATATGAGTACTTGAAAAAAAAAAAATTGGCACCTATTGAATAACACACATAAAGGCCATTATTACTTTTTATCTCAACCATCTCTAAACATTGCATTTAATATTTATTTTGGTCTTCTTTCTCTCCCTCCCACTACTGCTTGTCTCTGGTTGTTCTGTGGAGGGTCTGCTGTGGGCTAGGTTTTCAGGCTGACCCGAGGCAGTTGTTAGATTGGGATGAACATGGTATCAGGTGATGGTGGCTATGGAACAAATGAGAGTTGAAGCAGAGATGAAAAGTCAATAGAAATCAAACTGGACAGACTTTAACCATCACAGCTGGCAGAACTCACAATTTTAAGGTAAATACTGTTGATGGTTGTGAAAAAGGCTTAATGTTCTTACACTGATTTGAAAACAGAGCCTGCTTTTTGTTCTGCCTGCCCTACTTGGATTATCTGGCTCAAGTCATTTCTCAAACAGAGCTACCTTGGTCTTAAAAAGCTGTGCTTGTTACATGTTTAGTTTTCTGATATCATGCATCCAGGGTCCCAGCTGTGCAGGATGTGCATTGCCCAAATCCAAGAGTTGCCATCTGTAATGATGACAATGTAAATGATACCTCTAGAGGTTATGAAATTAGACTGCTCAGAGTGTGACTTTCCTGCTCAGGATCCCCTACCAGTCTTGTATGTGGACTATGGGTATGGCATTGTTTTCCTTATGGCCCTATTTCCTGGCAGCAGTTGTAACCAGGCCTTGATAAGTATGACATTACTCTGAATATTTATTAAAATTTGTGTTTTATTTATAGAGCACCACCTTCAAATATCTGCATTTCATTGGCACTGCAGCTGCTGTGGATTTCTTTGGCATTTGGTGGGTCAGGGTGGGTGGGCAGTAAGGCTGAGCTAAGTGCTACTCCGTGGTACACTGCTGCGTGTCTTTCTGCTTATCTTTTTTCCTATCCCTTCCTCCAAGAGTACATTTAAGAGGAGACTCCTTCTTTAAGGGTGATCTTTTTGGAAAGAGAAGTGGCTTGTTAGGAATCAATATCTTTTGGTAAGATTTAGACAGAATGTATAGAGCCCCATCTAGCTTTTAATTTCAAAGCATATTTGGTTTCTAGAAACTTTAAAATTGATATTCTGTGATGATAGTGAACATTTACTAAGCTCCTGTAATTCACTACTAAAACAAAGCTTTATGAGTGGTGAACCTTTTAGTAGGATTGTTGTATAAATATAGTTTTCAAATTGAAATGATACAAAGGCTGTATTCTCTAGTCTTTCTGTTGTGGGATACCTAAGCTTTTTTATATTAACAATTAACATTATGATTAATCTAAATTCTAATGTGAGTTAAACTCCTTCCCTACAAAACCAGAATGCTTTGGCACCAACTGTTACTGTTATCTGGGTATTTCTAACAAATGCTTTAGAACAATTCCCTTTGGCACTATAGGGATTTGCTCTCTGATAGCTTTATTCAGAATTATTCACATTTCTACTGAAGCACTCCCTTTTGGTTATAGACTGAAAAGACAAAATAATTGTCTTTGGGGACTATGATGAGTTACTGGGCTCATTTGGTCAGCCCCAGAGGATCTCATTTGGCTTTCAATGTGCTATACTGTTATGTCCAGACATGAGATATACAAAGAGAAAAAGCATCCTGTAACAATCTCAGTCTCACTTTCTAGTACTGCATTCTTCCTGCTATGCCCAGAGTATTAGCAGGTGCTTTAATTGACAGAATTAAGACCCCAAACCTCAGAGGCCTGTGACAGGTTGGGGAGTATCTCCCTGGCTGATGTTACATTGATCACTTTAGATCTCTGGGGTGGCGTTAGAACAAACCTTAGGAATTTGTACTTATTTCTCCCTCTGCTCCACATTTGTTTCTCTCTGTGGTTGGGTAATTGGATGATCCCTTAGCTTTGTGAACACACATGACCTATGAATTATTGAAATTCAGACAAGCTTTTGTTCATCCAATTTGAGAACATGGGTTAGAGGTACACTATTTAAGGATAAAAAAATACATTTTCATAAAGGAAACACTAAATTTTTATATTTCAGCCCTGACTCTGAACTCTGGTTGACTCTCTAAGAGTAGGCAGGTATGGAACAGAGATCAAGTGAGACTACAGAGTTTTGAATTCAAATAGACGTAGGCTCCAACCATTCCCTTCCACTTACTAACTTCTTGACCTTGGAAAATGTATTTGACTGACCATGAATTTCTTAATGTGTATAACTGGGAGTATAAATGCATACTTAGTAAAGGTGAAGATTAATTGTGATGATATAAATAAGATTCTTTTTTAAAATTTAAAAAAATTTAAAAGATTTTATTTATTAGAGCAAAAGTGAGGTGGGGGGCAAAAGGGGAGGGAAATGCAGACTCCCCACTGAGCAGGGAGTCCGACTTGGGGCTCGCTTGATCCTAGGACCCCGAGATCATGATCTGAGCCAAAGGCAGACACTTTAAATGACTGAGCCACCCAGGTGTCCCTATAAATAAGATTTTTAATCCAAGGCCCTTTATTAGACAAGCATTCATTAACTAATAGTTTTTTTTTCTTTTACAGGTACTTTTAAATTTTTATTCATTTATTTTTAATTTTTAAGAAGTTTTTATTTAAAATCCAGTTAGCATACAGTGTAATATTAGTTTCAGGTGTACAATTTAGTGATTCAACACTTACATACAATACCCACGGCTCATCATAAGTGCACTTCTTAATCCCCATCACCTATGTCACCCATCCCCCCCATCACCTCCCCTCTGGTAACCATCATCTTGTTCTCTAGTTAAGAATCTGTTTCTTGGTTTGTCTTTTTTTTTTCTTTGTATATTTATTTTGTTTCCTAAATTCCACATATGAGTGAAATCATACGGAATTTGTCTTTCTCTGACTTACTTCACTTAGCGTAATACTCTCTAGCTCCATCCACGTCATTGCAAATGGCAAGATTTCATTCTTTTTATGGCTGAGTGATATTCCATATTATATATGTACCATGTATTCTTTATCCATTCATCTATTGATGGACATTTAGACTCCATAATTTTGCTATTGTTGATAATGCTGCTATAAACATTGGGGTGCATGTATCCCTTCAAATTAGTATTTTTGTATTCTTTGGGTAAATACAGAGTAGTGCAATTGCTGGATCATAGGGCAGTTCTATTTTTTAACTTTTTGAGGAACCTCCATACTGTTTCCCACAGTGGCTGCACCAGTTTGCATTCCCACCAACAGTTTGTGAGATTCACCACTACTAGCTTTCAGATACTGTCCTTGACATATCCCTGAAATTCCACCAGAAAAATCCACTTATTCCCAACAGTGCAAGAGGGTTCCCTAAATACCATATTTCTACTGTACCTACATCCTACATGAGGGTAAGGACAGTGGTGAGATGAGCAGTAGATAGAAGCTACAAAAAGCTGGTGGAACTTTAAGAAACGTTATCTATACCAGGATATGTGCACATGTTCTCTGTACTTGGTTTCTTTATTCTCATACCCTTCCAGATAATATGTTTTTACTTTGAAGCCATCTTGCTAGAGGACCAGCTTGCCAACCCTTGTTCTGGCTTGAATTTCTCCTTACTTCTTTCTTTCTTTAGCTATAGGGTCTATAGTAAATATCTCCTCTTTTATTTCTAGTATATAGAAATAAACTTGATTTTTTTTTTTTTTTGGTATACCTATCTTGTATCCTGCCACCTTACTGAATCACTTATTAATTCTGGGAGGTTTTTGTAAATTCATCAGGATGTTCTATGTAGACAATCATGTCATCTATGAGTAGGGACAATTTTATTTCTTTCTTTCCAATCTGTATGCCTTTTATTTCTTTTAAATGCCTTATTTTACTACCTAGAATGTCTAGCACTATATTGAATAAGAATAGTGAGAGCGTTCTTCCTTGTCTTGTTCTTGATCTTAGGGGAAATTAGTTTAGTCTTTCACCATTATGGATGTTAGCAGTAGGTTTTTTCTAGATTCTCATTATCAAGTTGCGGAAGTTCCCTTTAATTACTGTTTTTTTTCTCCAGAATTTTTATATTAAAATTCTAATTTTGTCAGATGTTTTTTATACATTAATTGATACAATCATGTGATTTTTCTTCTTTAGCCTGTTGATGTGATGGATTACATTTATTGACTTTTGTAGGTTGAACTCTCCTTGCATCTCTGAAATGAACTCCATTTGGTGGTCATGGTGTCTTTTTACATTTTGTTAGATTCTATTTGCTAATACTATTGTTAAGAATTTTTGTGTTTGTAGTATTCATGAGGAATAACGGTCTGCAGTTTTCTTATTTTGTACTGACTTTCCTAGTTTTATATCAGAGTAATACTAGCTTCATGAACTGAATTGAGAAGTGTTTTTTTCCTCTTCTATTTTTTTGGAAGAACTTGTATAGAATTGGTGTTAATTTTTCTTTAAATATTTGGTTGAATTAACCAGTGAAATAATCTGTGCTAGGAGAGTTATCTTTTGGGAGTTTTTAAATTGAGTTAAATTTCCTTAATAGTCACAGGGCTATTCAAATTATCTGTTTCATATTGTGTGAGTCGTGGTAGTTTTCTTTTTTGAGAAATTGATCCATTTCATCTAGGTTCTCATACTGATGTGTAGAGCATTCCTTTATTATCTTTCTGATGTCTGTAGGTTCTGAAGTTATAATCCCTGTTCCAATCCTAGTATTGATAATGTGTCTTTTCTTTTTTGTCAGTCTTTCTAGAATTTTGTCAATGTTGATGTTTTCAAAGAGCGAACTCTTTGTTTCCTTGATTTTTTCCTATTTTCTTTCTGTTTTAATTTCAGGTTCTCTCCTTTTTTTTGCTTTAGGTTTTTTTTTTTTTTTTTTTTTTTTTATCTTGAGGTGGGAGCTTACATTGTTAATTTGAGACTTTTCCTCTTCTCTGTTGTAAGCATTGAGTTCTCTAAATTTTCCTCTCAGCACTGGTTTAGCTGTGTCATACAGATTTTGGTATGTTTTATTTCCATTTTCATTAATTTAATGTAATTTTTTTAAAGAAAT
Organism: Neomonachus schauinslandi; assembly: GCF_002201575.2. Lineage (NCBI taxonomy): Eukaryota > Metazoa > Chordata > Mammalia > Carnivora > Phocidae > Neomonachus > Neomonachus schauinslandi. The sequence goes on along the minus strand of NC_058405.1, from coordinate 44,500,242 downwards.
TATCTTTTTTTTCTTAAAGATTTTATTTATTCATTTGAGAGAGGGAGCGAGAGCGAGAGAGGAATCACGAGCGGTGGGAGAGGGAGAAGCAGACTCCCTGCTGTGCAGGGAGCCCAACATGAGCCCTGATCCCAGAACTCCGGGATCATGGTCCAAGCCGAAGGCAGACGCTCAACCAACTGAGCCACCCAGGCGCCCCTAATGTAAATTTTTTATTTCCTTTGTGACTTCTTTGTTTTTCTTTAAAGATTTATTTATTTATTTTGTGGGAGGAGGGACATGGAGAGAAGGAGATAGAGAATCCCAAGCAGACTCCCCGCTGAGTGAGGACCTAATTATTTATCTTCCACTGCTAACCACATGACCAACTTGCTCAAATAAAAGTTGTCTCCTTTCTGATCATAGTGCTATCTAGATTTCTTCCCCTCCAAAATCTGAGCCTATCAATTTTCCGCCTGTTCTGCAAATTCCAGAGGAATACCAGTGGTCATCACTAGAAGTCATATGCTTATATTTTGAGTTCTTTTTTTTTTTTAAGGGCGAGGGGCAGAAAGAGAGAGAGAGAGAGAGAATCTTAAGCAGGCTCCACCCACAGCTCAGAGCCTGATGTGGGGCTCCCTCTTACAACCCTGAGATCATGACCTGATCGGAAATCAAGACCCGGACACTCACCCAGGTGCCCTCGCTTTGTGACTTCTTTGAATGAAGTAATGAGTGTGCCTCATTAATGTTCCCTGATGATTTCCACTGACACCATGGGGAATAAGGCCTCTTTATTGCTGGAAAGTTGACTGTCCACTAGTCTTCTCTGACACCACCCCAGCAGGGAGCTGGAGGGGATCCTTGTTACTGCCAGGTGGGAGTGGAAATCCATGCTCCCCATGTGGTTTCCACTGATACTTCTGGCTGGAGGGGAAGCTTGTTACTGTCTGATAAGATAAATGTGTGGCTCCTATCCAGCCTTCTCTGTCACCATTCTGGAAGGGTCAGATGTGGTGCTTCTTTACAGCTAGGTAAGTGTGAAACTCGAGGCTCCCCACCCAGCCTTGGTTGGCACTAGTAGGGGTGGGGCCATAATTTTTTTCTTTTGTATTTGGGGTAGAAGTTCCTTTTTGTCTAAATGTTTTCTGTCTTATCAGGGTGCCTCTTTTCCAATCCTTTGGCTAGATAGAGTAGGCTTTTGTTCTGCCTTTTTTGTTTTCATCCATTTATGCCTCTGAGTTGCTAGCTTCTCCTTTCCAAATATGAAATATGTGAAGCGAGAAGGATATGCAGGGGATTCACCTGTGTTGTTCCTTAGTTCACAAAGTCCCTAGCTGGACTGCCTTCTTAAACTTTCAGTCCTATCATGCAGTTCTATATATAATGTCCAAGTTTTTTAGTTTTATTTAGTGGGAAGAATAGGTAAAAGTATGTCAACTTCATCTTTCTGAAAGCAGAAGTCTCCCTTTGATGATTTTTGATGCTTTATTTTATATCACTGTCTTATATATGATAAGGTATAGTAGTTCTGAGCTATGGCATTTTATACTAATATAATAAAACTACAACTTTTATTTTTTTTTAAATTTTAAAAAGATTTTATTTATTTGAGAGAGTGGGTGAGAGAAAGAGAGCCTCAGCGGGGGGAGGGGTAGAGGAAGAGGGAGAAGCAGACTCCCCACTGAGCAGGGAACCTGATGTAGGGCTGGATCCCCTGACCCTGGGATCATGACCTGAGCTGAAGGCAGACGCCTAACCAACTGAGTCACCCAGGAGCCCCGAAACTACAACCTTTAAATTCTGTGACAGTAGTTTTTCTATTTAAATTGGTCTAGCTTTATAATATTTTTAAATATCTGATTAAATTAATCTCTTTGAACTTCCTGATTAACTTTAGACCTAAAATGCCAACACAACGTTGGACATCATCAAGAGCAATATTAGGAAACAAATCTTTCTATTACCCTTCTTTAAAACTGCAGTGCGTCTACAGTAAATACGGTATAAGCTACAGCAGTACCTGTCGTCTTGCCTTCGAAGGATGTGTTGGAACTAGAAGAGTCCCAGAACAGGTAGCCGAGTAGTTGCAGCTTAGATAATGTAGACACAGATCTAGACACTACTCAGTAAGTTCCAAAAGATTTGGATAAGGGATAGCCATTGATACTTTAGTGATTTTAGGACAATTAAGTAGGACTTTCTGCCTTTAGTGTAAAAATAGAGCTCTGTCTCATGCCTTAATACAACAGCTCACCTTCCATTTGGACTACCACACATTAACAAAACCTCTCGGACAGTGACACCTAATTATGTCTTTCCAGTTCTGGAAATTTCCATTCTTTAAAAATGTTGTCTAGTATTTCCATACCAGTGTAGGTATGGTAATTCAGATTTATTGATGTCCAGTAGCTGTCTTCTGTTGTGGAATTTCTTGTTTAGAAATAACGTAAGCCACTTTTTCTTTTCCCAGCTTCTCCCAGTCACCTGCTTTTCTTTTACTTATGTATTTCTGGGATCAAATTGACAAATCCATTTCAAGTGCCTGTTTTGCCTTAGCATTTAATTTACCTCTGGCCCGGGGCGCCTGGGTGGCTCAGTCGTTAAGCGTCTGCCTTCAGCTCAGGTCGTGATCCCAGAGTCCTGGGATCGAGCCCCACATCGGGCTCCCTGCTCCGCGGGGAAGCCTGCTTCTCCCTCTCCTACTCCCCCTGCTTGTGTTCCCTCTCTCACTATGTCTCTCTCTGTCAAATAAATAAATAAAATCTTTAAAAAAAAAAAAATTTACCTCTGGCCCTTTGAACATTTTGCTGGTTATTCACTTGGCAAATCATCAGCAATTTCCCCATGTAACTGATCTGGCAACATGGTGGAGTTCAAAGGCATAACTAACTGTAAGTGAGAATCTTTTTTTCTTAAGGATTTTTTTTTTTAATTTTTTTTTATTTGAGAGAGAGAGCAGAGAAGAGAGAGTGGGGGTGGGAGTGGGGGGCAGAGGGAGAGGGAGAAGCAGACGCCATGCTGAGTAGGAAACCTGGTACAAGGTTCAAGACTGAATCCCAGGGATTCTGGGATCATGACCTGAGCCAAAGGCAGAGGCTTAACCGACTGAGCCACCCTAGCGCCCCTAACAGTGAGAATCTAACTATACCAGAGACTACATGTCTCTTTCACTTAGTTGCTTTAAAAAAACAGGTGTTGAGGGGCACCTAGGTGGCTCAGTTGTTAAGTGTCTGCCTTTGACTTGGGTAATGATCCCAAGGTCCTGGGATCGAGCCCCACATCAGGCTCCTTGCTCACTGGGGAGCCTGCTTCTCCCTCTCTCACTCCCCCTGCTTGTGCTCTCCCTCTCTGTGTCAAATAAATGGATAAAATGTTTAAAAAAAATAGGAGTTGAACTTTGCTCTGAAATAAAATAATAAAATTATACATTTAGCATTTTTTTTCCTTCTGGTAAAGATTTTAGGACCCTATTGTTGAATTAGTAATGTATGTTAGTATATACTGTTACAGTCATAGTTTTAAAATAAAAGTATTCAGGAAGCTAAGCAATTAACTTTTTAATATAGGAATGAATATCTTTATGCTTATGTGGGATGAGTTAGTTTTTCATAATTAATATTTAGAAGCTGAAAATTGACAGTGATATTTTTCCTTTAAACAATGGTAATATGGCTAAATAGTTTTCATGAAGATTGAGTTATGGTAATTAGAATTTGGCGGTTAAGTTTTTATTTTGGCTATATATGATTATCTTCCATTGTATTTGGAGAATTTAGGTCTAACAGTTGGAATTTATGTAAAATTGATTAGAGCGTTCAATAGTTCCTTCTGTGAAATATGAAAATTTTGAATTTTAAGATATTGTGTAATTAAAGAGCACAGTTAATAGTTTGGAATTTTTATACTTTTAAGAAATATCTGCTCATATAAGAACACATTTCAGAGATTTTACAGTGATTGACAATATTCTTATTTATTAATATCCTTTTCATTTACATCATTTATGAGTTTATGTTTCAGTCATTTGTGGCTGAGAAACTAGTTTTCCTAAACACGTAATATCTCTAAATTAAATGGCTTGCCTTCATTACCATTTGAATTATGATAGTAATTTCTAGTAACTATTAAGTGACTTGTGTTTCTTTATTTCTTACCATATTTATCCATGCAAATAATTAACCTGCTAGCCTCAATTATATTCTTTCCTTTAATTTAAAACTGATTGGAAAAAGTGAATTCTCTTTTGTTTTCCTTGCCACAACCCAATTTGATTTCACTAATCTATAGAGACTAGTATGAACATGAGAATAATTATGGCAATCATTTAAGTTAATGTTTGTGGAAGTGGTTTGCAAAGTTGGAGGAAGAGGGGAGAGGAGATGATGGCAAACCCTCCAAACACATGACAGAAAGACGATACAATTAAGGTGAGAGAATGAAGTACCTCAAGGTGAGAACATTGGAAAATGTGGACATTCACATAAAACTAGGGGGTCTAATGAATACAGAAACACTGAAATAATGTGCCCATCCCATTTCATTGTGTTGCTGATCCCAAGAAACGACATTATATCTAGATATAATGACCAGATAAAATTTGAAAAAATATTAGTGTTAGTCACAGACACTGTGACTCCCAAACCCATACCTAAATTGAGAATGGGACCAAGAAGGATGGCTTGTCTATGATTTTAAGTTAGGCCTTTGAAAGTGATTAAAGTGATTATTTCAGAATATTGGTTAAACATTTGTGAATCAAGAAAATAGCCATTAAGAAGCACATTGTTTGGGCCTTGTTTTTATCCTCATCAAGCCAGAAAGGCACAATTTGAAAGTAGGGTAAGAATAAAGGAACATATACTGTCCTGCATGGTAAAAATAAAGTAAAAGACCTACAACGAGACCAGAAGCCATACAAATCATCAAAGACATGCTTATCTTTTTCCTTATGTATCTGGACTATATTATCTCTGAAGAATAATCATTTTTATTTTGGGCATTTTTGTGTGTTGTGTGTGTGTGTGTATGTGTGTATTTTTTGCTGGGTATGGTGATTAATATAAGTTACCTGCTTTTTTACAACTGGAAAAACCTGTAGACTTGTCTGAGACCATACTGGTGAAGAGATGTCAAGTGGGCTGAACTGACATTCACATTCTGACTGTTCTGTAGAATCTGATCACCCAAGCCACCTTGGCCCAAGCTCTTGATGGCCCTATAGCAGTTCTTTGAGGCCTTGGGTGTTGCAATGAAATCAACAACTGTGTTTTATGGGGGAGCTTCCTCAAAGAGGACAGAGATTAAAAGGAGGAAAGACTGTCACATATTGAGTAGGTCGAATGTTTGTGAGAATAGACTTGAGGATAGGGGAGCACATTTAGAAATGGGAATATTTACAGGGGATAAAAATTTCATAAAGATTTTTACTTCGTAGATGCTGTTCTCTTAGTACAGGAACAATAATGTTTGCCAGAGAACTTAAGTTTTTCTCTTTCAGTATTCCCTACATCTATGCCTAGTGCTTCACTAAAATCTGCTATGCACTTAAGAACTTGTGTGTATGTTATAAAAAATAAAGTGACAGAAATAAAGGGAAATATGACCTACTTCCTGTCTACACTTAACTATACCAATAGAACCCCTCAAAAAGAATGATGAACTAGTGAATCTTTGAATCACTAGAAAGTTTGTATTTCAATACAAATTTTGTACCCCAATCCCTCTCTGGGGAGAAAGTCTAACTGTAGGTTTTATCAGTTCATTGAAAGTGCCCCATACCCAAAAAAGATTAAGAAGCCTTGCAACAGAATGTCATCTAGTTTTTGCAGGACTCAGTGATCCATCTAAATAGGCATAGGCTAAACTGGTTGAACACAGAAATTCCTAAGTCAAGGACTCCCATTGTGATGGTGTTGGGGGGTGGCTGGTGAGGAAAAGACAAAAAAGATAGGGGGAGGGTAGGTCTGGTCTGACTCTCTTGTGCAGTTTTTCTTGTAAGTGCAGTCACTCAATTTTCATTGACAGTGATACATGAAACACTTCCTTTTTTGCAATTTGAGATATAATTACAAAGATTTATTTCTAAGACAAGAAATGTTGATATTTCTATGCAATTCCTGAACTTATAATGACTTCTATTTGCTTGATCATTTTTTTTAGCCTTCTGCATTTATGTTATATCTTTGATAGTTGACAGAATTGTTGTGTCTCATTAAGTATAAATAAATTTAAGTGTACTTTTGATCAAACCCTGAGTTTTCTTTTTTCAGTTTTAAGAGAAACTTGTAAGTAGTCTTTGATCATTCTATCTTACCTAACTGCCATCTTGACTCTCTAGGTATATTGTTAGTATCCCTTGAATCTACTTTTCACCCTTCAAGTTCATCATTGCCATTGCCTTAGTTTAGGTTGGATTATTTAGTGGCTCCCCAGCTAGTCTTCTTGTTTATGGTCTAATCTCCATGAATTCACATATCATACATCTACAGAAATGATCCTTCTAAAATGTACATCTGATCTTCCAACTTCCCAGCTTAAAATTCTTCAATGGACTTTTACATGAAAGTTTTACAACTTTCATGATTACTTGCAAACTACCTGGTTTTAACACATAGGAAGCTCCACATGAAATAGATCCTATAACTCTGTCTTTTACTGCCCTACACATTAGTCATAGGATCTACATGTAGCATCTGGCAAATAACGATAATATTTTATTGTTTTGTAGAAAACAAACAAGCAAAAAAACACTAACCACTTCATCATAAGAGTAGCACATACTCAGAACCTGTCATTGAGCTTTGCATTTACATATATTATCTCGTGTATTCACAAAACAGATCCACATAGTAAAGGTGTTATTTTTAGACCCATTTTACTGAGAGATAAAAAACTTGATTATGGATATACTTAGAATTAGTGGAAGTAAGTCCAAACTCAGGAATCTGTCACTCTTATCACACACCGTTTCCTGTGCCTAAAATAATCTTCCTTTCCTACATAGTAATTCTTTCTTTCAAAACACCTTCCTTTAGGAATGTTTTTTGACATCCCTCCCCATTATGATTTAGATGAATTTTCTATGTCTTTGTTTTTTCTGTGACTGCCTCCCTTATATTTTTCATGATGTCCTAATATATTAATTGATTTACTGTTTGGCCAGCTATATTCTCCAGAGATTACATTTGTACATTTGTTAACAATTTTCAATAGTTGTGTTATTTTTGAGCAGCTGATCTCAAAATGTGGTCTCCAGACCAACATAATTAGCCTCACCTGGGAATTTAGAAATGCAAATCCATGGACCTCACCCTAGATCTACTAAATCAGAAAATCTGGAGTTAGAGCTGAGCAATCCCTGTCTAGATTAGCCTTCCAGTAATTTGATTTGTGTCAAAATTTGAGAATCCCTGTTTAAGGATCACCTATGCATTGGAAACTGATTTTTGGGACCTTAATCCATTTCTATTACAAGAGTCATATTACTGTTATGTAAGGTCTGGTAGAGATATTCATAATAAATCTCGGTAACATCAACACTGTTGTCAGTATAAATGTGAATAACACATTTTAGCCTAAATAGTCTTGGCTAAAAACTCTGCATAACATTATTACCAATTATGGATAAAGAATGATAATAGAAAACTTTGTACACTGTGGCCATTGATATCTATAAATAGACTAATTGGAGGCATCTTTTTCTGGATCATCTACATATGATCACACTCAAGATTATAGATAACAGGTAATGTAAACTGCTAAGACAGTTTATTTGCCTGGTATTTTAGTTCCTTTCCTCTTTAAGTGATGCTTCTTTTGTGTAGTGTGCAAATTACTTACTTGACCTTGCAAGTAGTACACTGGTGCACTTTTTATAGGAGAAAAGGCCAGCACCGTTGATGGGAGTGGTATCATCAGCTTTTCCGGCAAGTGTGAGTCTGTTGTCAGTCTAGATTGAAGATCAATTATATATTACAAGAGTGGGACTTTGATTTTTGAAATATTCTCTCTGGATAAGACCTTTACCTGGATCATTAAAGGTCAAATTTGGTTTAGCCAAGGGGTACTGAAAGAATGTCTTATAAGATAATTTTGTTATGATACCTAGTACATAAAAATACAGCCTCTTTCATTTGAGACAATTTCAAATTTACAGACTTGAAGTAAATGAGTCTTAATATATTAAGCTCAGCAGTCTGTGAGAAACATTTCTGGTCACTCCTTATCTAGCTGCTCCAATCTAGGTTATGTTTCCCCTACGTGTAATCACCCATCCCTCCCTATCCCACTGTACCATGCTTACTTCTGATATAGTATTTATGAGACTATATTATCCACACTACTTAATTGTTTATATTTCTAACAAAACTGTAATCTCTCTGAGGGCAGGAATTATTATTTACCAATCTTTCTATTTCCTCACCTAGTATACAGTAGTTATTTGATAAGTATTTGTTGTTGAATATAATGAGGTGAATCTGAGATATGAACAGCAATATATATAATCATCCTCTTTTCAATTTTTATTTATTCATTTATTATTTATTTTTTATTATGTTTAATTAGTCAACATACAGTACATCATTAGTTTTTGATGTAGGGTTCAGCGATTCATCACTTGCGTGCAATACCCAGTGCTCATCACCACACGTGCCCTCCTTAATACTCATTACCGGGTTACCCCGTTCCCTCACCCCCCTCCCTTCTGTAACCCTCAGTTTGGTTCCCAGAGTCCAGAGTCTCTCATGGTTTGTCTTCCTCTCTGATTTCTTCCCATTTAGTTTTCCCTCCCTTCCCCTGTGGTCCTCCGCGTTATTCCTTATGTTCCACATATGAGTGAAACCAAATGATAATTGTCTTTCTCTGCTTGACTTATTTCACATAGCATAATCCCCTCTAGTTCCATCCTTGTCGATGCAAATGGTGGGTATTTATCCTTTCTGATGGCTGAGTAGTATTCCATTGTATATATGGATCACATCTTCTTTATCCATTCATCTGATGAAGGGCATCTTGGCTCCTTCCACAGTTTGGCTATTGTAGACCTTGCTGCTCTGAACATTGGGGTGCATGTGCCCCTTCTTTTCACTACATCTGTATCTTTGGGGTAAATACCTACTAGTGCAATTGCTGTGTCTTAGGGTAGTTCTATTTTTAACGTCTTGAGGAACCTCCGTACTGTTTTCCAGAGTGGCTGTACCAGCTTGCATTCCCACCAACAGTGTAAGAGGTTTCCCCTTTTTCCATATCCTTGCCAACATGTTGTTTCCTGTCTTGTTAATTTTTGCCATTCTACCTGGCGTAAGGTGGTATCTCAGTGTGGTTTTGATTTGAATTTCCCTGATGGCTAGTGATGTTGAACATTTTTTCATGTGTCTGTTAGCCATTTGTATGTCTTCTTTGGAAAAGTGTCTGTTCAATTTTGTTTCTAAAATTAATAGATTAATTTGATGATAAGGATTTCATTATAATTTGTTAATGACATAAAACAACTGAGTTTTAGATGAGGTAGGGGACTTTACTAGAGTCCATGAGCATATAATATAAAGGTTTTCCTATCATTTATGATTTCATGACAAAATAATCATAGTTGTCAATCTTAGATTTTAGGCTAGCTTAGTAAGCTATTAAACTTATCAGTGTTCTTAACAATCTGTTCAAGTTTCTTGGCGAAGGCAAATATACTTGGGCACATTTAAGGACAAATCAGTAAATCTTACTTTAGGGAAGAAAGGGTGATACATTTCTATTTACATTTTAACTAGTATTTTGACCTTTGTTTTTTTTCCCTTCCATTCACCCCAGGCTGGCAAGACATTCTGGATTGACAATAGGCCATTCACATGCTCTCATCTAAGAGACCCTCTTGCTTCCTTTGTCATAATTTTTTGAAAAGTAGTGATATGAGTAACCAAAATAATAAAAGCCTTCAATTCTGTTAAACTCAACATTTATTAACAGGCACCTGCATTCTAAGCACTGTGTTTAAGAATTCATGTATGATTAAATCATACTGTCTCAAATGATAAAGTTGTCATTAAGATACTCGGAGATAATTATATCATTATCACTGAGATACTCAGAGCTTAATGGGGAAGACAAACATGGCTGCAGCAAGTTGAGTTGCTTTATTTGAATTACTATTTTGATTCTTCTATCCTATTTTACTTGTGATACAACATTCCCTCTCTGTTCTCTCTGTTGTGTGTTTTTTTTTCTTCCCCTTTCACTCCAGTTTGGCATCTTTCTTCATTGTGTATTGCTTTGTCTTCTTTAGAGGCACTCACACCTACAAGCCCATTTCCTTTTTGTATAAGATGTGTAATATTAAATTATGCAGATAATCACACAATTTCTGAACTGTTTTTGTTGTTGTTGTTGTTGTTGTAGTTGTTGTTTTTTGCCCCTCTTGGGAATAAGGAAAATGTGTAAGTTGGCTGCTGTCCAGATGTTATCACTTAATGCACTGTGTTCTTACCCAAGTCAGGCATATTCATGGTTTACTGCTGCCAACTCAGCTATCGATTGATTTGAAACTGGTCACAGTTGTCCTAGATGTGATTCTGAGTGTTTTCTAGGGAACCACTCAGGTTAGGAGGCTTGTTCTAAAAATAGGGTTACAGGAAAACAAGACTTGTTACTCCAAGGCTCACTTTGAGAGAGATGTTCTGTAGGTTTTTAATAAGCTTATTATCCACTTGGTTTGAGACCAAGGTGCATGGCACATTATCCATTACAACATTCTGGATCTAGTTCTTTAGAATGAGCAAAGGTAGCATGGGGAAGGCAAAGAGATTTAGGTCCTTCCTTAGAAGTATGGAATGTCTGATATGTAGGAAAACTTTGAGAGTCTTTTCCTGTACCAGTGAATTGAAGATAGTAACCAACTTAGAAGAAGATCAGAAATAAGAAATAGCAAGTTTCTATAGATGAAAATTTCTATTGATGAAATACTGAATGTAGAGTAAAACAAATATGGAATAGGATTTGATGTTAAAAGAGAAATCTTTATGGTCAGGGTACTTAATGACAAAAATGTGTATTTTTCCAGAAGAATGTTAGGAAAATCTTTTCCTTGGATAATAAAACTTTAGAGCTAGGAAGAAATCTAAGGTAGTATTTTTTCCAACGTTTGTATTATATAAAAGTGGAATCTGAGACTCACTCAGATCCCTGACCAATTGTGGAATGATAGAATTTGGGGGGGCTCAAAGGGGAACATTATTTAATCTAACTGCCCAACTGAAGCCTGGATCAGTTCTTCACTGAGTACTAGAATGTGCCACTGGAAAGGGCACCATGTGGCTTCTTTGCTGTCCTTTGATCTGATATGTGAAATCTTTCCATGACATTTTTCTTAAGAGGTAATAAAATTGCCATTTAACAATTATTATTATTTGTGGTAGTTATGTTTTATAAAGTTACTTTGAACACTGCATGAACAAACATACTGAATCATTGCCCTTAGGGGCAATACAGGGTTAGGTTCCTGCCAGCCTCTGGTCACATTTTTGTCAATCAGTGCATGTGTGTTTCTATTTAAAGGCACCTTATTGGGACCCCTGGGTAGCTCAGTTGGTTAAAGTGTCTGCCTTCAGTTCAGGTCATGATCCCAGGGTCCTGGGATCGAGTCCTGCATCGGGCTCCTTGCTCAGTGGGGAGCCTGCTTCCCCTCTGCCTGCCACTCCCCCTTCTTGTGCTCTCTCTCTGACAGATAAATATAAAATCTTTTAAAAAAATACAAAAAATAAAGGCAGCTTATTTAATATGTATTATTGATTCATTAACATTGAAGTCATAGTCAAAAGTACTCTAACCCATGTCTTGAGGAAGCTTACTTGTGTATATTCTCTATAAGGCACATCACAGCCTCCTTGTGCATAAGGACACTAGACAGCACTTCAGTGCTATGCTTAGGAGCCATTTTACCAAATTACCGACAGAAAGCATGCAAATATGAAATATGTGGCACTAAATAGACTGAGAAAAGAATACTTGCTTTTACAGTAAGAGAGCTGGAACAAAAAAGCAGCAGGTTCCTCATTGCACCACAGCTGGGAACATGTGGGGCCAATGACTCACATTCTTCACCGCTCAGTGCATGCGCATGCCTGTGAATGACCGTGACTGTGGAAGCACTGTGAACACTGATTTTGGGGTTACAGATTTTAGCAAGTAGGTGGATTCAAATTTGGAATCTGTGAGTAATGACCTGTACTTTCCATGGCAGGATATAAATGGAATTGAGGCTGACTACTCAAATCCACCTTTGGATATCCCCACCTTCCTATGAAGTCTGTCGCTGGCTTCTCTATCCCTTGGGACTATATAAGTAGGCTTAAAATCTTCATCTCCTGTAAGTCATTCAGACATTTGCAGAGAGCTGCCTTCAGTCTTATTTTCTAAGGTATTTTCACCATTTACTCAACTGTATCCTAATCACGATGAGGTTTATAGTTTCTTCATGAGTTTGATAGGACCCTAGGAATCTTCTGATTCTGGATTGATCCCTTGTCCTGAATCCAATGCCCTAGACCACCCCCTACCCCCCCACCATGCAAGCTCACTCACTGAAACAAACCTCCAAGTAGCAGTTACCCAGTAAACATAGATAAAACCTCAAATAAAAGAGAACTAGTAACTTGTGTCTTTCACTTTGTCTTGGAGAGTCAAACCCCACCTGTTTATTCTGGAGAGCAACATAGTGGAGCAAAGGCCTAGAATTTCTCTCTCTTAAATCCCAGTTACATGTACTTCCCACCACATTGTGCTCCCAGCAAAATAGTTCTGTAAAATAACATTGAGTTCCTAGTTGAAATTTAAGAATAACCTCAAGAGATTAACCCATTAGAAACATGTTGTTTGTAAAAGAGGAATCTTTTTGTCATCATGGTACTTGATGACAAAATATGTTTTTCCTTTAATCTAAAATTTAGTTTCAGGTTAAAAAAAACTCCCTCCTTTTCATTCCCAGACTGGAAACGTGGGTATTTAGACCAATTTGTCCAGCAGATGTGTTTTGTTGGGCCCACAGATTGTTGCTACTCACAGGCTTAAGTTATTACTACTTTTTTGAATTAGTGGGTAGCATTTAAAAATCAAGCAATTTCACATAATATTCTGAATTTCTGGCTTCTCTTGAAAAATCAGATGACTGCGCTGGGCTTACTTTTTTTTTTTTTTTTTTAAAGATTTTATTTATTTGACAGACACAGCAAGAGAGGGGACACAAACAGGGGGAGTGGGAGAGGGAGAAGCAGGCTTCCTGCTGAGCAGGGAGCCTGATGTGGGGCTTGATCCCAACACCCTGGGATCATGACCTAAGCCGAAGGCAGGCGCTTAACGACTGAGCCACCCACGCACCCCTGGGCTTACTTTTCTATAAGGGACTACTTGGTAGAGCTTTGTATTGTCTCCCCAACTCTGAGGTTCTCTCTGTCTGATTCCTGCAGTTAAGTTTGTGACTCCTACTTTACCTCCTAAAATAATTGGAATTTTTCATGTCACAACACTATAAAATATTTTCTATCTATGCAACATATCATAGTATTAAAATGTGTAAAATAAATTGGGTATGGTATTTGGGAATCTTGTTGCATATTATAGGTTGAACATAGTAGTCTTACTAATATTAAGTGGGAAGGAAAGCTGTAATTATACGTCATGAATAAAAGCCATTCCCTTTTGTGCTTCTTATTCTTGGCAGCTTTCATATTCCTCATTGTCAGTTTCTTCCCTGTAGGTGAGCATTTGGAGGCAAGCTTCAGCACCTACCACGCCCTCAGGTGTATTACAGGAGCAATATTGAAATCATTTTACATATTCAAGGGTATACCTCCTAGCCACTGTGCACAATGCTCAAGGCATGTTGTTGAGTTTGGGGAGCACAGGATCGGAAGTCGAAAAGTCATTGCTACTTTGTTTCTTACTCACTCTCTTCAAAGAATAGCTCTTGTTTAAGCGCAACCAAAAGCCGCCAGACAATGGGCAGCAACTCAGTGAAACAGTGGGTGGAGGAGTAAGATCCGGACCTAAAACAACAGCATAGCTGCAGCAGTCTCAGACTCTCATCAGCCCCTTTCCCCCGCTGGGCAGGAACAAGACGGGGGGTGGGGGGTGGGGGTACTGCCTTCCTGGCTTCCATGATTGTATTTTATGGGAACTCTAGGAAATACTTTCTTTTTAAGGCACACTTAATGTTCGTGTTGTCATAGTTCTACTTTTGCTCAAATGTTTCAGTGGGGCAACAAGCATTCCTCGTGATAGGATCCATAGGCCTGCCCTTTCTGGGCCAGATATTCACTACCTTGGTTTTGACATGTACGTATGTGGATCTTGTTATGACAAGTTCAAACTTCTGATCTGTGAATGGGTCGTAAGGCTTTGCTTTGTGGTTGTGCTTTAGAAATATGTGGTGATGCATATTCATTGGCTTTGTGATGGCGCCATTGCTAGCAAGTCATGTTGGTTCACGGATATTAGCCTTTTACACAATATGATCATTCAGTACATGACTGTGATGTCAAAGCCGCATTTATTTTCTTCTCTGTGTCGTATTGGAAATCTACCATTTGTTATGGAAGAATTGTGTGACTCTAATATTTCACCAGATTGGACCACAGATTATATCTCATCCTTTGTTATTAAAAACATTGTTTTTTTCCAAGTGAATGACTGCTTTCTCTTCTGAGCTCATCTAATACCATGTGGATTCTTTTTTTTGCAGCTGTTCTTAAATACAATCCTCAGTGCCCATCACATACATTCTAAACCACACATGAACATGGAATAATTTTTGCATTATTCTTTGGTTTGAGCCTTCTATTGAACTGAAGTAATCAAATCTATCTAATAGTGCTGGGTCATTCTATTAGGAACTAATCAAATCTATCTAATAGTGCTGGGTCATTCTATTAGGAACAGTGGTCACCAGGCATTTTTCTTGACCCCTACTGCACCAGCTGAGGCTGTTATACTGCTGTAACATACAGCCCCACAATCACAATTACAGTAGTTTACACAGCCATAAATCTTCATTGCTTGCTCAAGTTATGTCTTAATCGTGAGTCATTCATCACCTGTGGCCCAGTTGTACGGTGTCTTTACTCTGGGAACAAAGCTGACAGAGCAGCCCCTCTGTGGAGTGCTGCAAGGCTTGTGGCAGAGAGAAAGATGAGAGTTGCTGGATTTACAGTGTCTCTTAAAACTTCTCAGAAGTGGCATATCTTACTTGGACTCATATTTTACTGTCCAAGCATGTCACATAAGCAAGCCTGACATCAACAGGGCAGGGCAGTACAATTATTTCATAAGAAGGAGCATAAAATATTTGGAAACTGTAATAAGCTCTGTCTTAGTCTACTACTTGGTCACAAAAACTCACTCATCTCCCTTCTGCACCTAAAATATATGAAATGTTAGAGTTCTTCTCTAATAGAGACAACCTTAAAGTTCCATCCTGTTAGGCTCAAAGTCTGGGATTATATGACAGTCTCCATGTCAGCTCCTGGTGTGGTCTTTCTTGAGCTGGAGGTTTATTAGGAAACATACAAACAAAAACAAATCACTCCTTCATCCCCCGTATCCTCCTACATATTCAATAGAATAGGAACAGGATAACCAGGATAAATATCCCTGTCTGAAAAAGAAAAGAATGGAAGGCACAAGAAATCACTGACCATTTCAATTTTGAAGTCATGTTGGGATGTGTGGTGAGGATCCCTAACATGAGGTGGGAATAGTTCTCATTTAGGCCCCAGTCCATTGCTCTGCATGACTCTTGAGGCTCTCAGCTCCATTCTCTTGGAGGTGCCTCCATTTCCATTTATGTTCTTTCATCATAGTAGAGAAGTAATTGGAGAGTATGCTATGCTTGAGGACTGATCAGCTTTCTCAATCTGCTTTCTGCTCACTGAAATCAAAGGGACATTTCAATTCTCAAATGGTCATAGTCTTTCTTAGTCTAGATTCATGACTCTTTTGATGTTGTAATTCTCCCAAGAACTGAGTCAGCTTTTATTAATTTTATTGATAAAATAAATATTGATCAAAAGCTATACCAACAGTTTCTTTTGAGATGTGCCCCATCTTGCTTTCGTATTAGTTTTCTGTTGCTACTATAATGAATAAGTATAACAGCTATATATTGAACAATAGTTAACAATAGTGTTAATACAGATTTATCATTGTACAAGTCTAGAGGGCAAAAGTCCAAAATGGGTATCACTGGGCTAATATCAATGTGTTGGCAGGATTGTAGGTTTTTTTTTTTTTTTTTTTTTTTTAAAATTTCTAGGGGAAAATCTGTTTCTTGCATTTTCCAGCTTCTGGAGGCTCCTTGCATTCTTTGGCTCATGGCC
Organism: Neomonachus schauinslandi; assembly: GCF_002201575.2. Taxonomy (NCBI): domain Eukaryota; kingdom Metazoa; phylum Chordata; class Mammalia; order Carnivora; family Phocidae; genus Neomonachus; species Neomonachus schauinslandi. Next base: position 44,483,902 of record NC_058405.1, on the reverse strand, counting down.
CCTTTCATCTTCAAGGCTGGCATGTGCATTTCTCTGCTTCCCTCATCACATTTCCTCTGATTTATCTCGTCTCCTTTTACTTACAAAGACCTTTGTGATTATATCAGTCCATTCAGATAATCTCATTTAAAAATTCTTAGCTTAATCACATTGCTCTGTAAGGTAACATAATATTCATTGGGGATTATTAGAGACATGGTCATATTTAGGAAACATTCTGCCTACAACAGGTATCTTGTAGTTGTCAGATGTTCATGGGAGAGCCATACATTTAGTCTTTTTTTCCTGAACCATTTTGTAAAACAGAAGAAATCTGTTCACTGTCTTAATTAATACATAGCTTTTTTTTTTTCTTTTTTTTATGCTCTAATTTGGTCTTTAAAACAAAACAGTTCTAATTAGCCTTTGTTTTTAGTAACAAAGTAAAAGACAACTTGCATCTTTTACTTCTGCAAGGCCTGGAATTTCTAGACTTTCTTCTGGTTCCCCCTACCTCTAGTTCTCTTGCAAATTGGCCTTTTTTTTTTTTTCCCTGTGTTCATTTCCTCCTTATAGCACCTTGCCAAGAAACAGCCAACAGCAACCAGTTCATGCTAGCAATATTATTTTTCCCACTTCCTTGTTTGAAGTCACAAGATGTCCCCTTCAACTTAGTGGAGGGGACAGTTTTACCAGGTATTTGCTCCTGCATGACATGGATTATTTTCTTTCTCCAAAAATAAGTCTCTTTGCCCAGTATCTGGTACTACATATTTTAGGGTACTGTTATGGCTGTGTTCTCTTCCTATAACAATTTCTCTGTCTGGTTAGCTTATACTAAAATAAATTATAATAACAAAGACTGTAGAAATTTCAGTGGCTTTAACAAATATTTCTCATTTATGGTACCTGCATATCATGTTTTTTTTGACTGCACCTTTTTCGGTATCTTTTTCACTAGGCTTAGTATTTGATGAAAAAGCCCCACGTGGGAAATTCTGGGCTTTTGGCAGGAGACATTCAAAGACACTTCTGCTGAGAGGTGCCTTGTGACACCTCTAATGACATGTCATTGGTCAAAGAAGCTCATGTGGCCAAGCCTTATATTAAGTACCCATGGATCTGAATCATGGTCCTTTCCCTTACTAACTCTGTGACTGTGGACAGTTTTCCTCACTTTTCTTGAGATTCTGGTTCCTTGTATTTAAAATAGGGTTAAGAATGTCTGCCCTGAAATTGAGTTAACATGACATTGTATATTGTGTAATTAACTAGGCTAGTGTAAGACTCCGAAGTATATGGCTCAATAAACTGAGCAACATGAAGGATTTTACACAGGTAGACTTCTCTCAAATTTTTAATGGCAAAGAGGAATTGGAGTTGATTAAAAAGAGGAAAGAAGGCATTCAGATGGAGAGTAAACATTTGCGATGACACAGAATGTGGGAACAAATTCTGTACAGTATGGCCTTTTAAGAAACATATTAAAGGACTAGAGAGTCAGCCAGGGAGGAACAGAGGAATGAGTTTGATTAGATGGACTTGGTATGTGATAAGTGTTCAGTATCCATATGTATCTGTATTATCCTAAGAGTGGATATGGTATTTCTGGGACAGAGTAAGATTATTTATGACTTAACTGGGCCTGTCCTCCATGCCTAAATTTCCCTTTTTGAGTGTAGTGGGATGAAGGCCAGATGTCATCCTATACACTCTGGGAACTGCACTCTAGGTTGGGGAAGCCTAAAATTAAGAATCTGGGGCTTATAAAGAAAAGGAACAGCTGTCCCCCATACTCTCTTGGGAGATGAGGAGAAATCTTTGCTCCCTAGTGTAAACAAATTCTCCTTAGGGAGGATCCTGAGTTTTTATCCTTTGGAACGTAAATATAGGTCTCTAGTGAGAAGAAAAACTACTATCTCTGACATTTCAACCTAGGGTTTGTTTAGGGTTTCATTCCCACTTGAAAATGTAAACACTTACCTCCTAGAAGGTAAATCTCTCAGAGTTTCATGATCAATTCAGTTGTAATTTAGCTTTGTCTTTTAGCCCAGGCAAGTTTCAGTAAAATTTGCTCAGCAAGCACTAAAAATACTAACTGCAGAAACATTAAAATATGTTCTTCATTGCCCCACAGTGTGATGTGAAATGGTGCTGGGGCTGAAAGGTAGTGGAGGGAGTATTTAATATGGCAATAGCAACAAAATGCAAATTCTTGTGTAAGAGAAATTTCGTGGTCAAATTAAGTTTGTGTTACATTATTTTAGTGGAAAAAGAGAGACTAGGGACAGATAAATTTTAAAACTGTGTAGAGGTCTGGTATTGAGATGTTAAACCTGAATGAATAATACAAAGGGTATAGAAAAAAAGAAAGCAAGGAGCCAAATACATTTCTTTTACTATTAGAAGAAAATGAGTATGTGGATGAACACAGATGGAAAATTTTTAGTGAGTGGTCAGGTCACTGGAATGGCAGAAGATAAAACAGGTTACAAGTAAGTAAAAACAGGTTACAAATATGTCAAAAAACTTTTAAAAATTATATTTCTTATTTTTATTGAAGTATAATTAACATATAGTATTCTGTTAGTTTCAAATGTACAATGTAATGATTCAACAATTCTGTACATTACTCAGTGCTCATGAAGATAAGTGTACTCTTGACCCCTCCTTTATCTATATCCCCCCCCCCGCCCACCTCACCTCTCCTCTGGCAACCACCACTTTGTTCTCTGTATTTGAGGGTCTGTTTTTTTGTTTGTCTCTTTTTTTTTCTTTGTTTGTTAATTTGTTTCTTAAATTCCATACATGAGTGAAATCATATGGCATTTGTCTTTCTCTGATTGACTTATTTCACTTAGCATTATACCTCTAGGTCCATCTATGTTGTTGCAAATGGCAAGATCTCATTTTTTTAAATGGCAGAGTAATATTCCAGTGTGTGTGTGTCTGTGTGTGTGTGTGTATACACACACCCCACATCTTCTTTATCCATTTATCTATGGATGGACACTTGGATTGCTTCCATATCTTGGCTATTGTAAATGACACTGCAATAAATACAGAGGTGCATATATCTTTTCAAATTAGTGTCTTCATTTTCTTTGGGTAAATACCCCATAGTAAAATTATGGATCATATGGTAATTCTATTTTTAACTTTTTGAGGAACCTCCATACTGTTTTCCACAGTGGCTGTACCATTTATATTCCTACCAATAGTGCATAAGGGATCCATTTTTTCCATATCCTCACCAACACTTATTATTTCTTGTGTTTTTGATTATAGCCATTCTGACAGGTGTAAGGTAATATCTCATTGTGGTTTTGATTTGCCTTTTCCTGATGATGAGTGGTGTTGAACATCTTTTCATGTGTCTGTTGGCCATCTGTATATCTTCTAAAAACATTTTTTTTCTGCTTTATTAAAGATTAATTGCCCATATAGTTGTGGGTTTATTTTGTGGGTTTTCTGTTCTGTTCCATTGATCTATGTGTCTATTTTTGTGCCAGTACCATGCTGTCTTGATGATGACAGCTTTGTAATAGAGCTTAAAGTTTGGGATTATGCTTCCAGTTTTGCTTTTCTTTTTCAAGATTGCTTTGGCTATTTGGGATATTTTTGTGGTTCCATACAAATTTTAGGATTGTTTGTTCTAGCTTTGTGAAAAATGCTGGTGGTATTTTGATAGGGATTGCATTAAATGTGTTGATTGCTTTGGGTAATATAGACATTTTAATAACATTTGTTCTAATCCATTAACATGGAATTTTTTTCTAGTTCTTTGTGTCATTTTCAATTTCTTTCATCAGTGTTTTATAGTTTTCAGCATACAGAACTTTTACCTCTTTGGTTAGGTTTATTCCTAAGTATCTTACGGTTTTTGGTACAACTGTAAATGGGATTGATTCCTTGATTTCTCTTTCTGCTGCTTAATTATTGATGCACAGAAATGCAACAGATTTCTCTACATTGATTTTGTATCCTGCAACTTACTAAATTTGTGTTATCAGTTCTAATAATTTTTTGGTGGAATGAAATCTTGCTTTTTGCAATGACATGAATGGAGCTACAGAGTATTATGCTAAGTGAGATAAGTCAGAGAAGACAAATACCATATGACTTTACTCATGTGGAATTTAAGAAACAAAACAAATTCACATGGGGGAAAAAAAAGAGAGGCAGACCAAGAAATAGACTCTTAACTCTATAGAACAAGCTAATGGTTACCAGAGGGAAAGAGGGTGGGGGGATGGGTGAAATAGGTGATGGGGATTAACAGGGGTACTTGCGATGAGCAGTGGGTGTTATATGTGGGTGATGGATAAATTCTATATCTGAAACTAGTGTTACACTGTATGTTAACTAATTGGAATTTAAAACTTGAAAAAAAATTTTTTTCTCATACTTGCATAATTTTGAGAAAGAGGGAGATAAGGAAGTGAAATGGACATGTCCTTAAAGGGTTTGAAATTGGGATAGTGTGTGTGTCCAGGTTGTGGAGAATGGGTATGAAGAAAGGTGGGTTTAAAGGCTTAGAAAAGTGGGTTTGGAAACTCACAGGAATAAGAGATGAGGTAGGGAGAGAGGAGGGGAGAAACATCATATATAATGGTTTACTGATCATAGAGAATCAAAGGCCACGAATGTAAATGCTTGGAGTTTGGGAAGAGATGTGAAAGAGGAAAAGATAAAATGACACATGAATTTATAAAGTGATTGGGGGAAGAAATGCAGATGGCAAAGCTGGGGTGAAAACAGTTGGGTTTTAGGACTTAAAGTGACATGGAAAAACACAGTGTTAAGATTTTATAACCTTTCTATTTTTAAGATGACATGTTTTATCTTAATACCAAAATAATACATGCTAATTAATGGGACGAAATATGTTAATAGAAAAATTTTAGAGAAGAATAAGAATTAGTCATAATCCCACTACCTAGAGCTGACAACTGTTAATATTTCCATATTTTTATCTGATCCATCTATATGTTCACCAAATGGCATTATATTATACCCACATAAACCTACATACTTGTAAATTCCTCTTCTTTTTTGTCATTCAATAATAAATAATTTACTCTTGTTGTTAGATGTTATTCTACCATATCACTTTGAATAATACTTTTTGTTTTTCCTAACAGTTTTTGCAGGTAGTTCCTTTTCTCCTGAGGTGTATAGAGTGGAAGTATTAAGCACACAGTGACATTCCTGTACTCCCAGGTCTGGGTCATTACATTCCAGGCCTACTACTTTAAGTTGCTGTGCTTGGCTCATTGCTCATGTCTGTTCAAATGTTCCCATAGACAGTTCAGGACAATTCCAGAATTCTTCCCTTTTGGGGGTGGAGGAAATTTTTAATATTTACAAATAATTTTCTATATGCATTATCCATTCTATTTTCATACCAGCCCAGCAAGGTAGTTATTATTATTGTTTAAATTTTGTGGATGAGAAACTTTAAGCTCAGAGAGCTTGAATAACTTTTCTAAGGATATGCAATGCATAGGTAGTGAAGCCAAAAATAAAATTTATGTTCTCTTTCTTAAAACTCCATTCTTGTTCTTTTACTCCCTAAAGGAATAAAAAGAGAGGATGATTATTAAAATAGTCTGAATCTCAAGTATAAAATTGGAAGGATTGCAAATGTCACAAACCCAGTAACTCACATATTAACAGAGTAGTTAAACCAGCTGGTAGAAATGGACAGAAAACCACAATTATAGAAGCCACATTTGGAGGTCAGGTTTCTATTTGGCACATGCTAAATAATTGCCTAATGCTCTCACCACTTTGCCCTAAAATATGTTTCCTGTTCCTGATAATTGGTGTTATGGTGGTCTAAGAGGGGGTTGGAAAGAAATGTCACACTCCCAGGGCTTAGGCTTGTTACTGGGCCTTGAAATGGTATCCCATTCCCTACACTTATAGGGCTAAAACCTTCCATACAGGTTATACTGGGAGTTGCTGGGGACATTGAAAAAATACAGAAATTAAATCTATTAGAAACATAAGGAACTTAGGACCTGGCAAGTGATATCTTGACTTTATGTGCTGGGGTCATGGCAAAATTAAATTTAGCAGCATAAAGCTGAAGGAAATGCTAATGAGAAGTTACTACCTAATAATATTTGCAGAGCCTTGACAGGTTTTGAAGGGAACATGGAAGTGGATACAATTCCTGTTCAGGGCATAATAGCTATAAGAGGACTAGTAAAGCATGCTCTTGGGACAAAAATGCTTATCAGTATAAGGTTAATTACCTCTTTGAGGACATTGACAGAAGTGACATTGACAAGAACATGAAAGCAGAAGGCCTTGAAAATCATGCTCTTCACACATTTGGTGGAAGAAATACAGGGAGATGTAAAACGAAATCATCTTGCCATACTGCATACCACCCCCCTTTTCTCTTTTCTCCTCCCTTCTAAGACTGAAAAAGAACCATTCTTAACTGGGTATAGTTCATTCACATTTCAGAATTTTCTCGATGTTTATCTTGAAATTGCAGCAGGAGCCTTAGAAATGATTCACTAAAAAGCTGAATCCAGTCCAGCACATCCAAAGTGCAGTGTTTTAGAATTTTTCCAGATTGACATTGAATAGAGTTTAGCCATTTATTACTCTTTATTATGGAAGGCAGTAGTCTGTGAGGACCATCCTGACTAAAATAGGTTCTTTTTTTTTTTCCTTCTAGAATGCCAAATAGAATTGGCAGTACTCCTTGAAAATTAATTCAAAGTGTACATAACTATTTTAAAGGCTGAATTTACATTACATATTCTTTCTGAACAAGATAGCATTAGACCACAAATAATACTGCAGTAATAAAAATACACTGTATGTTTAGTATAATAGCACACATTTAGATCCAGGCACTGTTCTAAACTTTAACAATTATTAACTCATTTTATCCTCATAATAACATTTTGAGGTGGGCATTATTATTATTATTATTATTATTATTATTATTATAGATGATAAAAGTAAGACACAAAAAAGTTAAGATTGCCCCAAATTTTACAAGAGTTATGTAATAGAGGCCAGGACTGAGCACAGAAAATATGATTCCATGTCTTAAATCCTTAACTTCCATGCCCTCTTGCCTCTCTGGACACACTGATCTTAGCTATTTACCTGTATGCAAATTACAACATTCATTTTCCCACTGTAATGCCTAACTTGACTAACAGATTTACCATTTACAGTCGGGTACTGCTTATTCTATTCTTTTTCTTGCCTGGAAGATGAATTCATTCCAGACTATATCATAATGAAATGTACATATAGAAAATATGGCAGGAACATACCAGGAAACAAGCAGTTTTGAAGTCAGTGATGAAAGGCTTTAAATGCACACATATAATTGCTGTAGTTCCCAATCTTATTCATTACTATTAGCTTCCAGAGTGTCTATGCTGTCTGTCCTCTCACTAAGGTGATTTTATCTTTCAGATGCTAAAACATGAAGCTCAGACATTTCAACTCTGCTTCTAATTAAATCATTGTATTGCACGTTTGAGAATGTACGTAGAACACATTTCTGATGGCTTTGTTGGGCAGGTAAGTTAGCTGGGAAATTAGCTAGCAAAGCAGGAAAATCTTAGGCTCAGGAATCAATTTCCATCCCAGGTAGAGCATTTACTACAAGTTCATGTTTGGCAATTACTTAACCATTGCATTGTCCTTTACCATCTGTAAAATGGAGATATTTCTCACCTCCTCACAGAGTGTGACAATAAGAGCATTATTATTATTAGGACAGATTCTTCAAGTGGGCTGCTTTGATTGCTAGTGTATCTACTTACGAATAGTTAAGTAATATTGATAATATTTGAGGCTTTGTTTTATAATAAAACAAACCAATTGGTAAAAGAACTTGACTCGAATTCAGAAGAACATTTAAAAAAATTTTGGATATTCCTTCCAATCTTTCCATGCATGATTTAGATTCTTGATCAGTGGCCTCATATATGAACTGTGCATTCTGTTATTATAAAACATATCACTTTGTATTGTATTTAATTTCTTTACATGTAGGTCTGTCAGATATGACTGTGAACTCTTAGAAAGGAGCAATACCCATCAATCTTCATAGCTTCAACATCTGGCACACTGCTACAGAATAGATGCTTATTAAATGACTGTGTAATAAATAAACAAACCAATTTTAAATACTCAGTGTAGTTATCAGTTGAAACACTGCATTATTTTAGAATACTGTAATATCAGTTGAGTGACAGTACATTTAATTAATCATACTTAACTGAGAATAGCTTTGGCTATTCTCGTTTTCCTGTATACTTCATGAAAGCTAGGTTCTTTTGGGACATTCATGCCAAAATAATGTGGTTATGTCTTTTGGTAATAAATGGATGTTTTCTCTGGAATTGTATTAACAGAGTAAGTGGTTCAACTGATAAAAACAATGTATAATGCTCTAAGGATTAAACCAAAGGAAAGTTTCTGGGGGAAAAAAAAAAGCACATTGTTCTAGTATTTAAATTAAGTTGCTATTGTAATTTTCTCAAAAGTTGAATCAGTGATAATCCTATTTGTAGTATGGATAACTGATAATTAAAATGCTTATGCTTGGCAATGGAGTTATAACCCAAGAGGCAAAAATTGTGTACTTTATCTGGTATAAATAAGGCTATACTAGAAGAAAAGAACATTTCTGTGATTCCAGTGTGACTTGCATGTGATAACACTGGAGTGTATGATTGGCTCATGTATTAAAATTAGGGGTTATGGAGGAAATAGAGACTTTAGTATCATTATTCCTTTTCCAGAGCCAGCTCTCAATTAGTGAGATGGGATCCATTATTCTTCCCCCTGCTTTTCTCCTGTGGCCCTTTACCTTTGCTCTACTTGAACTGAAGAGAACATTCAGGGATTTGTGGCAATCTACTGAAATTTTTATAACCTGAATTGACTTTTCAGGTTCAGCCAGCAACACCCAGGATATTAAACTGACACTTCTGAATTTCCCAAGGCTGCTAGCACACATCTGCTATTCATTTCCACACAGTTTATAGAGTGACTATTTTCTAAGTCACGGGGGTCTGCAGAAAGTTGTTGCAGACAGGATTTCTGAAAAGAAGAGTAAAGGTGTGACATACGCCATAAGATTGTCCCAGATGCTTGATGTTGGCAATTAGGCTAACCATTACTGTCAGGCTAGTTTCAATCGGCTTTCAGTGGTGCTGAACAATTCAAATAGGAGAGGCAAGAATGACCAAAGAAATGACAGGAGTGAAGATGGTATTGTTTGAGGAATGATCTAGAAGAAATTGTTTGGAATGAAGCAGACCAGTCAGTGCAGGAATGTGTTGTGTGGTCCAAATGTCTCATTCCATGAGGGATATAAAATTGGGCGCACGCTTTTACATTGGCAAGATTCTGAGAACAAGGTTAGTTTCCCAGACTAGACCCCGGAAGTCATTTAAAGCTATAGTGAAAATTGCGGTTAAAATGAAAACCAGTAGAAAATATTACTATTACCATACCCATGAATAGGGAAGCGATATGGAACAGTAGTTAAGAGCTGGAGATTTTTCTCTTATTAGTTGTATGACCTTGTGCACATTACTTAATCATGGTAGATTTTAGTTTTCTCATCTATAAAATGATAATGAGAATAGTACCTACCTCAGAGATTAGTTTTGAAGATTACATAAAATAATGCAGTGAAGCACACTGAGCATTTCCTGAAACATATGAAACACTCAAGAAGTTTTAGTTATTATCTCCTAATTAATATAAGATTATGATTGTGCCTAAAGAGAAGAGAGCTGCCTGGAGAGTTTTCTACTTTTAGGAGGGTTGAAAGGAGAAAATGCAAACAATCACCGAGTTTACCAAGTTGCTCAAAGAGCAGAAAAACAGCTCCCATTGTATATGATGAACCCATCAGACAGCCCAGTTTATTTCATTAAGTGAGAAACTTATTAATATATTTTTTAAAGATTTTATTTATTTATTTGACAGAGAGAGACAGAGTGAGAGAGGGAACACAAGCAGGGGGAGGGGAGAGGGAGAAGCAGGCTTCCCGCAGAGCAGGGAGCCCAATGCGGGGCTCGATCCCAGGACACTGGGATCATGACCTGAGCCGAAGGCAGACGCTTAACGACTGAGCCACCCAGGCGCCCCAGAAACTTATTAATATTAACAGACTTTGTAGAGTGGTATTTTGTTTGGTACTAGGAAATCCCAGCAGTTCAATTGTATAAATAGTATCTTATAGTTGTATTACCTTGAAGATGACCAACTTTGGGGGAAAACATTTTTACTACTTTCATTTGCCAAATGCTTGACAAATAACCAGGACCCTTTCAGAGAATTGACAAAGTCAAAAGTATTTTCATAATAATACTAAGATGTTATTTGCCTTTCTTCCCTTTCTTTCTTTAATAAATATACAGTGGGATTTTCCAGAGGCTCTGTGCTGCATAATATTGCAACAACATGAACGAAGAAGGAGAATCCAGTTCTCTTCTACTAAGACAGATATTAAAGAATTGCAAAAAAACGCAACTCTACTTACTAGAGTGTTTTGTTTTAGAAAACATAGTTTTTCCTTTTTATAAACATATGCTATTTATGTTACATGTAATGAGTTTGTTATTGTTATTTTAAAATAATTACCTATTTTAAAAGTTCTCAGTTGAAATACAAAACATGAGAAATATTGATAGATAAAACCCACATAAACAAAAGCTCTTTGGGGTCCTCAATAATTTTTACAAGTGCAAAGTGGTCCCAGAATGAAGAATCTGAGAACTCTTAAAGCGTTTGTAGATGCAGGGACATTTACACAGTTTTAGAAGCTTCTCAACAGGATAGAGAGCAAAATGCTAATAACTAGGATCAGAGGTCACGATTTTGTTTTGTAATATTCCTATTAAATACACCTTTAGTGAACCTCTGTATGTGTGAGAGCCACAAATGACCTCCTAACATCAGCCCATGTGCTAAAGTAGCTAAATAACTATCTCCCTCCTAGTCTCTACCTGTGTTTGGTGCTGTCATGGACCCTAGAACCGGCCCGTTTCTGTGCATACATTTGTTACTCCATTACTTCATTTAAAAAGCAACAGCTAGGCACTTAGCCACTTTCTGAGCCAATAATAGAAGTGAAAATAAAAAAGGGGGGGGGATATGGTCTTTGTCTTCATAGAGCTTACAATCTAGAACAAGAGACACATATTTAAATATATATTTAAAATAATTATAAATGCTAAGATTAGGGTGTTTTTGAAAGCCAAGCCAACATCATAAGGAATATTCTTCACTGTTCTTTTTCCTTTAAGTTAGTCTAAATCTGAAGTTCTAAGTAACTCTATTTGATCAAATGTGATAATACTGTTATAGTAATGTCCCCTGTGAATCCCACTTCCCCTTATTATACACTATGTAGTCTTTCCCAAATGATTCTTAGCTTGGCCATGAGTCTTGCCTTGGCCAATAAGAGTATAAGAGACTTGAAAAATGCTTGTGCCCTGGGATTTCCCCTTTCTTGCTTCTGGGAACTTTTCTGCTACATGTAAAGAAGTCAGAGCTGGACTGCTCACATATGCCTAGCTGTTAGTTAGAGCTAATTGCCAGACATAAGGAAGGCCATCTTATACTGTCCAGCCCTGGTTAAGTAGCCAGATGATTACAGCTGCATGTGAGATGAAAGCAGAGACCAGCCCAAATTGCTGGCCCACAGAAATGTGAGCAAACTCCCGTCTTAAAACTGGTAAATTATATAATACATGACTCTTAGTGGAAGGCAGGACCACCTTCTACCCTGGGCAGCTAGAATGTAGAGCATGATCTATTTTTAATTTTTCTAAGAACTATTTTTGCCTTTCTTTTACAATATACTGCTTTTATTTTTTGGTTGTGGTATTTGTTCTTTGTTTTTCATTTGTAAGAATTTTAATTATACCGTATTTGGTTATTTCTTTTCATCCTTGCATTACCTTTATTTCTTTTCAGTTACTTGGTATGTATGTCCCTATGTTTTATGTTGGAGACTTTACTAAAATGTCTGGTTATTATTTTGCCTATATTGATTTAAGAGTAAACATTGAAAAGATGATTGGAGGTTCTGAGTATTTGGGCAAGGATTGTTTGAAAGGTTGGTTTTGCTTAAGGGGTGGTAGGGTGTCTAGGCTTTTCACTGGAGACTTCCACATCAAGATCTGCATTATTCTCTTCAAGGAAGCTACGTTTCTCTAGAAAAGTGTCCTCTAACCACCTATCCTAATCATTTCCTTTTGGGTGTTTGGGTAGGAATAAGTTCAGTGATAAAATTTGTTCTGTAGCTGAGCAGCAAAAGGGAACTGGAATGTCCCATCATTCATATTGTTCATGAGCATATGATACCTTTGCTTCAACCTTGCTCTTCTGTATGTATGGAGTCCCAGAGTCAGGAACTTCTCTGGTTCAAATTCTCCAGGATATATACCTCCCTTTTCCTGTGGCTGTGTATAGTAGCCAAACCTAGTGCTTCTATGTAAAAGAAACTTTAGAAACTTTTTATGTACTTTTTGTACAGACTTCAAACAATCTAGCTATCTTCAGTTTTGTACCCCATCCCCAAGACCTCTGCAGTACCTGGTTGCTGGAGTCCTTGCCCTTTCTTGGGTTCCTCAGAGTGAACCAGCCAGCTTCTTGTAAGTATTCTCTTCTGCTGGCAGTTTAGTTTGACCTTTTGCTGTGAAAATTTATTTGCCATTCCTCTGAGTTCAGCCTTCATATACTTTAGTTTCCCACTACAAACGTTTCTAGTTTCATTGAAAATAAGAGTAGAATTTTTGTTCCTTGTGCTTATTATTTTGGGAAGATTTTTGAGAAGACGAGTGATATATCTTTATTTTAAAACCAGTTTTTTAAATTTTTTTAAATTGCCTATTGGATAAGTCTCTGAGCATGGCATATGGGCCCTTCATGATCTGACAGTCTCCCACCCTGCCCAGCCTTCAAAGGTTATATATTTTTATAGGCAACTTAGTCACGTGTAGCCTGAGTTCCAGATTTACTATTAGCATTCGTCTGAACAATTCATGTGCATTTCTGGCTTGTTTTCTTATTCTTCTGCACCTTTATTAGTCCAGCTGCCTAGAATGCCCATGAGACCAACTCTCTGGCTTATCTCTTTATGAACAGGGATAGACAGTCTCTCTTATGTGTGCTCACAGAACACAACCAGTGTAACAACTATAGGTTTTGAAATTATGTTTCCTTAAATGTCTCCCCAGCTAGACTCTGAAATTGTTGAGGGCAGGGATGTAACTAATCATTTTTATATTACCAGTGCCTGACATATGGTTTGTTTGTTCATTTAATTTTATTTTAAATTTCTTTTCTTTTAATTGAGGTAAAATTGGTATATAACATTATACAATTGACGCTTGAGCAATGCAGGTTTGAACTGCATGGGCCCACTTATATGTGATTTTTTTCCAATAAATATATTAGAACATTTTTTAGAGATTTGTGACAACTTAAAAAAATTTACAGATGAAACTTTAGCCTAGATACCAAAAAAAAAGTTGGGTATTATTATAAGAATACAGTATATAATACATATAACACATAAACATGTGTTAATTGATCATTTATATTATCGGTAAGGCTTCCAGTCAACAGTAAGCTATTAGTAGTGAAATTTTTGGTGAGTCAAAAGTTATTCATGGATTTTCAGCTCACTTAACTCCCACATTGTTCAAAGGTCAACTGTGTAAGTTTCAGGTATACAACATTATAATTTGATATTTCTATGCAGGACAAGGTGGTCACCACTAAAATCTAGTTACTATTTATTACCATACAGTTGACACCTTTCATCCATTTTGCCCAGCCGCCACATCCTTCCCTTCTGCTAACCACCAGTCTGTTTTCTGTATCTAGTTTGTTTTTGTTTTGTTTGTTCATTTGTTTTGTTTTGTTTTAGATTACAAATATGAGTGAAATCTTATATTTGTCTTTCTCTCTGACTTATTTCACTCAGCATAATACCTTCAAGGTCCATTCATGTTGCTACAAATGGCAAGATTTCATTTTTTATGGCTGAGTAGTGTTCCATTGGGGGGAAATATATATATATGCACCATATCTTCTTTATCCATTAGTGGACATTTGGGTTGTTTCCATTTCTTGGCTATTTATAAATAATGCTGCAATAAACATAGGGGTACATATATTGTTTTGAATTAGCATCTTTGTATTCTTCAGATAAATGCCCAAAAATGAAATAGGTAGATTGAATGGTAGTTCTGTTCTTAATTTCTTGAGAAATCTCCACACTATTTTCCATAGTGGCTGCACCAATTTACATTCCCACCAACAGTGTTCCGTGATTTCCTTTTTTCCACATCCTCACCAACACTTGTTATTTCCCATGTTTTGGTAATAGCCATTCTAACTGGTGTGAGGTGTTATCTCATTGTGGTTTTGATTTATATTTCCCCAATAATTAGTGATGTTGACTATCTTCATGTGCCTGTTGGCCATCTGTATGTGTTTTTTGGAAAAATATCTATTTAGATCCGCTGCTCTTGTTTTTTGTTATTGAGTTGTATGAAATCTTTATATATTTTAGATATTAATTCCTTGTCAGATGTATGATTTGCAAAAATCTCCTCTCATTCAGTAGGTTGACTTTTCATTTTGATGATGGTTTCTTTCACTGTGCAGAAGCTATGTAATCTCATTTGTTTATTTTTTTTTTTTTGTTTCCCTTACCTTTGGAGTCAGATGCACAAAAATATTGCTAAGACTAATGTTGAGAAGCTCACCACATCTGTTTTCTTCTAGGAATTTTATGGTTTCAGGTCTGATATTCAAGTCTTTAATCCACTTTGAGTTAATTTTTGTCTATGGTGTAAGATGATAGTATAGTTTCATTCATTTGCATGCATCTGTTCAGTTTTTCCATCACCATTTATTTTTATTTTTTTTAAAAGATTTTATTTATTTATCTGAGAGAGAGAGAGTGAGAGCACAAGAGTTGGGAGGGTCAGAGGGAGAAGCAGACTCCCTGCTGAGCAGGTAACCCGACGTGGGGCTCAATCCCAGGACTCCAGGATTATGACCTGAGCCCAAGGCAGACACCCAACCAGCTGAGCCACCCAGGCACCCCTTTCCATCACTATTTATTGAAGAGACTGTCCTTCCCATTGTATGCTCTTAGCTCCTTTATTTTAAGTTAATTGTTCATATATGTGTGGATTTAATTCTGAGCTCTCAATTCTGTTCCATTCATCATTATGTCTGTTATTATGTTAATGTCTACTGTTTTGATTACTATAGCTTTGTAGTATAGTTTAAAATTAGGGTGCATGATTTGTTCAATTGTGTTCTTCTTTCTCAAGATTGCGTTTGCTTTTGTATTGCTGGGATCTTTTGTAGTTACATACATATTTTAAAATTTAGAATTATTTGTCCTAGTTCTGTGAAAAATGCCATTGGAATTTTGCAGAGATCGCATTGAATCTGTACATTGCTTTGAGTGGTATGAATATTTTAGCAATATTAATTCATTTAATCCATGAGCATGGACTACCTTCCCATTGATTTGTGTGTTTTAGTTTTCAGTGTACAGGTCTTTCACCTCCTTGGTTAAAATTACTTCTAGGTATTTTATTCTTTTTGATGCAGTTGTGAATGGGATTATTTTCTTAATTTGTCTTTCTGATAATTGGTTATTAGTTTATAGAAACACCACAGATTTCTATATGTTGATTTTATTTTTTGCTACTTTACTGAATTTATTTATTAGTTCTAACAGTTTTTTTGGTGGAGTCTTTTGGGTTTCCTATGTATAGTATCATGTCATCTGCAAATAGTGAGTTTTTACTCCTTTTTAATTTGGGTGACTTTTATTTATTTTTCTTGCCTGGGTGACTTTTATTTATTTTTCTTGCCTAATTGCTGTGGCTAGGACTTCTGATACTATGTTGAATAAAAGTGGTGGAAGTGGGCACCCTTGCCCTATTTCTGATTTTAAAGGAAAAGCTTTTAGCTTTTTACCATTGGGTATGTTAGCTGTGGATTTATTGTATATGGCCTTTATTGTGTTTAGGTATATTTCCTCTATACCCACTTCACTGAAAGTTTTTATCATAATGGATTAAGATAATTTTTGTGCACCTGTTGAAATAGTCATATGATTTTGTCCTTTATTTTGTTAAGGTGGTGTATTACATTGATTTGCAGATGTTGAACCATCCTTACATCCCTGGAATAAATTCTGTACACTTGATCACAGTATATGATCTCTTAAATGTATTGTTGAATTTGGTTTGCTAGTATTTTATTGAGAGTTTTTGCATCTATGTTCATCAGTGATATTTGCCTGTATTTTGTGTGTGTGTGTGTGTGTGTATGGTGTCCTTGTCTAGTTTTGGTATCAAGGTGATACTGGCCTCATTAAGTGAATTTGGAAGTGTTTCAGTTTTTTGGAAGAGTTTGAAAAGGATAGGCGTTGACTCTAATTGAATGTTTGGTAGAATTCACCAGTGAAGCCATCAGGTCCTGGACTTCTGTTTGTTTAGAGGTTTTTGTTTTTTAAAGATTTTTTTTAAAAGATTTTATTTATTTGAGA
This sequence comes from Neomonachus schauinslandi, assembly GCF_002201575.2. Classification (NCBI taxonomy): domain Eukaryota; kingdom Metazoa; phylum Chordata; class Mammalia; order Carnivora; family Phocidae; genus Neomonachus; species Neomonachus schauinslandi. The sequence goes on along the minus strand of NC_058405.1, from coordinate 44,467,326 downwards.
GAGAGAGAGTGCACAAGCAGAGTGGGGTGCAGAGGGGCAGAGGGAGAGGGAGAAGCAGACTCCCCGCCGAGCAGGGAGCCCAGTGTGGGGCTAGATCCCAGGAAGGCATCTGCTTAACTGACTGAACCACCCAGGTGCCCTGTTTTTTTAAAGATTATTTATTTATTTATTTTGGGAGGGGAGAACAGAGGGAGAGGGAGAAGTAGACTCCCCGCTGAGCAGGGAGCCTGAAGCGGGGCTTGATCGCAAGATCCCGGGATCATGACCTGAGCCAAAGGCAGATACTTAACTGACTGAGTCACCCAGGTGCCCCTGTTCAGAGGTTTTTGATTACTGAGTCAATCTCCTTACTAGTAACTAGTCCATTCAGATATTCTATATCTTCCAAATTCAGTCTTGTAAGATTATACATTCCTAGGGATTTATCCATTTCTTGTGGGTTGCCTAATTTCTTGTAGGTTTTGGTGTACAATTGTTCATAGTAGTCTCTTATGATCCTTTGTATTTTTGTAGTGTCAGTTGTAATTTCTTTTCTTTCATTTCTGATTTTATTTATTAGAGCCCTCTTTTTTTTTTCTTGGTGAGTCTAGCTAAAGGTTTATCAATTTTATAAAATCTTTTCAAAGATCCAGCTCTTAGTTTCGTAGATCTTTCTATTTTTTTTAGTCTCCATTTCATTTATTTCTGCTTTGATGTTTATTATTTCCTTTTTTCTACTGACTTTGGGCTTCATTTATGCTTTTTTTCTAGCTCCTTTAGATGTAAATTTAGGTCATTTATTGAGATTCTTTTGGTTTCTTGAGGTGAGACTGTATTGCTATGATCTTCCCTCTTAGAACTGCTTTTGCTGCATCCCAAAGATTTTTGTGTGTTTTATTTCTGTTTTCATTTGTCTCTAGGGATTTTTTTATTTCTTCTTGGATTTCTTTGATGATCCACTGGTTGTTTATTAGCATGTTGTTTAATCTTCACATATTTGTGACTTTTCCAGTTTTCTTTCTGTGATTGCTCTCCAGTTTCATACCATTGTGATCTGAAAAGATGCTTGATATAATTTTAGTTTTCTTAAATTTATTTAGATTTGTTTTGTGGCCTAAGAGATGATCTATCCTGGAGAATGTTCCATGTGCACTTGAGAAGAATGTATATTCAGCTGCTTTTGGATGAAATGTTGTGTATATATCTATTAAATCTGTCTGGTCTCATGTGTTGTTTAAGGCTGATGTTTCCTTATTGATTTCCTGTTTGGATGATCTGTTCATTGATATAAGTGGGATATTAAAGTCTCCTGATATTATTTTATTGCTGTCAATTTCTCCTTTTAATTCTAATAGTATTTGCTTTATATATTTAGGTGCTCCTATGTTGGGTGCATAAATATTTACAAATGTTATATTTTCTTGCTAGATTGACCCCTTTATCTTTATGTAATGCCCATCTTTGCTTTCATTACACTCTTTGTTTTAAAGTCTATTTTATCTCATATAAAGGGGCTACCCAGCTTTCCTTGGTTTCCGTTTGCATGAAGCATCTTTTTCCATCTCTTTACCTTTAATCTGTGTGTCCTTACATCTGATGTGAGTCTCTTGTAGGCAGTGTATAGATGGGTCTCTATTTTTTTATTCATGCATCTACTCTGTGACTTTTGATTATCCCTGGTGTGGGCTGTGTGCACCCATCTGCTGTAGTGAGCCATGTCTGTAGCATGGGTATGGGGAAGACTAGTGCCTAGTTGTGAGGCATAGCCATGTCTGCTACACAGGAGTGGGTAGGCATGGTGTCCTGCCTGGCCACAACACATGGTGGGTGGGTGGGGCTGGCACCTAGCCTGGCCATGAAGCACAGCTGTGCCAAGACACAGGTTGGGCTGGGCTGATGCCAGACTTGGGCATGACATGCAGATGTGCTGCAAGGGGTGGGTGGGGTTCTTAGCTGAGTATGCCCACCAGCTCTAGCAGGTTAGAGGGATTGTTCCAAAATAGTGCCCTCTGGTGCTGACTTTAGCAAAGTAGGATGTGGTGGCAAATACCGTGTCCATCAGTGTCTCAGTCCTTGGGGAAGGCCTCAGTGTTTTCCACCTCTCCAGCAGGCACTTTAAGATTAGTCATTGCCCTTCATATATGGTCTAGGAGTTTTTCAAATTGGTGTTTTGGGCTGGATCCTGGGGTGGGTGAGTCTGCACAGGAGCCTGTAAAGAGCATGTTCTCCCTGTTTTGCAGTTCTGTGGTTTCCTGTCTGTAATCTTTGTTGGTTTTCAAAGCCTGACATTCAGAGTACTTGTCTTTCTGGTGTGTGCAGGATCTAAAGGATTGATGCCTGATGTGGAACTCAAACCCTTCTCTCCTTAGGGAAAGTTTCACATTTTTTATTACCCCAAAAAGTTCCATATTTTTGAGAGATCCCTCCCAGTTGTGAATCACTGTATTGGGTTTGGGTTTTGTTTTGTGTTGTTTTTTGGTGAGATGGTGTCTTTGCCTCTCCTACTCCTCTCAATGCTGTCCTTTTTGTTCTTTGTTGTAGAGGCTTTGTCCATAGAGTTTTCTGGTCTTTGTCAGAGGAAATTATTCCATATGTAGTTATATATTTGTCATATCTGTAGGAGGGAGTGAGTTCAGGATCTTCCTATGCCACCATCTTGAACCCCTCTCCTGGCATATAGTTTTAATGTGTGTCTAATTAATTAATTAATTAAAACTTTGAAAGTTTACCTTGGTTTTTCTCCCTTGGAAGATGTAGTTCTGCTATGGTGTGGATATTATCCATCAAGTTAACAGTGATGATCAGGAATTTCTGTGGAATTATAGAATTCAAGGGTTGGATTCATTTGATCAGAATTGGATCAGTACCTATAGCTATGATAGATTACTATGTGTCAGGCACAGGACTAAGCAGTTTACATGCATTGTTTTGTGCAGTATTCAATTGAAATATAATTTTGGCTAACTTTCAGCTAGTCTCATAGTGTTTTAATTTGTGAGTAAAAATTTTAATAAGGCTGCTTAATTCTATTGTGGCATTATAACATGAATTTTTAAGTGAAGTACAGTGATCAAAGTTTAGAATTACAGGTTCTTATTCTCTAATTTTTCATAGGCTTAATTACTATTGGTTTTAATTGACTGAAAGCTCTTGAGGGCATATATTATAGCATTAAATCTCCAGTACCTATTACAGTACATAGTACTATATGTCTAGCACCTCTGACCGTGCCTAGCACATGGCAGGGTTCAATAAATATCTTTGAATGAATGAATGACATAGAATGTGGTCTTTATATAACTCAGAGTGTGGGCTCATAGTGCTATAAATTTCAGGGCTGAAGTGGTAGGGAAAAGCCCATGGAGAGGATGGGACTTTAGATGATGTTTGAAGATTGTACAGGTTGGAGAGGTGAAGAAAGTAAAGACTTATCCTCAGGACCCTTGAAGCTGATGTAATACTGGAAGACACCCTCATCCCCAAATATGTCATGTGCTGGTATCACAGAGAGCTTTATTTCCCTCATAGATCAATTTGTTCACTTAAGGAATTGTGTCTTTAAATTACAAAAAAGATTCTTTGGGAGGAGTGACACATTTGCACATTAAAAGTTATTGCTGCATTAGTATAGATGGTGTGTTCTAAGCAGGCAGCTCAAATTGGTCTGTACTAATTTGGCTTATGGTGGGAAAGGAGGAAGACTCCATGTTGGACAGAGTGGGAGGCACCTGCGAAGGGCTTCCCTGAGGCACCTCTGCCTCTGTGCATATAGTGGGGCCTCTGAGAAGGCCAAGGAAAGTATAGAAGTAGAGAGGTGGGGCATTAAAGGCTAGTACTCTTTTACAAAGGACTATTTCCCTTACCTATAACTTTATTTTTTTTAAGATTTTATTTATTTACTTGAGAGAGAGCACGAGCAGGGGGAGGGAAAGGGAGAGTCAGACTCCCCGCTGAGCAGAGAGCCTGACATGGGGCTCCATCCTAGGACCCTAGGATCATGACCTGAGCTGAAGGACATGCTTAACAGACTGAGCCACCCAGGCGCCCCTCTATAACTTTCTTTGAAAAAGATACTAGTGACTTATTCCTTTAATAAAAGTGCAAATGATTGAAATTTGGAGATTATTCTGGAAATGAGCATTTTTGAGGGACCATTCATTTCTGAAGATAGATGGGCAGTTCTTACAGTTCTAGAAATATATCTTTTGGGAAGATATTTATTTCTAGTTAATGAAACAAAACAAAAATTTCAAGCTAATTAGCATGGAAGACATATTAAGTTTGACCCATCTTTTAAAATGTAGCCAATGGCATAAGATTCCATGGTTAATTCATCTTTGTTTCCCCAAGTGTTTAGTCCAGGGGATGGCATGTTATAAGCCCTCAAAAATATTTATAAATGAATGAAAAGAATTGTATATGTACAGTGAGAATCTCCAGTTTAATTAATGTTTCATTTTTTTTAAAGATTTTATTTATTTGAGAGAGAGCATGAGCAGGGGGAGGGAGAGGGAGAAGCCGACTCCCTGCTGAGCAGGGAGCCTGATGCTGGGCTCGATGTCAGGACCCTGGGATCATGACCTGAGCCTAAGGCAGATGCTTAACCGATTGAGCCACCCAGCGCCTCTGATTTTGTGAATTTGAATATTTTATTGTGTTTGTGAGTGACTTGGCATTCTAAAGCATTTCTAGAGTCTGATCCTAATGTGGAAACACATAGCAAATGTTGCAGACCCATTGATAGAAGTGGAAGCCAATTGGAATATTTTGGAAAACTAGAGAAATCCAAAACGGGAAATTCGTTGATCAGAAAATGTGGTAATTCCAATAAGCAAACAGGGAAATAACAGAAAATGTATTATCTATTATAGTGGTTTATAAATATGCATCTATACCTATATCTATATTTATATCTGTATCTCCATCTCTGGTTCCTAGCAGAGCTCCTAACCCTTACAGATTCTTGAGTAATAAGAGTATTAGGAACATTTTTTCTTCTACTATTTGGTCTTTGGCCCTGTTGCTGACCTAAATCCCTGTTCCCAAATCTCTTGGAATTCTGTGAGTGATAGGAATGTCTTTTGTTCTAATGAGGTGTCTCTTGGTGGGTTCCTGGATAGCTTTAGGATGGGGGCTGGTTACCAGAAAGATCAAGCCATGATTAGAAGCTTAGAACTTTAAGCCCCACCACCCCATCCTCTGGGAAGGGGAGAGGGCTGGAGATTAAGTTAATGATCCATCATACCTATGTAATGAAGCTTTCATAAAAACTCCCAAAGTATGGGGTTCAGGAAACTTGGTGAACACATCTATGTGCTGGGAGAGTAACCCACCCCAAACTCCACAGAAACAGAAGCTCCTGCACTTTGGACCCTTCCAGATCTTGCTCAGTGTATTTCTTTATCTGGTAGTTCACCTACATCCTTTATTGTATCACATATTATAAACTATAAATGTAAGTGTTTCAGTTCCATGAACTGTTCTAACAAATGATCAAATCCAAGGAGAGGGTCATGGGAGCCTCTGATTTGTAGATATGACCTACTGCTTGTGATTGGCATTGCAACTGGGGAGCTGTCTTGTGGGACTGAGCCCTTAACCTGTGCAGTCTGTACTAACTCCAGGGAAGTGTCAGAATTGACTTAAATTGCAGGACACCCAGTTGATATCACAGAGGATTTCTTGGTGTGGGAAAAAAACCCCCACACATTTGGTGTCAGTAGTATTATGTGTGAGTAAAGGAGAAACATGGTGTTTTTCTTACACAGAAACAAATGAACAAAATACAAAAACCCCTGTATATAGTTAGGGGATGGTATATTTCTAAAGCTAGCCTGGTCTACTGATGGTCTGAGGTTTTTCTCTTAATGGCTTTCCTTTCTGTTATCAATAACTTCTAACAAATTAAGCAATGACAACCCCACGTTATGTGCGTAATTCAGAGTGTGGTAACACAGGCTGCTACTGTTAGTTCTCAATACTGTGTAGAAGCATGGTAACAAATGCTGTTCCCAGAATGACTTGTCATGTGCTGTTTCTGTGAAATGAGCCTGTGTTTGGCCGTAGGTCTGGGAAGGAGAGCTCCTGCACTTGCTGACTTTCTGAGTGTGCGAGGACAGAGCTGTTGGGTGAGGGTCTACCAACAGGCAGCCTCTTCCTAAATGTTTTTCTTTTAATTTATGATTAGATATTTTTTAATCTCTGGAAACTGGTATTGTGTATCTGGAGAGACAGAAGAGGATATGCCCTCACAGACCTGAAAATAAATGGATTTGAGGAAATAAAACAGAAAAAGGGATCATTAGGAAAGGGGCAAACTGTTGAGGAAACTGAGAGCCAGATACTGTCATAAAGACTTGAAATGCTGCAGCAGAGGTGGGGTTTTTTTTCTTTCCTTTTCTTTTCTTTCTTTCTTTTTTTTTTTTTTTTTAAATTTTATAGCTCTCTTCATTCTGAAAGGTCATAGCAATAAGGGAGATGAAGGGTTATTCTTTATGATCTCTAGTAATTTAAAGTACTGTAAACAAATAAATCCTGGGGATGAGGAAATGTTTATTAGCCTTAGGGGCCTTAGCAAGAGTTTAGTTAATATATTGATACACCAGATGGTTGAAATTAGAAGACAAAGATCAGTCCTCCGGAAGTATTAGTATCTTCACAGAACACTAAGTGTGAATTCTTATTATGATAGTACATGACATCTTCTTAAGAGTAAGAAGTACTCTTTTCCAAATAGATGCCTGACCCACATAGGAAATAATCAAACAGTGAACATGGAACACCTGCACATAGACACAGGAATTTGAGGAGACTAGAGAAGCACTTGGGAAATCTGTAAAGAGGAACTTGCGTAGGGTAATAGTTATCAGGCCTCCTATTTCATGTATGCTTTTGACTTGAATTATAATCTCTAATTCTAAAAAAAAAAAATCCTCAAATGAGTAGAAGGATACATTCTCTTAGTTCTTAAGTAAAATTATTATATACCTACAAATTTCATTTCCTTTGAGATCTACATTGGAAGTGTACTCCTAAGCATATGTGGGAATCCTTACAGAACCTTGGAGAAGCTCTTGGTCTGCTGTTACTCAATGAGGAAAAATTTTCCCCTGCCCTCCCTCAGAAGGGAACAAGCGTTTTTAGATTAGATAAACATCCAGAGAGAGTGATTGGCTTGTGACCACACTGGAACTGGGAATCAAGATGGGGAAAGGGCTCAAACCAGACAACCTAAAGGCCCAGGTGTTCCAAGTTGCCCCAACACATTGAAATCCCTACATATGTCAAGGTTCTAACTTTTGTATCTCCATTGTATATGGGTCTTCTAGATGGATTGTGTTAAGTGGAAATGGTGAAATTTAAGATTGTTTTAAGAAAGGGGAAATATTGTCTTTCCTTTGGGTTTTATAGGGAAGTTAAAATAGGCTCATTTTGAATAAGTCAATAATAGACATGATTTCTGGGGCAATTATCAAAATTGTAAATTCTTAGTGAAGCAGCTCTCTAGTCTTAATTGAAGAATAAAGTGCTTATTGGTTTTGTTTTCCATTTGTATGTTCAGACCCTAAAACTTTAAATTCACTAGGGTCCAGAAAACTAACAATGGCTTCTCTGTATTGTGGCTTAGAGGCTTGACCCTTATGGTAATCAGTGAGGGGGGAAATTAGGAATAGGAAAGTTTACTGCTTTTGTACACGAAATTATTATATTTGGGTCTGATTAATTTGGTTAATTAAGAACCCAAGGACTCTGTTTCCTCCCTTGAGAAACAAGAGCAGAGGGTTAAGTCAGTGGTTCTGGAACCATTTACGGGGAGAACTTGTTAAAACACAGATTAGTGGATCTCTTTCCCTAATTTCTGATTCAGTAGGTTTGGAGAAGCCCAAGAATTAAGGTTTCTTTCTTTTTTTTTTTTTTAAAGATTTTATTTATTTATTTGAGAGAGAGAGTGAGAGAGAGAAAGAGCACAAGAGGGGGGAGCGGGAGAGGGAGAAGCAGACTCCCTGCTGAGCAGGTAGCCCGATGCGGGACTCGATCCGGGGACTCCAGGGTCATGACCTGAGCCGAAGGCAGTCGCTTAACCAACTGAGCCACCCAGGCACCCCAAGAATTAAGGTTTCTAATAGGTTTCCAGGCCATGCCAATGCTCCTAACATGGAGACCACACTTTGATGACCACCAGGGTGGATAATGTTTATGATTTCCTTCACACTTATACACTATGAGCATAAGGGGGCAAAATAAGCTCTGTAGTTTTCCTGCTGGAAAAGAAATTCTGCAAAGGCCATTTATCTGCCTGGAGGATTCTTGTGTGCAGGGAATTTCTGAGCGATGTTTAAGTTTGTCATCTAATGGCAGCTATTGTGTCTATTTATATATGTCAGAGATGCATAAATTTGAGCTGAACTTTAGAAGGTTTGTCTGTGTGCAAGTCATTTAGAAGAAATATTCACCTGAATGGAATTGTAGGAATGTAATCCTGGGGATCAAACTGCTGTTAAAGTAGCAAACATTTTCTTTGACAAGACAAAATGATAATATTGCTAATAAGAATTACAGTTTGTATTTATCTGAATCTAAATATCTTAATTTGAATATCAAAAAAGTTTCGTGAAAATGAACTCAGTATTCCTATTACCTGTTCCTTTACCTTGGCTAAGTAGCGAATAATTTGGGGCGTGTTTTTTCCCGGCACTATGTAGGGCCAGGTGGGCTTGTTTTAGGTAACATTGTAATCAACAGCATAAGTGAAGTCCTACCTTGCTGCCTGCCACTTCTTGTGGATCTTTCTAATTAATCAAAGAAATATGTGGCTTTAATAATCCCATGTTTGAGAAAATTTTATTTTGTCATAAAATAAACCATAAATGGTTGCATAAAAATGCAACCATTTTTATGATACATAAACTATAGACAGTGCTTTTTATTTTCTAATTTACCTGGCGACTTCCAGTGTAGCAGTGAGAACTTGGGTTCAAGATGAACAGACGGAGGATCTACTCCTAATTCCTCCCTAATTATTAGCCGTAACCTTGTATCTATGCATCAGTTTTATACCTGGGAAATAGGACTAATGATAATCTACCTTGTAAAGTTTCTTTAACAATCAAGTGGGATAATGCTGATCATACCTGGTGCATATAATGAGTTCATTAAATGTTAGCTATGATAATGTCTGTCCTGTTTGAGGAACTTTACATACTCTTTCTCTTTTATGAGATATACTAAGTCCTCATTTTAATAGTTATATAAGGAAACATACAAAATCATAAAGTATCATTTCTTCCTTACCTTTATATTAGATTTTGGGTCACAAGTCTGATCTCTGCTTAGGGATTAGTTAGACATATTCCAGCATGAAGTCAGACATTCCATCTTTCCTTTCTTCTTTCCTTCATCTATTCAATTAATAAACCTCTTCTTAATCTTTCTTATCTTCTATTTGTTGTCTTAGAGACACGGACCTCAAGAAACTCACTTTCTAGTAGGGAGAGATAAAGTAGAGAAATAAATAATTAAAAACCCAGTTTGTTAAGTACTATTACTGCATAAAGTCTGGGAATTCAGGAAAAATCCTGAATCTTAGGGAAAATAACATATTCTGCCTAAGGATCAAGACAGGAAAAAGTTGGCATTCCCACTAAGTTTTAGAGGTGTTTGCCAGGTGACCAAGTTGAGGCTAGGGAAAGAAGAATTTCTCAAGTAATAAACTTTAAAAGCTGTTGAAAGTGTGATAGAGCTTGCAGTGTTAAAAAGCTGTAAGTCAGTGTGTAGATAGGAAAGGGGATTGGAGGAGGAGGAGGACAGAGGTGAAAGACAGTACTAGGTATTCAGGGATCAAAATCTGAAGATGTTCATATGCTGTCATGCAGAATAATTCAGACTTTGTCTTGAGAGTGGTAGAAGAGATATTGGAGAGTTTAAGAAAGATACTGACATGCTTTGATGCATGTTTAAGAGAGACACACAGAAAAATCCATTCTAATCTGTATGCTCAAAATAGCAATCAGCTAAATGAATGACCCTTTAAACTTTCCAAAGAGACATTTTCAGCAGACTTCTTTTTGCTAAGAGTTAAAGTAATTCCTGTGTTCAGTTGTGAAAGAGAATGACATGAGGAATTCTTAATCCCAGGAAACAAAATGAAGGTTGCTGGAGTGGTGGGGGGTGGGAGGGATGGGGTGGCTGGGTGATAGACATTGGGGAGGGGATGTGCTATGGTGAGTGCTGTGAATTGTGTAAGACTGTTGAATCACAGATCTGTACCTCTGAAACAAATAATACATTATATGTTTTTAAAAAAAAAAGAAGATAGTAGGAAGGGAGAAATGAAGCGGGGGGAATCGGAGGGGGAGATGAACCATGAGAGACTGTGGACTCTGAGAAACAAACTGAGGGTTCTAGAGGGGAGGGGGGTGGGGGGATGGGTTAGCCTGGTGATGGGTATTAAAGAGGGCACGTATTGAATGGAGCACTGGGTGTTATATGCAAACAATGAATCATGAAACACTACATCAAAAACTAATGATATAATGTATGGTGATTAACATAACAATAAAATTAGAAAAATATATTTAAAAAAAAAAGGAAGAGAATGATAATTTTGTTAGAATACCAAGGATCAAGGCTCTTCCTTGTAAGAGGCTAAAATCTAATTTCCATTTAATTAGACATTACATAGTTCCTTCATTTACTTATTTATAAAGATTTATTTATTTGAGAGTGAGAGCAGGGGAGAGTGTCAGAGGGAGAGGGAGAGAGAAAGTTAAGCAGACTGTGCTGAGTGTGGAGCCCAATGTGGGGATGAGCCAAAACCAGGAGCCAAAACCAGGAGTTGGATGCTTAACTGACTGTGCCACCCAGGTGCCACAGACATTACATATTGCCTTTAGAAGTGTAAAATGTATTGGATAGCTGCTGAAAGAAACCAGGTGTAAAATGTTGACTATTACATCAAATGCTGTGAAATTCTTTGCAAAAAAAGCTTTTTTTCATGAAAGTTTATTTGCTGCCTGTACTTACTGCTCACTTGAAGTCATAATTGTCCTTTATGACATCAGATTTTGTTCCATGGGAAGGATTATGATGTTATGAACAGAATATTATAATTTTGAGCTATGAAGAATGAGGAACAGATGAAGTCTTAAAAATGCAGATTCTATTTTTATGCAGATTTCTTTAGTTTTAAAATACTCAAAGAAAAATATAAAAATTTGTCCATTAAAAGTCCTTAAGTAAGAAATATCTTACCTGAATGAATTTTCAGGTTTTCACTAGGCATCTGAAATGCTTAATAAATGTAAATTTCAACTTGAAAAACTTAGAAACAATACCTTAAAAGATTTGAAATACCAATTTTTGTTTTATGAAAATAACTTTTGTAGATTTATCATTTTAAAATTAAAATCACATTTATACCTCTATCTCAAAATTACTGTTAACAAACCTATGAAAAATAAATTTAAAAAGAAATCTTTGGTGAGTGGTGGAAATATAACCAAATATAAGAAGTTTTTGCTTACCCATCTTCTGAAATGATTGGGAGTCAACATTTATTTTTTGTTTTTGTTTTTTTTAAAATATTTTATTCTTATTTATTTGAGAGAGAGAGAGAGACAGATAGTGACAGAGATAGTGAGAGAGAGCACAAGCAGGGAGGAGAGGGAGAAGCAGGCTCCCTCTGAGCAGGGAGCCTGAGCCAGGGCTGGATCCCAGGATCCTGGGATCATGACCTGAGCCGAATGCAGACACTTAACCGACTGACCCACCCAGGCAACCCCCCGGGAGTCAAAATTTAACTAACAGTGTTACTTAGAAAGTTTCATTTGAGAAAACTTTTTTGTTTTTGTCCTGAGGTGTGTTCTCTTAAGCATTTTTCAATCCCTTCCTATGCAAAACCACAGGATCTCTTAGGTCTATTTTAACTTAAGATTGAAATGCTACATTATTTTGATGTATGTGATAGAGATTATCTGCCACGTGCTCTTTCTTTACAGGAAATTACTTTGAATGCCTTCTGCAAGTTGAGGCAAATTGGAGCCCTGAATATTTTAGAACGACTATAGTGGCAAAAAATGAGAGAGTATGTGATTGGATTTTTATCATATCTTTAGACACCTCCAGTTTTATAGTCTGAGACAAAACATCATGGCTCTGAATGTGAAATTGCTTTCTTTTGTATGAAGCCTATTGATGGTGAAATAAAGTGCTCATGTAATAATGATTTGGTTTATTTATAAAGCCTGATAATTTTGTGATGCAATAGAACAATTTAGTTATCAGCTGTTTTAACCTAAGTAAGCTAGTGCATTATCAGAGATGTTTTAGTTGTCATTTATATCAAGTAACATCTGGCATTTTAGAATTATTCTTCTAGGTCTGTACAACCACAGATGCCCCACACCTAGACCAAATGAGAAAGACTCCAGAAACATGGTAAAGGTGGATTATAGAATCAGAAGGCAGAAGTTTAAGACCTGTTTTGCCACTTATTAGAGGATGAGTTTCAGCCTGTCTCTAACTTTTCTGCTATCCACTTTATTCACCCTTAAAATTGAAATTACTGTAGTCAAATTCATAGAGTTATTTCTGAGAATAAAAATGGTCATTTATGGGGCGCCTGGGTGGCTCAGTTGGTTAAGCGACTGCCTTTGGCTCAGGTCATGATCCTGGAGTCCCTGGATCGAGTCCCGCATCGGGCTCCCTCCTCGGCAGGGAGTCTGCTTCGTCCTCTGACCCTCCCCCCTCTCATGTGCTCTCTCTCATTCTCTCTCTCTCTCAAATAAATAAATAAAATCTTTAAAAAAAAATAAAAAAAATAAAAATGGTCATTTATGTGAAATTGCTCTGTAAACTCTAAAACCCTATATAAATGAAAGGTACTATTATAATTATCACTTTAGTATTACTGATTTAAACAGTTATCACTGAGGATACCTGTTTTTGTATGAAGTCTGGTTATCTAGCCCTACTGGCTCAGAAATTTTGGAGTTAGTCTTACAGAATTATTGGTCTTGTCTGATGAACCATCCAGACTTTGGAATCCGATAACTAAGAACATCATTGTCTGAAGATCTGGGTATATATTGATTTTGTATTGTCACACAACAAAATCTGTATTAGTTATTTGTTGCTTCATTACAAATTAACCCCAAACCTAACAACCTAAAATAGACATTTAGTATCTTTTAGTTTCGGTGGAACAAGAATATTATGGGGGAAGCTTAGTTGGGTGTCAGGATCTCCTGTTAGGTTTCAGTCAAGCTGTTGGCTGGGGCAGTGATCTCATCTTAAAGCTCAAATTGGAGGGGTTTATCTTTTTCCAAGCTCGTTCCCATGGTTATTGGCAGGTCTTGGCTTCTCAACATATGAGTTTCTCTCTAGGCAATTTGAGAAATAGAGACAGAGAGAAGGAGAGAGAGCTCCACATTTTTGGCTCTTGTTTCCATCTCCATATTTCATTTGTCATAAAAGGTAGCATATGGGTGTAGCTGAGCATCCCTTTCAGCCTTTTATCCCTTTCAATTTTGCTGACAGGCAGTAAAATTCTGGAGATCTAATGGCCTCTCCCGATTCTAGGCTATCTCTATCCTCCTCAGTCCAAACCTGACATGTTGCAGCATAAATAACTCCTTTTTTTTTTTTTTTTAAGATTTCATTTATTTTTTTGACAGGAGAGACACAGTGAGAGAGGGAACACAAGCAGGGGGAGTGGGAGAGGGAGAAGCAGGCTTCCCCCTGAGCAGGGAGCCCGATGTGGGGCTCGATCCCAGGACCTGGGATCATGACCTGAGCAAAAGGGAGATGCTTAATGACTGAGCCACCCAGGTGCCCCGCATAAATAACTCTTAAGAACTTTCTAGGTGTTTTGTATACTTTCATGGGGTTCATTTCATTTGACAAAAGTTATACCACAAATTGCTTCAAGGTAACTCCTCTGCCTCGGGCTTTGCTGGACAGATGAGGGAAGATGCCCTTAAGCTTCATAGGAGCCCTGTTGCTTGATTGGGGAGAGCTGCATGGCAGACTCTTAATTCATTTTCATTTTTTTTATACAAAGTTCAAAATGATAAAAACTGGGGCACCTGGGTGGCTCAGTTGGTTGAGCGACTGCTTTCGGCTCAGGTCATGATCCCGGAGTCCCGGGATCGAGTCCTGCGTCGGGCTCCCTACTCAGCAGGGAGTCTGCTTCTCCCTCTGACCTTACCCCCTCTTGGGCTCTCTCTCTCTCAAATAAATAAATAAAATCTTTAAAAAAATGATCAAAACTAAGCTATATTATTTAGTAAGATTCCTACATAAATACTATAGCCATACAGAAAACAAAGGAGCAATTAACAAAAATATTGGAATAGTAGCTACCTCTGGGTAGAGGAAGAGGGCTGTGGGAAGAAGTACAGAGGGGCTTTAAAGTTGTTTTTCATTTTTTCATATCGTGTTCTGGATGATGGATACACTGGTATTTGTTTTATAGTTTTTACTAAGATGTAAATAAATATATACATATAGGTACATGATATACTCTTTTTGTCTACATAGCTTACACACAAGAGCAAAAAAAAAAAGTATAGTCACTAAAATGCAGTAGAGGAGTGGTTTCTGAAACAAAGTGTAGGAGTTTGTTTTAAAATTGAAGGCAGAAAGAATGTGGGGGTGAAGTTGTAATGCCATTAAAAGTTTGAATCGTATACAGTTGTTAGGTGATTGAGCTGAATTAAATTAATATACTTTGACTTTTGGCATGTTTTATCAGCCATTTAATAATGTTTTTCTAAAAAGCAAACCATTCCAGGCGAACAGCATTAAACATAATAATGCTGCCATTCATCACATTCAAGGGAGCAATTTTTTCATTGTACTCATTTTTGTGTTCTATTTCTGCTTTGTGAAGCCAAAGGAAAAAGACAAGCAAAGGAGTTTGGGGGCAGGAATTAAGCAAACATTATTGCAGAATTTTGAGAAAATGCCCTTCTTAAGGGCAATTATTCTGAATCATTGGTAAGGTTCTGTGGACTTAATAGGGGAAAGAAGGAGACAGGTTCACTCTTTTCTGTGTTCATATAGAGAACTTGGTTACATAGTGATATTAAAAAGATGGAAAGTGAGATGTAGTCAAAATTTTCTTCCTAAAGCATTGTTCCGGTTTGCCACTCTTTTGATGAAATTTCGTCAATCCTTCAGTGACGCCTTGTTTGCTCAGAGTAAAAGGCATACTTTTATGATGAGACATATGCTTTCCTCTCCCATCCTACCTCTTTTGATTTCTCATTCCACTCTCAGCACAACTGGGCTCTGCAAGCTGCCAGCTCGTTGCTTTTCAGGAATATATCAAACTCTCTGTTCATGCTCATGGACATGTTCTTCTCTCTGCCCCAGAGACCTTTCACTGGCTAGCTTCTGGTCACCCTTAAGGTGTGGAAGAGATTGGATATAGGGAGAAAATGTTCTTGTCTCCTGCCAAGGTTGGGGGTAGTTAGGTGTTGTCTCTAATATAACTGGATTGACCTTGCCAAGTAATTTGTTCCCCAACTTTGACTTTAAATTTCTTAGAGGGCAAAGACAGTATCTTTGTAGTTTTGTCTTTATGATCTTACAGTGCCTTATACTTGCTAAGCCCCTAATAAATGTTTGTTGGCTAAACAGATGGATGCATTCAGTGGATGATTGGAATAGTTCAGAGAAGACTCTAATGATAAAGGTACAGAAAATAAACAGTTGAATGGAGTAATTAAGCATGTGGGCTCTAGAACCTGACTACCCAGAATGGAATATTGTGTCTACCACTTAGTAATTATGGGCTCTTGTGCAAGTTAGGTAAACTTTCTTGCCTTAGATCGCTCGTTTGTTAAAGGATTTAGTAATAATACTAGCTTCACTGGGTTGTTGGAATGATTAAATGAAGTAATATATGTTCAGTGCTTTAGACAGTCCTGAGACCTACTAAGTAACTCACTACATTTACTATTGTTCCAGTTGGCAGATCACTGCATTTAATTAATACTCACGAGGGCCAATGAAAGGTAGATCCAGGAAAGAGTAGAGCAAGGAACCCCTTACCTGTGCATACCTGACACTCTCATTTCCCTCATCATGGTACTGAACATACCGTATTGAAATTTTGTGTACTAGTATGTATCTCCATTTTATTCTGAAGATTGAGGTGAGAAGGTCCATGTCCTTCTTGAATACTGCTGCATTACCAGTGCCAGTACAAAGATATTCCTCAACAAATATTTGCAAATGAACAGTAAGCAGAGCTCAGTGAAATCATTTGATACTTTTATGGCCTGTGTTCTAATAACCTTGACAGTAAGTAACTGAGAGTCTTAAAAATTATGAATAAGCTGAAAACTCAGACATTGCATTTACCATGTCTCTTAACAGTTGTACCTTGAAATTCTCTCATCTCAAAATTAAGTTTAAATGTGCCATTTATGTATATGTATGATTAGGGATGACATAGATAGGGATGGGTCCATCAGAGGTGAAGTGAAGTCAAATAAGAGTAGGGGCAAGAAACTGAACCCAGGAATAAGGTCCCACTTAAATGGGAATGACAGTAGCGTTCAACTAGAGAGAAACCTAAGTGGATCAGTGGATGGGTCCAGGAGCACCAGGTCTTGTGTGGTACATGTAACCACCACAGCTTCACATTTCATTACAAGATTAAAGAGAAAGTAAAATATGAGATAAAAAGATGAGTGGGTTTAGGGAGATAAGGCTGTGAATTAACAGTTCAGTGTTTGGAGAGCCTCATATATAACAGTGCAGGTTTGCAGGACACAAATTTATTTGATAAATGGTATCTTCAGGGAATTTCCAGAAAAATAAAAGTTTTCCAATTAGTTTCCTTCAGATAATGTCACTCCCTTATAAACACACAGTGGTTTATTTCATTTTTCATTTGTAGGTTTGCTGCAGATTTAGACAAAGGTGAGGGAACCCAAGTTTACTCTCAGGATACATATTTCAAAATGTTGTACTGGTTCTTAGATAACTTCCACCAGCCAGCCCTCAAGGTGAATAAGAAACACCTTGTTGGCTCTTTGGAGCACTAACTCTTTCAGGGCATTACACTTCATCTCTAGTACACTAATTGGCAATTTGGGAACCTGAAGCAGTAATATGTCTCCTAGAAGAGTTGTTACCTCACACCTAGGGAGTAGTTTACTTACCTAGTAGAATCATAGGTAACTGAATTTGGAGGAATTTTGAGCCGTAATCTATACAGGCCTTGGCCAGAGGAGCACAGGGGAGACAGGCATATTACATGTAGCTCTAATCTCAGAGGCAGCCCTGAAGTTTTAAGATTATCTTATATTTACTCCCTTCCTCTGTTTGGCCAGGACATCCAGACTAATTCTGGATGGGAGCCATCAAGTCATGGTAAGACATTTTCCTGTTGGGTGAGTGGGTTTTGTAATGTCTTCTTTTTTTTTTTTTTTTTAAACATTTTATTTATTTATTTGAGAGAGAGAATGAGATAGAGAGAGCATGGGAGGGGGGAGGGTCAGAGGGAGAAGCAGACTCCCTGCTGAGCAGGGAGCCCGATGTGGGACTCGATCCCAGGACTCCAGGATCATGACCTGAGCCGAAGGCAGTCGCTTAACCAACTGAGCCACCCAGGCGCCCTGTAATGTCTTCTTTACTGTCACCAGACAGGTATGTATGATCTTGACATTGTTCATTTGCAGGGAGAACTTTCAGAAGAATTTTGTTTCACCTATTTCTAAAAGTGCACAGATCTATTTAATTTAAAATGTCTTGCCAGAGTTATTACATATTCGCAGTATGTAACAAGCTTCAGCCTCAGGTATTCTTAAATTTCTAATGCTAGGTCTTAAATAGATTAAGTCTTCTTTTACTCAGAAAACACTGCAGTATGTTCCTTAAGAATTGGTTTCTCTTAGCCAGATGGTCAGAGGTTTGAATCCAGCTCTGTCTCCTAGCTCATGGTGTGAGGAAGGTTTTATAGCTCCTACAAGACTGACTGCCCTTCTTGGGGATAATAATAACAGCTTATTTCAGATGTTGGTTGTGAGCCTTATGTAAGATAACGCTTTGTGAAGCTTCCACTACAGTACATGGTAAATCCTAGACACATGTTAGCTATTATCATCCTCATTATTACTATGGCACAGAGTAGTCAGGATTGAAGATGACTCCATGATATAAAACTTTCTTTAAAAAATTAGTAATGTAAAGAGACTCTAAGGGAAGAGTTTTTTTTTTTATCTTCATAAACTTGAAAGGCTGCATAAAATAGTTGATACTTTTATTCTAAATTGTTCTAATGTAGCCATAAAAGTGTAATTTAAAAATTTGCTAGTTAATCTTATGCATGTACTTAAATAGTAGGAAGAAAACTGTATTTCTTTGAAAGTTTCTGTTAATTTCTACTTCCTACTGATTTAAACTAACTCTTAACTCAGTACAAATGAGAGCTCTTTCCCAGAGTTTGTCATTCCCCATTTTTCTTCCATGCTAACAATACTAAATCATAGGATTTTAATATAGGGGAGAGAATATTGGCCTGGTTATTATATGACAAGATTTAAATCCTTAACTTGGTTAGTTTATAGCTATGTTTCTTGAGCAAATGTTTGATCTCTCTGGACCCTGTTTGCTTCTTGGTGAAATAAAGATCATGATACCTCACAGAATTAAAAAGAAAATAATTGGATTCAGTTGGTTTGACAAAAAAAGCTATTAGGAGATATTTTAATGTAAAGCAAATTAGTCTCCTGTAGTCCAGACCATTCCTCATGGTGAAGATTAAGTGAAGCCCTAGGAGGTTAAACTCTGTCCAAGGTTGAAGGGCTGGTTTTGACAACATCTGGACATATCCTGGGTCTGCCATACCAGAGCTAATCAAAATATGCTCTTATGAGCATTTTCTCTGTGAGATGTCCAATGGGAAAGGGTTGTATGGACAAGTAAGTTTATGAATGCTGCACATTACAACTCCCCACACCCTTGTACATTCACAGTGCTCATTAATTTATTAAAAACCAAAAATTCCCGTGGTAGAGAAACTTATTTAACCGTATATTGGTGTTTTTCAGACATATTGATATTGGAACCCATTGACGTTCCTCAGAATAAAGTCTATGCTAGAGAGAGCTGACGGCCTGAGAATGGAAATGATTAAATTATTGTGATACTAATTCATGTCATAGTCTCCAGAAGAGCTCAGATGCCCACATATATACAGACCCATAGAAAGAGTTCACCTGTGGACCTAGTTTATCAAGGGATTGGTTATTCTACAAGGGATCAGTCACAAAGATTGAGAACATGAGAATAGAAGCACGGTTGGGGAGTAGATGACCTCTCTTTTGGACTTTGTGAGTGTTGGCTATCTCTGAGATAGCCAAGTGAGGATTGTGTGCACTGGAAGTTGGGTGCATGGGTCTGACTCTGAAGAGAGAGATCTATGTTGCCAGTGTAGTTGTTTTTCACTAATTGATACATTTAATCAACAAATTTGGATATCACATTGTAGAGGGGGCAGTACTTTGGCAGTACATATAATTCTACAGAAAGAGTGTGTTTGTTTT
Organism: Neomonachus schauinslandi; assembly: GCF_002201575.2. NCBI lineage: Eukaryota > Metazoa > Chordata > Mammalia > Carnivora > Phocidae > Neomonachus > Neomonachus schauinslandi. Next base: position 44,447,788 of record NC_058405.1, on the reverse strand, counting down.
TTTTTTTAAGATTTTATTTATTTGACAGAGAGAGACACAGTGAGAGAGGAAACACAAGCAGAGGGAGTGGGAGAGGGAGAAGCAGGCTTCCCCGCGGAGCAGGGAGCCCGATGCGGGGCTCGATCCCAGGACCCTGGGACCATGACCTGAGCTGAAGGCAGACGCTTAACAACTAAGCCACCCAGGCGCCCCAAGAGTGTGTTTTTGAGTAAAAAGAGAATGGGATCACAATGCAAGAATCTCTGACATTTAAAAAGGGGACAAAGGAAGAGAAAGTGTCAGTTGCTAATTTTTTATTGCTATTGGTTACTCCACTAATAACTTTTTCTCTTAATGACCAGAAAAGGCTCAGGAAAGTTGTGGTATGTCTGAAATCAAGTAGCTAAAGAGTGGCAGATTTTGATTTCTAGCACAGGCCTCTTGACTCATGCTAATTTAGCTTTTTTTCCTCTGCATGCTATTAACATTCTCTTATGCACATATCCATTAGAATCTTGCTCTCATGGGTTTTACATAGAAGATACAGAATACCATAAATATCAGTGTTGTGGTATGGGCTATAAATTCCATAGGATTTGACAGAAGGTTATCAGTGAGTCTTTCCATCCCTCTTACAGAACTATTAAAACCAGTAAGGGTCTTCTAAGCTGAGAATAATGGATGTATTACTCTGAAGTATCATAAGAGGTTAGGAGAATAAATTAGTATTTTAGTAAAGCAAGAGTTAGTTAATTGCATAGTATGACAATCTTTTTTTCCTTTGCGTTTTAATTTTTAAATTCATTTTTATAGCACAAGGTATTGAATTTTAATGTTTTAAATAGGAAATTAGAGAAAAACCATGTAATATGCATAGTATATATGTATATATGTAATGCATATAACACATGTTTACACATATGTGTATACTAAGTTATGTTTATATATATAATAGAAATAAAATTCAGTAGTCAATCAAAGAACCAATTATTGCTGGATTTTATCTTTATCATTCATATTTATACTGTCAGTACTTAGGTTATGTTATTGACTCTTTAAAATCATTATTTTTCATCTGTAATAAAATGGACATGTTTGGGTTTGCTGCAAAAATGTTGAAGATGTTTACGCTAAATGAAGTGGTGTGTCTATACAATGAAAAACATCAGATCAAAGACAGTTGTTTTGGTGTTTTGAACCATCTCAGAAAGGTGCATGCTGATCTAATTAATAGCGCAAAAAAACATTTTAAAAGGGACAATAGCAGGGCTGGTTGTTGTACATTGTCATATATTAGTAATAACGAGACAATTAATGCTGAAGAAAAGGAAAATATGTCACTAATTGTCAGTCACTGATAAACACTGTGCCAAGCAATTCCAACTATTTAGAGACTCCAGTCTTTAATGTTACTTACGCCTTGCATAGTTTTTCTTCAGTTGCTGTAAACTTTCCCAGAACACAGTAATCCCCATTCCCAACTGTACTAGTTTCCTAGGGCTGCTATCATAAAATACCAAACACTGGGTAGATTAAAACAATAGAAATTGATGGTCTCACAATTTTGGAGCCTTGAAGTCTGAAAACAGGGTGTTGGCAGGACCATATTCTCTCTGACTGCTTTAGGGGAGAGTCTCTCCTTGCCTCTTCTAGCCTTCAGAGCTTGCTAGCAATCCTCGGTGTTCCTTGGCATGTCGATGCGTCACACAGTCATATGGCTGTCTTCTCCCTGTGTGTCTTCACATCATTTTCCCTCTGTGCATATTTCCCTCTGTGTCCAAATTTCCCCTTATTTAAGGATAACAGTCATTTTGGGTCAGGGCCCAACCTGATAGCCTCATTTTAACTTGATTCCCTCTGTAGAACACTCTATTACTAAATAAGGTCACATTCTGTGGTACTGGGGGTGAGAACTTGAGCACGTCTTTGGGGAGGGGCATAATTCAACCCATAACACCAATCTTTGGAATTTTGCCTAATGGGATCTTCTTCCTCTGCTTCCCAGATCTTCCTGCTAACTGAAGAAAGTTGGCACGTCCCCTGGCTCTTCCACTTAGCTTCTCTCTCATTTCAATAAGGAAGTGGATAATTCCTTCAGATCTCCATATCAGTTGTTAACTCTTTGTTGGGTTAGTGGTTGTCAACCGTGGGTGTTGGAATCCCTTCGGAAACTTGTATAATCATTCTGGGCTGTGATCTGGGCATGGGTTTTAAAGATGAATACACAAATAATGCTGAAATCCTATACGTTAGGAATAATCTTGAATTTATGCTTTATATTCTTTTGATTCTTTGCTCTGAGATTACTATTTCCTCTTACAGTGTTTTTCCTTTTACATTTCGGAGCCTTATGAAATGCTATAGCATGTGTTTCAGTATATGAATACTAGTGAAGAGCCCTAGATAAATAACATAGGGAAGAAAAGATAATCAGACATGTAAAAAGAATCATGGTGGCTATGGGAGAAATGTTTAAGTTCTAGTTACAAGGAGGCCAAAGCCAATTAATTTGCTTATTCCTTTAGAAGTGGGCTTCTTTGAGATAAAGAGAAGGACAAACACATAAAAGCAGGCCTTGCAGAGTGCTAAAGGCATCAGAGCAACAGGTCTGAGATAGTTCCATGAATCTAATAACGAGAGGGGAAAATAAAAAAGGAAGGTACATGTGCCTTCATAGTAAAATGTGAATACCGAGTCTTTTTTTTTTTAATTCTACCAAACATTTATTTTATTTATTTTTTATTATTATGTTATGTTAATCACCATACATTACATCATTAGTTTCTGATGTAGTGTTCCATGATTCATTGTTTGCGTATAACACCCAGCGCTCCATTCAGTACGTGAATATTGAGTCTTGAGAGGATTATTCATTGTGACTTAGAGAATAAGAGCACTAATAGTATTTCCCAATTATATGGGAAATAAAGGAATTTATTATGCATGAGGGGCTTACTAGAGTAATACTCTATACATTGTTTTCCATGTTTGTTTCCAACATTTGTTTCCTTCTTTGAATGGGAATGTGTGTGTGTGTTTCAATACCTAAAGCTATCATTGTTTCAACACCTGAAGGTTACCATATTCCAACACTGTCTTAATGTTCCCTCCTTTTCTATACAGTTGACAAGGAATTAATATATTGGACCAAATAATACCACTATTTTGAAATATTTGCCCAAGGCCATGAACATTATATGCTTTATTTAAACTACGATTTAGGAGAAGGTAGGTCTGAAAATGTAGGGTCAAGGCAGGACACAACCCATCTCAGAACAATAGTTGAAACCTAGCTTTGCCTGATTGATGGCCTAGAGTATTGGTGAAGATTATCTAACATTTTTCATACCTCTAACCCATGGCCTATAACATGTTATGTCAATTCTAGTCACAGTTCCTAAAGCTATTATAAAAATAACACTTGAAGACATTTAAGTTACCATTTATTTAAAGATACCCTTGCTCTTTGCAAAATTAAGTTTATTTGATTTAGTTTAGTTAGTTCTGAATTATTTTTAAGGTAATTCTGTTGCAAAGGAGGATGCATTTGGGAAGTCTTTTGATTAGATTCCAGAAAAAAAAAAAAAAAAGAGTGGCAGGCAAGTTCCCCAAAGAGGCACATTAATAAAATTTTGGAAAACTTATGAAGGATTATAATCTCTTGAGAGATGTGACCATCTATTGGACACATTAGCCTTTAAAGTCACTTTATTTTTAAGTTTAAATAGAGATCTATGAAAAATGCTGTTTTGAATCCTGGAATTCAAATGCAACCTTTTCTATTGTTAATCTTTCTTGAAGTATAAAGAGATAGGAATAAAGAGAAAATTATTTCATCTTAAATTTAGCCCCGTGTACTTTCTTTTTTCTTTTTAACCCACCTGCCTTTTGTGGATACTGCCTAAGAACTATTATAGAGAATACAAAATAACTGTTTCATAAATTTTTATGTATAGGAATATAGAATATATATGAAATGAGTGTTTATGTAAAGCATCATGTTTAGGAAAGTACTGCAGAGACAGTATGCCATCAGTCTTAAATTAAATGTTAACTCCATGAACACAAGAATCATGCTTACATTGCTTATTCCTGTATCTGCAGCACTTAACAAAGTGCCTTATGCATTGTGCATATTTGATAAATATTTCTGGATTGAATGAATGAGAGGCAAAATTGGAATGAGGAGATTATAAATGTCCTGGGAAGTAGGATTGCAATTTGAATTGGAATGACTGGAAACACTGCTAAAAACAACCTAGAAAAACTGAAAGTTGAAGTGGACCTTGAAGAATGGTTAAGGTTTGAACAAAAATAGAGTGGAACCTGTATGGGTGTGTATATATATATATATATATATATGCTCATAAGTGTGTATAGGAACAGTCTGGAAGAAATCAAAGTGACAGGTATGGACATGTTTTGGACAGGGTGAAAATAATCATGCATCAGTACAAGGTCTTGGGAGTTAAATAGGAAATAAAGCTGAATAGTTTGGGTGAAATCAACCTATTGGCAAGCCTTACTCTTCTCTTTTGGAGGTTTAAGCTTTACACTAAATATATATTTGTTATCATTACCAGTTGTAGGAAGAAGTATTTATATTCTTAACATATTTGAAAACTGGGTTGCTCGTAAATAGAAAATGCTGTAAAAGAAGGTTTGGCAAGTATCCTTAAACTTTTAATTACCTAAGAATCATAGTCTATTTTTTCCCAGTGATGTGGTAATCAGCATTTTGTTGTATATGTCATATATATAACATACACTTACTATATATCACATATGTAATATATATTTATTATATATATGTTTTCTTTTTATCATCAAGTAGTTTAGAAGATGACCCTTCTAAATGATGACCCCAGATGATCTGGGGGGATCCAGATCAAGACCATATGGCCAGTTAGGGGGCTTTTGCAATCATGCTGGAAGCATCTAGTAAACTCTGGACTAGGTAAAGTAAAGGAAATGGAAAAACAGGAAGAATGAATCAGCATAGTTTAATAACCAGAATATGAAGTGGGAAGGATAAGAAGAAGCACAACATTAGTCCCAAGTTTCGATGTTGGGTGCCGAGGAAATGATGGCTTCATTCTTCCTCTTGTTGTCATCATCTCTAGATTGTCTTTCCTCTCTGCTTGGATGATTTGGTCAGTATTTCCTACCTGACTTTCACCTAAGGTCCTTAGGTGTCTATCTTACAGGATCTGATAGTATCCTTTGCAGGCTAATGTGATAACATTCATCACACTGATCATAAATATTTGTTCATACCTGTCTTTCTTCCTACACTGCATTTCTTCACTGTAAAGGCTAGGTATTTCTAATTCCTAGTACAATTTAGCATATGGTAAGGTGTAAGTAGAGTTAATGAGCTGCTTTTTTTTTGGGCAATAATTTCTATGCTAGGACTTGTATGTGTACTACCTGGAAAATCAGTTCTAGAAAGTTCTACCGTGAAGATTTCTAGCCTGTTCTCTTTTTTGATGTAATCTGTATAATACTTTTTAAGCTTTAGATAAAAAATTAGGTTTAGATTGAAGTGAGGGAAAGGTTTAAAGTTTTTTATTTTATTGTTCTCTTCAGGATCTTTGAAATCTCAGAACAGAGAAATGCTAAAGGTGATGGCTGCCATCAAATTTCTAGATTTTCAGTGGTCACTTTTATTTCTGAACTATCTGGCAAATTCAGATATAGCCCCCAAAATACTGAATGTTTATACTTTAGGGAGTACTGGTGAGAGTGAGATATGAAATAACCAAGAAACTCAGATCACCCTCATATTTAAGTATCTGAATTTAGATATTATACATTTTTTTAAAAAGCATGTCCTTACCTTTGAATTCTTATATATTCAATATTTTATTTGCCTTAGCTTCAGCTAAAAATGAGGATAACAGCTGTTATATTAAGGCAATAAAGATGCTGTGTGTTTAATCTCTATATGCATGACATTTATGTTGCTAAACTAATTTGAGAGCTTTTCTTTCTGAAATAAATTGCTAGCATGAATTATATTATGAATAAAACAGTCCAAATATTACAGAGTTTAGGGACAGTCTTGTTGACTATAGAAGGAATATACAAGATAGATTTGCCATCAGCTAGTTTTTGACCTTGAAGATCGTATTTTTCTTTCTCTGGGTCCCAGGTTTTTATATCTGAATGGGTACATAATTAATTTTGTTCTTTGTTTCCAAACAGGGGCATTAACAAGTTCTTTTAATATAGCTCATGAGATATATAAATTTCCTCAATAGGAAATATTTACTATTACCAGTTTGTGAAGAAGTATTGATATCCTTAATATATTTGAAATTTAGGTTGCCCATAAATAGAAACTACCTAAAAAAAAGTTTGGCAAATAGCTTTAAACTTTTTGCTGCCTTAATTATGTAAGAGTCATTTTCTTTATTTTTTCCTAACGATATAATTAGCATGTTGTTGTATATGTCATCCAATAAGTAGAAACATGACATTTTTTTTGTTTCTTAAGACTTCTTACATTTTAAGTCAATTTTCCAAAGATTTGACTAGATTAGCCTCTTTTATTCTGCCACAAGACTAAAAATCCTGAGTTGAGTTTTTTTGTTTTGTTTTTTGTTTTGTTTTGGTCAACATGTGTTATCTGTAATGCTAAACAACTAATTACTTTGGGAACATTATTTATTTTCTGGTAAAGAAATGTTTATCTACCCAGAATTATTTATTGAATGTCTACTAGACATTTTTCTAGGTTCTGGAGTCATAATCATTGATAACACAGACAAAATTTTGCCCCCCTGAAGCTTACATCCCAATAAGAAGGGAGTAAAGAATTTTTTTTTGAAAGATAGTGATGGATGCATAGAGAAAATTAAACAGTTAAGGATGTTATTGAAAATTTAAACTGAGGGGTCATGAAAAGCATCTCTAGAAAGATAGGAGTGAAAGGAGTGAGGTCTGTTGGTACTTGAAGAAAGAACATTTGGGGTATAAGCCTCAGCAAAGGCAAAACCTTCAAGCAGAGGCATGCCTGCTGTGCTCCAGGAAGTGCAAGATCCATTTGGGAGAATAGTAAGAAATCATTTTGAGAAGAATTGTGGAAAGGCAAACCATGTGAGAACTTTTTCATAAAGAATCTGGCTTTAATTTGAAATGTATTGGGAGCCATTGGACAGTTTTGAGCAGAGTAATGGCATGATCTGTCTTGAGTTTTGCTAGGATTATTGTGGTTTCCTTGTTGAGAAGGGTAAGGCTAGAGGGAGAGAGTAGGAGGCTAATGTAATAATCTAGGCAGGAAATATGGTGCTTGGACTAGATAGGCAGCAGTGGAGATGGTAAATGGTAGCATTCTGGATAGATATTGAAGATGGAATCCCTTGGATTTGATGGACTCAGTTCAGTGCAGCAGAAACAGAGAGGACCTAAAGATGACTCAGATTTTGCCCCAAACGACTGGAAGAATAGACCCATCATTAACTGAAGTGGGGAAAATGGAGGGAGAAGCAATTTTAGAGGGAAGATCAAGAGCTCATTTTGAGACGTGTGTGTCACAGACTAATCTAGATGGAATTAATTAAATAGGAATTTGGATAGTACAGGCTGGAGAATTTGGCATAATGTTTTTGCCAGCATGATGTTGGTATTTAAAATTCAGTTTGATTGGATAAGATCACCAAAGGAGTGAGAGTATTAGAAAGAAAGCTGGAGAGATTCTTCTGAGGTATTCTGACTTTGAGAATTAGAGAAAATGAGAAGGAATCAACAAAGGAGAATGAGGATGAGTGGCTAGGAGAATGAAGAGTTCTGAAAGCTAATTTGAGAATCTTGTATTTTAAAGATGTTAAAGGCTTCTGCTAGGTCAAGTAAGATGAGACCTAAGAAAGAGTTGACCATTGGAATTAGAATGAAGAAATCACTATGGTAGGGCAATGAGGGCAGAGTATGATCATAGGTTTAGGAGAGAATAGGGGGAGATGAAGACAATACTTATAAATAACTCAAGGAAATTATTGGATAATTTCTGATTAGAATTTGTGAATCCTAAGTATAAAGTGTTAATAAAAATTAGTTACTAATATTTTTAACTTACTGCAGTGTTTACCTTCAAGTATATGTTATAATTTTGAAAGGAATCATTTTGGGCAGCTTTACTTCCTTTTCAAGGGTGCTTCCACTGACCAAACTGACTTTGAAACATGTATATTTTTGCGTTCCTTGAACAAAAGAATATTTGAAATAAAAAGAACCTGAGAGATCATCTCTACAAACTCATTTTGTTAAGTTTTTCCCTCTACTTTCAGATTCCTGTTTACATGGCACTCATAATTATTGAGGAAGAATTCAAGGGATCAGATGGCTTTTTAAAAATTAACATCTTAATAGGGATAAGTGAGTAAAAGGGGGCTTTGAGTGCTTTAATTTCCAATTTCATTCTCATCCTCACCAGTGCATCTTACAACATGGCCATTAACATGTTAAGAGTTCACAACAGAATTTTCCAGATAACCCACAAATAAATGACCAAAGTGACATTATGGATATCTGGAAATGTGGTGGCAGCCATCCCTGTCAGCACTGCTCTGTTCTCAGATTCCCAAGAGCTCTACTGTGTAGATACAAACTGATGATAGATAATGGATAAGAAAATATAAAAATATCTTTATTCATAACTATGTGTAAATATGATTAATAATAATTTTCTCATAAGATTCTCTAGCTTTAGTATATATAAAATTAATATCTTTTTGTTTGTCAAACATATTAAACTGCGATGATGCAACATGGCTTTAAATTAAGAAACATGCTGTTAAAATTGTATTTGTAAAATGAATAGATGCTTCCTGTTGTTTTCATTCTCACCTCCCTCACCCATTCTATTTTCGAACAGAACATAGTATCTATCCTTTGATTTTATTAATTCTTATATATTGCTGTTTTGGATTATAATATGCATTTTGAAACTAAATTGGGAGTTGCTAAAAATAGCATTTTAATATCTTTTGCAGTTTCTCAAACATCTGTCAGATGCCTTGTTATACACAGATTTTATGTCAGCTCCATATGTAAGGTTGCTTTTGATTGACATGAAAGATTTTTGTACCTGATTTGAGATCATTTTATTACTATATTCAGGCTTTTAAAAAGTCTGGGATTAAATGAATAGTTTTACATCTACTTTTAATATGCTTCACACTTTTTTTATATTAGCTGAGGTCTAATGTTTGCATGTAATTAAAAAAACTTGATTAATATGCTTTGCAATTTTGCTTTTTTGTTTTACTATGAATCTGAGATCCTAAGGGCAGGTTTTTGCTGATACTTCTTTCCAGAGACTTCTCAAAGCCATGGGAAGAGAAATAGAAATTCTTCCAATTATTTCAGGTAACTTTTGAAAAGGACAATCTAGTTGGATAGGTAGGATAGGATTTCTTGACGCTTTGTTAGGCTTAAACAGAGTTACATGACTTCACTCTGGCCATAATGGTGCAGCTTATACCAGACTTGCCTTCCTGCCTGTAACTATAAGGCTAAGCAAAATGTATAACAAGCCAACTATTTTCAAGGTCTTTGAGATAAGAGAGAAACATGAGACAGGTCTGTTTGCAAAGCTTGACTGGGACTCATGCCCTAGTAGAGCGAAGGAAGATGGAGCCCAAGCAAAGCATGGTGGCTTCAGTGAGCAAAGGAGGCAGATACTAGAGTTTGGGGTCGGGGGTTGAAGTGGCTTGTATTTGTAAGGTACTAGAAAGGAGGGAGCTGTGCAAAAGGGAGCACCTATGAGAGATATATTTCAAGCTATTGGCCAAAGGCTAAGGTGCCAACATACAGGGTGAGTCTCTATGTGTCCTAACCAACACTAGTTGCTGGTAGCCTGAGAGCAGAAGTGAGATACCAGAGGTTGTTGGAGTGTCAAACTAGCCAGAGTGAAGAGAACTTGCAGAGCTCTGCAGGCATTTAGTTGAAACTCCAGAAATGCCACATCTTTGGAGAATGGACAACATACTACTGTATGGATAGGATTAAGGACAAACTTAAGATAGTTTCAGAGAATAAAACCAAGTCTAACATGATTAAAAAGAGCCACCAGTAATTTGGCACCCACAACAATCTCAGCAGCCTTTAAAGGAGTCAACATATAACACATGCTACATACGATGTCCAACATATAATAAAAAATGACCTAATCTGCTTAAAAAACTCAATTAAAAGGAAAACTCAAAAATGGGCAAAAGGCTTGAACAGACACTTTAAAAAGAATATGCTTGGATGGCCAATCAACACCTAAAAGTACACCTAACATAACTGGTCATCAGGGGGAAAATGCAAAATAAAATCACAGTGAAATACCATTTTATACCAAGTAGAATGACTAAAATTTAAAAGACTGTACATATCAAATTTGGAGGAAACCAGATTGCTCATACATTGCTGGTGATAATTTAAAATGATCTAACTATACTGGAAAACTGCTGTGTGGTTTCTTATGAAGTAAATCATACATCCATTCTGTAACACAATAATTCTACTTGTAGGTAAACATCCAGGAAAAACAAAAATTTGTCTCCATATAAATACTGATACACAAATGTTTGTAAAAGCTTTAGCCCAGTAGCTAAAATCTGTAATTAAAAAAAAAAAAAAACCCCCAAACACTTAACAACTAGAGAGCGGATGAACATACTGGTATACTGAAAAGGTGGAATACTACTCAACAATTAAAAATGAACACAAAACCATGGATGAATCTTAAAAACAATATTAGGTAAGTCTGCTTCCATCTTTGATGGAATAGGAGGCTACAGAACTACCTTGTCCCGGTAAATAAACTAAGAACAGTTCTTTCTCTATGTCGTAGCATAGGACTGTGATTCCTGAGAGAAGGAACATGAAAAAGGTAAGCCTTCCAAATTAACTCAGCTTTCTGCCTAGAGGCAATTTTCATTCTGTGGTACAGGAAATGAAAAACCAAACTGAGCTTGGCAGTTTTGCTGAGTTGAGAGAAAGGTCAAAATTTGTAGAGACCAAGGTGGCTGAAATTTGTGGGGTCAAATATTTGTGGGGGACAGAAGGGAGCTATAGAAAGACACCTCAAAATCTGCAGAGATCCTCTTAAATGTTTGGCTGCATCTATGCATGCCTAGGGTACAACTCCAGAGGCCAGGAAAAGAACAACCTCCAGAAAAGAATGAAAACTAAAGGAAGAAAGTATATAAACTGAACAATTTCACTGAATGGGATTAAGAGTAGATTAGACCCTGCATATAAAAAGATCAGTGAAGAAATCTGTCAACCTAAAATTCGTAACCCAGAGAAGTCTTTTTCAAAGATGAAAGTAAAATATAAATTTTTCTTCAAAGAAAAATAAAGCTGAGAGAACTCACTGGCAGCCGACTTGCACTACAAGAATTTTTTATTTTTAAAGTTGTCCAAGCAGAGGAAAATAATACCAGATAGAAAGCTGAATCTACACAAGGGCCAGAAGAAAATAGAAATGGTAAATATGTAGATAAATAAAAGAGACTTTTGCATTATTGTAAAAGTATCTTAAAAAATAATTGATATTTAAAAGCATAAATAATAATGTATAATGAGGGTTTCTAATGTATTGTTGAGTTTTTAGTATTAATCTTCATTAATTTTCTCCTGAGTATTCATACAAGGTATTCTGGCCTAGAGAAACAGTTCTTAATTACTCCACAATAAATAATAAAGGTCTTGTCCCAGGCCAAGTCACTCTGGAGTGACAATGAAAGTAGAGTCATATATCCTACAAAAATAGCTAGACACTCTATAGATGAGGGATGAAGAAAAAGGAAAAAAGATTAATGCCCATTAGGAGATGGGGTATTGTTACGGACAAATCCTCTGTATAATAGCCTTGTGTGGAACTGTACCCTTAAGATCTGTGCATTTCATTGCATGCAAATTTTTTTTTTTTATAAAGATTTTATTTATGTATGTGACACAGAGAGAGAGAGAGAGAAAGAGAGTGCACAAGCTCAAGCAGGGGGAGCTACAGAGGGAGAAGGAAAAGCAGGCTTCCCACTGAGCAGGGAGCCCAGTGCGGGATTCAATCCCAGGACCCCGGGGATCATGACCTGAGCCGGAGGCAGATGCTTAACCAACTGAGCCACCCACGCACCTTTCATTGCAGCATATTTCATCTTAACAAAAAGTAGCTAGATAACAACAGAAAGCTCTATTTCATCTTTGTTTATTTCCAGGTAAATAAGTAATAGGGAGTTTTTCATCCAATGGTTCACAAGGAGAATTTATGAAATTATGTAAGAATTTTTTCTTTCACTGTGTAATAAAAGACATCATTATATATTTCACATTTCTGTTATTGATTCTATGTCCTTGATTGGCATTTTAAATACTTTCAGGGATTATAGTGTCTCTAACACTATGGTTTATCATAGATTTTTGAACTTTAGCATGACAAATATGGTCACTGAAATATCAAGTATAATCACAATAACAAAAGTCAACTTGTTGGTCACTTTGATGAATAGTTTTCCATTAAAGGCCTTGTGGGTCAGTGAGGAGAATGGGGTCTGAAGTCTTGGATTTGACTTTAGGCTTCATTATTTTGTAGCAGTATTTTTACTGCGTGAGCTACTTCTCTGGATCTCATTTTGTTATCAGTAAAATTGAGGTTATGCTACTCATCAAGCTGTTGTGAAGAATATGTGAAACTACAAATACATGTATATCAAGCAGAATCAAAATAGGCCTAATGCATAAATCAGATTGGAGCCCGTTGACGTGTGTTATTGGAAGTTTTATATCCACAGGTATTTGTTGAATCTGTGCTTTTCTGTTGAAGTTTAGGTCTTCATCACATCCTCTTTACTGTTTGAATAATTAGCTAACTGATTTCTTTATCCCCAGCCTTCTCCTCCCTTATTCTACCCTTCATCATGCTTTCAGATAAAAAATGTCTGCATCATGTCCATCAACAGATGAATGGGTAAAGAGGATGTGATGTGTATGCGCACACACACACACACATACATACATACATACATATATAATGGAATACTACTCAGCCATCAAAAAATGAAATCTTGCCATTTGCAGTGATGTGGATGGAACTAGAGGGTATTATGTTAAGCGAAATAAGTCAATCAGAGAAAGACAATATTATATGATCTCACTTATATGTAGAATTTAAGAAACAAAACAGAAGATCATAGGGGAAGGAAGGGAAAAATAAAACAAGACAAAATCAGAGAGGGAGACAAACCATAAGAGACTCTTTTTTTTTTTTAAAGATTTATTTATTTATTTGAGAGAGCGAGAATGAGAGAGAGAGAGTACGTGAGGGGGGGAGGGTCAGAGGGAGAAGCAGACCCGCTGCTGAGCAGGGAGCCCGACGCGGGACTCGATCCCGGGACTCCGGGATCATGACTTGAGCTGAAGGCAGTCGCTTAACCAACTGAGCCACCCAGGCGCCCCCCATAAGAGACTCTTAACTAAAGGAAACAAACTGAGGGTTGCTGGAGGGGGTGGGGGGATGGGGTAACAGGGTGATGGACATTAAGGAGGGCACATGATGTAATGAGCACTGGGTGTTATAAGACTGATGAATTACTGAACTCTCTCCCTGAAACTAGTAATACATTATATGTTAATTGAATTTTAAAAAGTCTGTGTATAAAATGTATATTGAAAATATACAGTTGTAACCATGACACTTCCATAGTAAATGTTTCTTTCTCAGTGACTTCTTATTGTGCTCTGGCTGAAGTCTCTACTTCTCATGATGAATATGAGCTCAGTTATGCCCGCCTCCCTTCCTTTCTAGCCTTCCCTTCCACTATTCTCTACCCTCCCGCCTCCGCCACTGAACTGCTTCATGGCGTGCTAATTTTTCCCCTATGTTTTTTTGTAAGATGCTTTAAAAAAAAATCTCTGCCTCCCCTGTTTCTTTTCCACTTGACAAATCCTAAGTATGTTTTAATTCTCAGAACAAAGGCAATTTCATTGAAGAATTATGTAATCCTCTAGGCAAAAAGTTAAATATGCTTTTATCTATGGCCATTATAATGTCTTGTATGTATCTCTTCTAATAGCTGGTGTTTTGTATCAGGCTTTGCTTATTTATCTGCCCTCATCCTAAGCTCTGAGTAGCATGCGAATGAATCTTCAATTGTATCCTTTTTCAGTAGCACCTATATAATTTCACATATATAGTATCTATAGCTAGAAAATGTATATATCCGATTTTCATTTCATTTAGGTGGTTTGTTTCTGATTAGGGTAACCATTTCTGTTCCTGACACACTTTAAAAACATCTTAGAAGTAATGAAAAATTTATCAGACCCTTAAGTAGAGAAAATATTTGAAAATACACTGATGGAAAAGAAAGATTTGCTGAGAGTAGGGAATAGGGGAAGATTATTGTTTTAAGTTACTGTATTCTTTCCTTTCCTCAAGGTTTTTTTTTTTTTTGTCTTTTTTGTTGTTGTTGTTGTTTGTTTGTTTGTTTTTGTGTGTAAAAAGTAATCGGCTAGATTATATCTGGAGGCCAGTTATGTATATGCCAGCAGACGGTGCTTACTTCAGCCAGAGCAAGTGTTATTTCAGAGGGTGCAGTAGGAGCCAAGTTATTGAGGGAGAATCTCTGTTCCTGGACACTTTATGTATACAAAGTTACTGATTTCTTTAAGGAGGATATTTGAGTCCCTGAAATATCATTATACTACAATTGCAATGAAAAACTAAACTTAAACTTTCCAGTGACTCCTCTGTTCCTTTAGTCTTACTTTAACAACCTCACATATTTTAAAATCTAGAAGAAACTAATGTTGTAAGCTTAAACTGGAAAAGTCTAATTTAGAGATGTTTAATATGTATCTAGAGGCCACAGGAGATCTCACTTGGGCCTTTGTCAGACAGGCCTGGTCAGTCTCACTACTCTTTCCTATTAGGTGTAGACTCATATTCAAAATTCTTCCTAACACAGACCTCCAAGTAGCTGCCATCAACCATTCTCCAGTGAAAAATTGGAGAAAACCCTTTTGTCATGAAAGGAAATTATAGAGAAACTAATTATTTCTTTACTCTAGCAGTGAATTATATAACTCACTGTTTGCAGTCACTACAGAGTTACAGGGTGGGCAGCATACACTGTACTAAACTTGCTGACTCTGGGTCAAGGCTGCCTGGTTTCAAGTCTAGCCTGTGCCTTATGAGTTGTGAGACCTTGAAATTACTTAACTTCATCCACAACATTGAGAATAATAACAACACCTACCTCTAGGACTGCTGAAGGAACTTTATGAATTAATATCTCTAAATAGAGGGGAATTATTTCTAAGAGTAAGCACTGAATAAGTGTTAAATAAATTGACAGTTCTAGCTCTTAAGACCTAAGTAATGACTTTCCTGAAGATAACTACCCTTGGGTTGAAAAAAAAGACAAACAACAATAAGACAAGGTGATGGATATTTTTTTTTCTGTATTACAGAGCTTATGTAAATATATATCTTATGAATATACTTTAAAATCATTTTGCAAATTTAATTCCAGAAGAGTGTCATCAGATAGCAGGAATCCAGATATTTTAGTAAAAATGATTAAAGTACTGAAGAGACTAATATTTAAAAATGACACTTGAAAGCTAAATACTTTTGCAAAGAGCTGCATCTAGTGGGTAAATGAGCAAAGGAAATGTTGTGAAGTTGAATTAAGGGAAAACGTCAAATATCAGGAAGGAAGTACAGCTGGGTAATTTATTGGGCTATGTGGTTGAATCCACTCCTTAAGCAGAAAAGAATCTTCTAGCGTTTAGTAGATAATGTTGTAATGTTGATGGCCTGGGAGTAACTTAGAAGTAAGATATTTTCCTTTTCTGTAATGATGTGTTCCCTGGGTCAGGTGCTCAATAAGTATTTGAATGTTGGGGCGCCTGGGTGGCTCAGTTGGTTAAGCAACTGCCTTCGGCTCAGGTCGTGTTCCTGGAGTCCCAGGATCGAGTCCCACATCGGGCTCCCTGCTCGGCGGGAGTCTGCTTCTCCCTCTGACCCTCCCCCCTCTCGTGTGCTCTCTCTGTCTCTCATTCTCTCTCTCAAATAAAATCTTTAAAAAAAAAATAAGTATTTGAATGTTTAGCAACTATTTTTGGAAGGGACCTCTGAGTTCATATATGGCCATAGTGCAAAAGTAGAGTGATTGAATGAATTCAGCAGAGTGCTTTGAAAAGGAATTTGATTTTTTTTCTAATTCAGTTTGGTTAATTTGGGGTCTCTTAGGAATGGGTGTCTAAAGGAGTTACCATAATAGTTATAAGAATTACAAATGTATATTTTAAAATTCAAAATCAGAATGAATCTATATTCATTCTGTTCTATAGAATAAATAGCTATGAAATGAATTATAGACATGCTTTATATTGTCAGCCTTCAAGGAGTCTAAGAAAATGTTTAAATAGAATAGTATGGGAACACTTTTCAGTAATAGAAATTTTGAAGTTTTTGGTCCATGGATGGAATGAGAATTTGATTTTTTTTTTTTCAGTGTCAGTGTAAGGTGCTGGAGCCTATTTGTTAATACACTATTAAAGATTATGCCCCTTTAGACATGTAGTCTTAGACCCATTATAGACTTATTGATCTGTACTATGGCCTTTTGGGGGCACTTGTTTTAATAAATAAACACATATTTCAGAAAGTACATTTTATGATTGATTTTAAAGCATAGGCCAAGTGGCCTTGATCATGGATTATTTTGAATTCTAAATGTACATTTCCACATGCATTTGTCATTATTTTCACTAATGGTAGAATTAGCCTTTCTGGGTTGGTTATTTTAATGGACTTAATATAGTCTTTTAATGTTAGGACTTTTAAGTCCTTAAATCTATTGGCTCTGCTCCTACCTGTAAGTGAGGTTTTTCTTTCAGGAGAGAATCAACTCTTCAACCTACTAAAGGCTTTAAAAATACTATAAATTATTACCCTAATCAGATCTAAGAACCTGGGTTCCTGTGTAATCCCAATCCTCTGAGAAACAAATGCCAAGGCAGCATTAGACATGTAAGAGCTTTCTTAGGGGAAATGCTTGTGGAGGAAAATGGGGAGGGAGGGGAGCTAGGAGAGGCTGGGAGACCATTAGACTGTGATGCAGTTGTAGCTCTGACCCTGAAGGAGAGAAGGAAAGCCCAAACACTGGGTGCAAGATGCTGAGACTGCAGTACTGCTCTGATAAATTTGAGCAAGGCTGATAGAGAGACCAGGTGAAAGCTTCCCCATCTCTCAGGAGTAGGCCTGCCTTAGTAGGCTTGCCTTGTGCCATCATTGGCTGGGAGCATCGCTAGAAGGTGGTCTCAGTGGGAAGGTGGTGATGGGTTTCAGAGTACGATAGCTGGAGCTGTAGGTCAGTTATGCTCACCATAGTGGGGATCTGAGAGGCATATATTCATGGTCACCATCATCTCTGAGGCTGAAACATCTATTACCAAGGGTTAGACTTATTATTTATGTCTATTTCCACCTCATCCTTATGAAATCACGACAACTAACATTTGCTAATCAGTTATTGTATATCAGGCACTTTTGTGTATATAATCCTGGTTCACCTTTATGGCAGATAAAAATATGTCCATGCTAATGATAAAAAGTTGAAGCTTGGGGCTACTTAATAATGGGACCCAGAATGCAGAGTTAATAATGGGAGGGAGGTTTGAATCCAGGTTTCTTAGATTCCAAATTGCCAGCTTTTGCTGTGCAATTATGCTGCCCATATTATCATTTGAAGAGGTTCTGGGATGTTGAAATGTTAAGTGACAGATGGGAAATCACTGACATAGCTTACCAAACAGTGACAAAAACAGCATTTATACTGCCTTGTCCTATTCAGGCCTGCCCTCTTTGGATCGTACCTCTGGCTTTTACTTTCCATTTTTCGTTAAAACTTTTCCGAGAATGGTTTTCCTGAGAATATTGCTCTCTCCTGTTATCAAGGAAATGACCTCTGCTAATGTGACAATAGGTGCTAAATAGGCACACTCCATTTCCCAACAAAAGGTTTTTTTAATATCTGAGAGGCTTTTGTACACGGAGAAGCACGTTCATGATTATTAGTACTTCGTTTAATGCTCAGTGTATTAAATACATAAATATAATAAAACATTCAAAAATATTTTTAGCTTTTAAAAATAGATAACATTTTAAATTCTGTTAAAAATTAAAATATAATTATGAAATTATTACCCCTGTTTCATTACCTTAAATAGAAGGCAAAGGACAAACACAGTTATCACTCAGCTAATTACTTTATTTCTGTGCAAACCAATTCTGTGATTTAATCAATTTTTCATTAGTTCTCTGTTTGCATATCTTTCAAGTATCATAGTTGTAGTTATTTTGATACCTTTTAAAGGTTTGGTGATATTACTTTGATATATTTCCAGAGTTGTAGTCTTCTTAATTGACTCCAAAGAATAAAGGATATCTTCTC
The DNA here is from genome assembly GCF_002201575.2 of Neomonachus schauinslandi. Taxonomy (NCBI): domain Eukaryota; kingdom Metazoa; phylum Chordata; class Mammalia; order Carnivora; family Phocidae; genus Neomonachus; species Neomonachus schauinslandi. The sequence goes on along the minus strand of NC_058405.1, from coordinate 44,429,354 downwards.
TGAATAGTGAGGTTTTGGATTCTTGGTTGGGACCTGGATCTGCCTTGTTTCTCCCAAGGTGATTCAAAATTGAGCTATTGATTTCAAACTGAGCTTCTTTTTGTATTCTTAAAATTTCACTGTTAGGCCAATAATTTTTTTTTTTAAGTTAATACCTTTGACATAGGTTTTAGTTGTTTGCAATTTGTTATCTTTTTGTTTTGTTGTTAAGATATGCTGATTAAAAACATGTGTAAGTTATCAATTGTTGTGCCATTTAGTTTTTGTTATATTTCATAGGATATTAAGGACTGACTCAGTTGACTTAGTCCTTGTTTATAGCACATTTATTTCATTAGTCACTTTGGAACACATAGTTGAAGCTCTACTTTGTCATTGGCCTGATTGTGTTGAATGTCCTTTTTTATTTCACCTGCCTGTTATATATGACCAACAGAACTGATCAGTCTTCTCTTCTTGGTAAATTCCTACCTTTTAAAAAAACTGTTTGATTTATTCACTATTACTTTTTCTTTCCTGCTTATGCAGAGAAAAGGAAACACAGGTCCCTATTTCAGAAATACATAATTAACAGAATAAATATATCAAATACACACAAACACATACACATGACCTTGTTAAGAAAAAGTCATCCTAACTTATTTACTTGTATTTTTTCTACAACTATTTATCTCTAAAATTTATATTAATTTTTCTCATTTGAACATCATCATGTACTAAAGTACTACTGTCCTTTTGCGGATTCATCTTGTTCTAGAACTTATACCAAAAGGTATAAATGGTCATTATTGGCTGGAAGAATCACCTTTTTTTTTTCTAAATTTTATTTATTTATTTAGGGAGAGAGAGAGACAGTGTGTGTGAGCAGGGGGAGGGGCAGAGGGAGAGAGAGAATTTCAAGCAGACTCATGCTTTACACAGGCCTCTTAAGTTAAAATATCAACATCATTCAACCATAGATAATAATTTCAGTATCACTGCAGACTTAAGGCATAGGAAGGAATGGAAGCTTCTTTTTCCCCTAGATTGTGTTATAGTGGTAGTTGTCTACTTCACAGATACTACCTTATATGATAAAGCCAGCACAGTAGGGATTTTAAATATATAGAGATTTTCAAAATTTCCTGCAATAGGCAGAGACGTTCTTCAATTTGGCATCTTGGAAATTAGCAATGCTTGAACATTAGTATGTCTTCTTTTGATTAGTTTTGTTTATTGGTAAACAATACAGGGTGGAAATAGAAGATAGGGTGTGTGAGGATGTGGAAAATTTGTGGTTAGAACTTATCAAAGGATAGTAAGGAGATTAAAGGGATAGTTCCTAACTGCAGATGATGGATTAGTAAGGAGCTAAATGATTGAATAGAGAGGAGTTGGAAAGAAAGAATTAAAGATTAGTTAGACAAATTCAGAAAGAATAAGAAGAACAGCAATATGCTATATGGACTCTCAATGCATAATCAAAAGTTGTAATGAATAAACTGCTAAAACAACTGGGAATGACCAAAAAAGCCAAATGGTCTCCATAAATATTTTTTGCAGCATTCCATCTAAAACCTACCTAATTAATTACCATCAACTTTCTCTAAAATATAATTGCATATACAAGCAGTTCTTGACTTTCAGAGGTTTGACTTTCTTAAACCCTACATTTTCATACATCACACATGGTAACCTCTTTTGTAAGCTGAATTTGGACATCTATATGGCAGCTGGAAAAAACATTTTGAGGTGTTAGATGCCACTGCTAGCTTAGTCTTTAAAAATCGTTGGTGTGTTTGCACAACTGTTTGAGTTTTAAATTGCATTTACCTTACTTTTAGATTAGAAAAAAATAAAATTGTAATGCCGCTTTTCTTAAGGATAGGCTTCATAATTGGGAAAAGGTAGGAAGTCCTCAGCCATGTTGAAAGAATAGCAAATCTTTAGCCCCATTGAACCTAAATTAAGAAAGAAGGGAGGGGGGACCTGGGTGGCTCAGTCAGTTGAGCATCTGCCTTCAGCTGGTGTCATGGTCCTGGGGTCCTGGGATGGAGTCCCGCATTGGGATCCTTGCTCAGTGGGCAGCCTGCTTTTCCCTCTCCTCTTGCCGCTCCCACCTGCTCGTGCAGTCTCTCTCTCTCTCTCTTTCTCTCCTAAATAAATAATAATAAAAAAGAAAGAAGGGGATGATGTAAAAACAACAAAATGCCAGAAATACATTGTCAAATACTATGAATAAAAGAAATAATTAGGAATTTCATAATTCTTTTAGGTCTTTGGGACTGGAATCTTTCTTTTAACATGGAAACTGATGATTGGACTATGCACCTTTTCACAGATGCTTTTAGTACATAATTTCTGAAAGCAAGGGAATTGCCCATACCTACTAGGGAACTTATAGTCTAGTGGTCCCAAGAAAATAAACATGTTATCACATTTTCTGTGTAATAAATAGCACATAGAATGTGCTCAGTTAGTATTTATTAGAAAAATAAGTGAATAAGTTTACACCATAATTTCTCTACTAAAGTTACTGCAAGTTAAAAATCAAGTCATCAGCTGAATCGGGACCCTTGTTTCTTGCCATCCCATCAAGAGATTCTGAGCCTTCTAATAGTGTTAGTAGTTTCAGTCTGACTCATCAGGTTGTAGGGCCTCAGGCCTCCTCTTAACCATTGTCAGGACAGCTGCAGTCAGGGTTGCTTCTTTTCCTATATTGGTTTCATCATGAGTATGCGTTTGAAAAAATATAAACAGTGACAATAACAAGCAGGCATTTCTCCCCTTTGGGTGAAAATCTGAATAAGCCTCTAATCTTGTCATTTTAGCCAAGTTGGAAGGCACTTTAAGATACAGGCATACCTCTGAGATATTGCGGGTTTGGTTCCAGATCACTGCAATAAGCAAATATCACAATAAAGCCATCCAAATAAAATTTTTTTGGTTTCCCAGTGCATATAAGTTATATTTACACTGTACTATAGTCTATATTGTAGTACTAATGTAGTACAATAGTTTCTAAAAATGTGCATGCCTTAAGTAAAAAATACTTTATTGCCAAAAATACTAACCATCATGTGAACTTTCCTTGAGTTGTAATCTTTTGGCTGGTGAAGGGTCTCGCCTTAATGTTGATGGCTATTGACCGATCAGGGTGCTGGTTGCTGAAGGCTGGGTGGCTGTGGCAATTACTTAAAATAAGGCAGCAGTGAAGTCTGCCACATCGATTGACTCTTCTTTCATGAATGATTTTTCTGGAGTACACGATGTTTATACATAATGTTTGATAGCATTTTACCTATAGTAGAACTTCTTTCCAAATTGGAGTCAGTCTTCTCAAACCCTGCTCTGCTGCTTTGTCAACTAAGTTTATGTAATATTCTAAAATCTTTTTTTTTATCATTTAAATAATCCTGAAATTTTCTTCACCAGGAGTAGATTCCATCTTAAGAAACCACTTTCCTCATCCATATGAAGCAACTTCTCACCTGTTCAAGTTTTATCATGAGATTGCAAGAATTTATCTACATCTTCAGGCTCCACTTTTGATTTTCGTTTTCTTCCTATTTTGACCACATCTGCGGTTACTTCTGTCACTGAAGTCTTGAACCCCTCGAAGTCATCCATGGAGGTTGGAATCAACTTCTTCCAAACTCCTGTGAATGTTGGTATTTTGTCCTCTTTCGATGAATCACAAATGTTCTTAATGACATCTGGAATTGTGAATCTTTCCAGAAGGCTTTTAATTTACTTTGTCCAGATCCATCAGAGGAATCACCCTCTATGGTGGCTATAGCCTTTTGAAATGTATTTCTTAAATAATAAGACTTGATAATGATAAGCCATTTTGCTCCTCAATCCATGGGCTGCAGAATGGATGTTGTGCTAGCAGGTGTGAAAATATTAATGTTATTGTACATCTCCATCAGAAATTTTGGGTGACCATGTACATTGTCAATAAGGAGTAGTAAAGATTTTATGTATTTATTTGACAGAGAGAAAGAGAGCACAAGCAGGGGGAGCTGCAGAGGGAGAGGGAAAAGCAGGCTCCCTGCTCAGTGGGGCTTGAACCCAGGACCCTGGGATCATGACCTGAGCTGAAGGCAGACACTTAACCTATGGAGCCACCCAGGCACCCCAAGCAGTAATATTTTGAAAGGAATTTTTTTTCTGAGCAGTAGTTCTCCACAGTAGCGTAAAATATTAATAAGCCATTTTGTAAATAGATGTGCTATTATCCAGGCATTGTTGATCCATTTATAGAGCATAGGCAGACTAGATTTAACATAATTCTTAAGGGCCCTAGGATTTTGGAATGGTGAATGAGCACTGGCTTCAACTTAAATCACCAGTTGCATTAGCCCCTAACAAGAGAGTTAGCCTGTCCTTTGAACCTTTGAAGCCACGCATTGACTTCTCTCTAGCTATGAAAGTCCTAACTGGCGTCTTCTTCCAATAGCATGCTGTTTCATCTACACTGGAAATCTGTTGTTTAGTATAGCCACCTTCATTATGATCTTAGCTGGATCTTCTGGAGAACTTGCTGCAGCTTCTACATTAGCACTTGCTCTTCACCTTGTGCTTTGATGTTACGGAGATGGCTTCTTCCCTTAAACCTCATGAACCAACCTCTGCTAGCTTCAAACTCTTCTTCTGCACCTTCCTCACCTCTCTCAGCCTTCATGGAATTGAAGAAAGTTAGGGCCTTGCTCTGGGTTAGGCTTTGGTTTGAGGCTTGATCTTCTATCCAGACCACTAAAACTTTCCCCATATTAGCAATAGGCTGTTTTGCCTTCTTATCATTCATCTGTTCACTGGAGTAGCACTTTTACATTTCCTTCAAGAACTCTGCCTTTGCATTCACACCTTGGCTAACTGTTTGGCACAAGAGGCCTAGCTTTTGGCCTGTCTCAGCTTTTGACATGCCTTTCTCACTAAGCTTAATCATTTTTAGCTTTTCATTTAAAGTGAGAGATGAGTGGCTCTTCCTTTCACTTGAACACTTAGAGGCCAGTGTCGGGGTACTAATTGGCCTAATTTCAACATTGTTGTGTTTCAGGGAATAGATAGACCTGAGGAGGGAGAGAGAGATGGTGGACAGCCGGTCAGTGGAGCGCAGAACACGTACAACATTTATTGATTAGGTTTGTGCTCTTATATGGGCATGGTTTATGATGCCCCACAACAGTGACAATGGTAACATCAAATATCACTGGTCACAGATCACCGTGACAAATATAATAATAATGATGAAAAAGAAATATTGTGAGAATTACCGAAGTGTGACGCAGAGATATGAAGTAAGTAAATATTTTTGGGAAAATGGTGTCAATAGACTTGTTTCGTGCAGGGTTGCCACAGACCTTCAATTTGTAAAAAATGCAATACCTGTGATGCACAATAAATTGAAACACAGTAAAATGATGTATGTCTATATAAATCCTCTGTTATCATAGTTTGAAGTAAATAACCAGAGGCACGATAGGAAAAAAATTTAGAAAGATGAGTTCTTAGGGAAGCCTTCTCTTTGGATGACACGAGAAGAAAAAAGCCATTTTTTTTTTAAATTTTATTTTATTATGTTATTCTTATCATTTTACTTTTTCTGATTTGGTTAGAAATTGTTACAAATTAAAATTAGTCACACTTAGAGATGAAATACACACTTGATTATTTATTAGCACCAGGGGTGGGCACATGAGATCTTGTTGAATTTTTGGATTTTAACAGTGGCAACAAAATGAAGCATTGCTTGTTAGACATATATTCATAGAGGGGTGATCATTTAATGGAATTATATTCATATTTGTATCCAGTGACAAATTATATTCATTTTTCCATTTCTTTTTTTTCTTTGTTTTTTTTTTCCCATTAAATAACTTTCTGTGAAAAGGTTTTATTTTATATATACCAACATACTAACACATCTATTTTCTGTGCAACCTTTTGAACATTGTATTAACTAAAGGCAGCTCCTTTCTGATGGGAGCAGGGGGAAAGTGAAATTACTTATTGTGTTGGAAGAAACTTAGTGGTGGTACGTGGACTACTGGTGATTGAAAACTGCCTGATAAGAAATGCGACTCAATTTCTAGGCATGTTATAAAAATAGTTCTACTTGTTTGCTTGTTTTATTATAAATTATTTTTTAATCTGGTTGTATCACTGTATCACTAAACTATTAATCATTTTTTGTAGAATTTTAAAACTGGGTTGTTTGCTTTAAGCATCATGTTTTATAGATGAAAAATAAGAACAAATTAAGGAATAGAAAGTGGCTCAGACTTATCTAAAGACACACAGAAATTTCACGGCTGATTTCCGTTGAGCTGACCCATCATATAATATTACACTAACGAGGGCTATGTCACAGCCAAGTGCAGGAGGGTAAAAGAGAGAATAACTTTTTAGGCTTTACATTTTTAGATTCACTCGGAACATCTCTAGGCAAAACAGAAAAACCATAAATAGCATAGGCTTTGGAGATAGACAGACCCAGGCTCTAGACTATGTGAGCTAGAATTTTAATCTTTGGGTGTCATTATCTATTTTGCAGGCTGGTAAATAAATTTCTTCCTGAACTTTGGTAGAGCATTGTTTGAAAGCTTAGTAATTTACTCAACAAATCTATTTGAGCACTTACTGTTTGCAAGACATTGCAGCAGTAATTGCAGGTAGAGTATTCTGAATATGAGTGAGACACAGGCTCTGTACAAATAACCACACCTTTTACACTTTTTCATTTTTCACATTTAAATCTGTATTTAAGTGGCTGCCCATAAAGACATTAGTAAAAGAAATAGCGAGATTTGGGGCCAACAAATATATTTGAGATAAAAAGAAATTAGAAAGCAATATAGAAACTAGTAATGAAGGTTTTAAATTAAACAAGACAGTAATTAAATAGATTAAAACTTTACTGAGTGCTTTTATATTTGATCATACAAAATTTGACATGTCTAAACCACTATATGTTTTATTGGCATACTCCAGATTATGTTTATTAGATGGAATCTAAGTAGGCAAGTAAAAGGCATCATTTGAAAATTAATGTGTATAATGCCCAAGGAGATGTTTTTATAAAAAGTAACATTGTTGTGATTTGAAGTATAAGGTTTCCATAGAAGTAGAGTTTGAAGTGAATGTTTTTAGGTGTAGGTTCAACACACCATGCTATTACAGGTGAAAATCACTTATTTTAGAGCTTCTTACTTCATTAAAATATGTCATTATTAAAGTCCCTTGGTACACATTCAAATATTAAAAGGAAAAAATAATCAGCACACCTGGCTGTATATAATTGTCCTTGATTCTAATAGCAAAATTAGCAGAATTGCTCTTTAGTTAAAGATGTTCACATTATAGTCACTGATCTTTTTGCTATTTATAGTTTTAAGCAGTTATATGGCATTTTTATGGTGGCCTACATAAAAAAATATATTTAAAAGTTGCACATTTTTTACAATATGAAATAGGAGAGACTTAACTTGACACTCATCTCTTTTTTTTCCTGAAGTTCTGGCATCATTACATACCATCCAAAGCTCCTTTCTTCTATAAAACTATAGCAAGCTATGGGGCAAATATACTTTTGTTTGGCCAAAGTAAATGTTTAAGGATATGCTGGGAGTAAAATAGTTAAGATTCTTGTATATTTTCACTTCTCTCTGGGAAAAAAAGTTTCACCTCTGGTCAAGATAGTACTTCCACACACCTTGCCATGGCTGTCCAGTTTTCTCATCTCTCTTTTACCTCTGAGTTGAATTCATGGTTGTGTGAGGTAGAGGTGGGGCAGGAGCAGGGTGGGTAATGAGTTAGAAGATGAATCAGGTGCCAGCTGGAGTAACTCTATTTACGGTAGGGGTGAGGAGCAGGTAGCATCTGGTGTCACCTCTTGATTTGTCCACAAGACCCTAATAGCAGTATGTTCCCACAGCACTCAATTTTTCTTAAATTGAGATATAACTGATGTATAACACTGTGTAAGTTTAAAGTATATAATGAAATGGTTTTATATATGTATAGATCATAAAATGATTAACACAATTAGGTTATTTAAGATATCTATCACGTCATATAATTATATTTGTGTGTGTGTGGTGGGAACTCTTAAAATCTACTCTCTTAGCAACTTTTAAATATACAATATAGTATTATTAACTATAGTCACCGTGCTGTACATTACATCCCCAGAACTTATTCATCTTACGACTGAAAGATTGTACCATTTGACCGCTTTCATCCATTTGCCCCATCCCACATCCCCACCCCTGGCAACCACCAATCTGTTCTCAGTTTCTATTAGTTTGTTTTTTTAATATTTCATGTATATGTGATATCATACAGTATTTGTCTTTTTGTTTGACTTATTTCACTTAGCATAATGCCCTCAAGTTCCATCCATGTTGTCCCAAATGGCAGAAATTCCTTCCTTCTCCTGCCAAATAATATTTCATTCTATCTATCTATCTATCTATCTATCTATCTATCTATCTATCATCTAACTATCCATCTATCGATAGATCACATTTTCTTCATCCATTCATCTGCTGATGGACACTTAAAGATTGTTTCCATATCTTGGCTATTGTGAATAGTGCTGCAGTGAACATAGGAGTACAGATATCTTTTCTGATTTTATTTCCTTTGGAAATGTATATTCCAGAAGCGGGATTGTTGTTAAAATGTCCATACTATCCAAAGCCATCTATAGATTCAATGCAATTGCTATAAAAATTCCCATGACATTTTTCAGAGAAATAGAAAACAGTCCTAAAATATGTATGGAACCACAAAAGACCCCAAATAGCCAAAGCTATCTTGAGAAGGAACAAAGCTGGAGGCATCACACATCCTAATTTCAAACTATACTCCAAAACTGTGCCCCCCGGATAAGCCCCCATGCATATGGTCAAACTGATATTTGACAAGGGAGCCAAGAATGCTCAATGGGGAAAGGATAGTCTTTTCAATAAATGGTGCTGGGAAAACTGGATGACCTATCTTACACTACTCACAGAAGTTAACTCAAAGTAGATGAAAGATTTAAACAGAAGACTTGAAGCCATAAGATCCTTAGAAGAAAACATAGGGGAAAAACACCTTGACATTGGTTTTGGCAATGATTTTTTGGATATGACACCAAAAGCATAAGCAACAAAAGCAAAAATTAATAGGTGGGACTGTTACCAAACTAAAAAGCTTCTGTACCATCAAAGGAAAGGAAACCATCAATAAAATGAAAAGGCAATCTATAAAATGGGAAAAATATTTGCAAATCATATATCTGATACAGGGTTAATGTACAAAATAAAAAAAAAAAAGTCATACAACTAAGTAACAAACAAACACAAATTTGATTAAAAAATGCGCCAAGGAACTGAATAGACCTTTTTCCAAAGAAGACATACAAATGGTCAACAGGTACATGAAGAGATGTTCATCATCGCTAATGATCAGGAAAATGCAAATCAAAACAACAATGACACTTTTACAATGGCTATCATTAAAAAGACAAGAGATAACAAGTGTTAGCAAAGATGTGGAGAAAAGGGAACCCTTGTGCGCTATTGGCAAGTATTTAAATTGGTACAGCTACCATAGAAAACCTTATGGAGGTTCTTCAAAAATTCTTTCAAAAGCACCCAGTTTTAATTGCTGTAGAAAAAAGCAGTAATTTGTCAATACCATTTTATCCTTTAAAAATTTTGAGTTTGGGGGCACCTGGGTGGCTTGGTCGGTTAAGCATCCAACTTTTGATTTTGGCTCAGATCATGATCTCGGGGTCATGGGATCAAGCCCCACATCAGGCTCCACACTCAGCATGGAGTCTCCTTGTCCCTCTCCCTCTGCTCCTCCCCCTGCTTGTGTTCTTTCTCTCTAAAATAAATAAATGAAATCTTTAAAATTTTTTTTTGAGTTTTAACTTGAATAGTTCTTTTAAAATATTTTATTTATTTACATAATTTCTACACCCAATGTGGGGCTTGAACTCACAGTCCCAAGATCAAGAGTCACATGCTTTTCCAACTGAGCCTGCCAGGCACCCCTTAACTTAAATAGTTCTTATCAAATGATTTCATGTACAGTTGAAGTTAAAATTATCTTGACAACTGAATATAGAGCAATGAACTCCATTAACTGGAAGATAACCAAAAAAAATCAGAGGACCAATTGGTATTGCCATTATTTCAACCAACTTATTTGTTATTGACCGTTCAGTTCATCCACCAGACTTGGGTTCTAATGATCCATTTGGCCATTAGCTGGGTTTACTTCTGTAATAAAGTCATTCAGCTTCTTTAGGCCTCGGTTTTCTCTTCTCTTCAGTGATAGTTTTGTATTTTATTTCAAAAGTTCTTTAAAATATCCTCAAGATCTCAGATTATATGGATAATTTTCCTCCTTGCAAGTTTCCAAGGATCGTCTCCCATTAGCCTAGAGAAGTTAGAGACTATTGCTGAGTTAGTGGCATTGGAATCTTCAGTGAATCTTTTTTAAAAGACAGAATTCTGGAGATTCTTAGTAGGTGTAGGCTAGGACTATTTTAAATAGCCCCACTATATTAAGAACTATTTTAGAATAGCTATCTAGGTAATTATGAGACATAGCCATATTTGGGAAGCAACTGAATTGTTACAAATCGTGTGCCATGTATTTGGCAAACCCATGTGATGTCCCCACAGCAATCTTTACTAATAGTGCTGTAAGGAATGCTCTGGAGAGTTATGTGAAATCAATTCAACTTATCTTAGGGCCTAGGATAAATTCACATCATACCATTTTTAAACAAGAAAGTATATTCCCCACCTGAGTGAACTAGTTTAAATATCAATCCAGGCTTGAAAATGGAACCAATTATATGACCCTAGCTTTAAGGATGGAGAGGTAGAATGGTAGCTGGTAATTTAACATCTGAGGAAGCTGAATGGGTTAGAAATGATTTAAAATCGGTAAAGGCAACAGGGACAGATGGTTTCAGCATCACACTTTATGTGTTTTTAAAGGAAAAAAAATGTCCTATATCTACATGAGACATTTTTATTCTCTTGCAAAATGCAGAGTTACTTCTTACAATAATGACACATTCTTGAATAGTATAGTCATACTAATCCTGAAGAAATGAAATTAGTTATTTATCTGTGGGACAAAAATACAGGTCCAGCAGCCACAAACTTTCCCAAAGACCTCATTAATCTCCTTCAAAACAAACTCAAAGGAGGGAAAGGGCATTTCACTTTGGGGACAGTTTAAATCAAACTTTACTTCTACAGTGGTCAGCAAGAACCAGCAAGCATTTTTGTATGTGTGTGAGTATGATGAGTGTCTTTTGAGGGTTTAGTTGGAAATGTCCGAATCTCGTGTTAAGGGGTCACTGCCTTCACTGATGGTAAACTGGAAGGACCTGACCTGCTTTTGAGGGTCCTGGCTCTCCCCAAGATTTCCCCAAATACCAAGTCATTTCCTTGTCTGCAATTTGTATTCTATTTTATTATGTCACCTCATTTCCAAAGAATGAATCCTTATGTTTTTGAGCAGTGTCAAATATGAAACTTTTTATTATTTTATAGTTTGTGTTAAAAGGATTCATTTGGCAGTGTTCAAATCTTAAGCCAAATTAGTGCAATTCATTTCAATGCACCAATTTCATGGTTCGTTAATTCGTTGTTATTATTGCTAACTTTCACTTGAAACTGAACAGTAAGTAATATCTGACAAAAACTGCAAGTACCTAAAAGCTCCAGAGGATGAAGGTAGAAATCTATATACTTAGACAAAATGGACAAACAATGGGTTTATAAAATAAGGTTTTTAGTTAGAACAAAATGAAACATTTTTGTAAATGAAAAGGTAATTTAAATTAATTGTTGGTATTGAGCCAGTTGCTTATGGCAGAAAATTGTCTTATCTTGTGATGGCAATTTAAGCACAGAGACTTGGAAAAGAATTTTAAACCTGCTTCATTGTAGTATTAACTTATTTTTAAAGGAGACATTTACATTTAAAAAAAAATCGACTACTTCAGTTGCAGCTATTAGGGACTAAAATGTTCATTAATGTTAATTACAACTATATATCTTCCTACAATTAATATTTTGCAATTATATGTAATTTTTTTGTGGTTGCCATTATTTATTCTGCCTCAACTTTTCTGTGAGTAGATAGATTTGTTTTCCAAAAGCATCTTGTGTTATGATAAATAAAGAGAAGAAAAAATAATAAAAAAGAAACCCCTCTTATGTAAAATAGAATTTTCCAAAATGAATTTAATTATGAAATAACTTGAAAAATATTATTGATTAAGGAATTTAAAATACCCAAGTTTTTACTAGTGCAATTATATTTAAAGTGCGTGCTTTAAAAAGCATTTGACATTTCAGTGGTATTCTTAAAAACTTTCATATTAAATGCTCCTGTATGGCCCTTATATTCTCCTGTTTGAATCCAAACATCCTTTAACATCATTCACTCGCTCTTCAACTCTTTTTATCTCCCTTTATTTAAGTCACCACTGGCCCCTTAGTTGAAAAGTCAAATGGCTGCTTTGGGTTCTCATATTATGGGCCCTATGCCAGTATTCAGTGATGTCAACCAAGCCTTTGTTCTTAAAAGTTTCTCCTCTGTTAACTTCCATGACATTTCTTCAGTGACTCCATTTCTCTCTGAATGAGCCTCTTCAATTTCATTTGTTGGTTTCCTTCTTTCTGTTCATTCCTTAGAGCTCACATCTCCTAAGTCTGACTTCCATCTCACATCATACATATTCCTGGGCAATGTTATCTGCCCTCATGGCTTCAAATATAGCCTGTAAGTAGAAAATCCCCAATTGGCATTATGGGCTCTAGAGCACCTAATGCTCCTGATTGTATACTGGAACATTCCACATGGAAATAACAGTTTACCTCATGCTTCACATGCCTGAAAGTAAAATTTTTTCTTTCCCACAAGTCTGCTATTCCTCTTTATTTCTTATCTTAGCCAATGGAACCATCATTCTCTTAGGCCACTCCCTAGTTATCCCCATCTTACCATGACATCATTATCCACCAAGTTGCTGGAGCCAAAAGTTAAGGCAGCATCCTTCTTTTCTTTCTTCAGTTCAGTTAATCAGTAAGACTACCTTGAGAAAATAATTTACATATTTCCATGTCTCTCTGTTTTCACAATTCCTGTGGGATTTAAAATCTAGTGTTTAGAACCAATTGAGACATAAAATATGAGATAACCAAATGGAGATAAAAATATCTTTATTCCTGCTAAACAGATTGAAAATACTGGATTAGATATGGAGCAAAAGTGAGTGTCTTTACGATTTTCCCCAAGTTTTATTTTTTTATTTATTTATTTTTTTTAAAGATTTTATTTATTTATTTGAGAGAGAGAGAATGAGAGAGAGAGAACACATGAGAGGGGATAGGGTCAGAGGACGAAGCAGACTCCCTGCCGAGCAGGGAGCCCGATGCGGGACTCGATCCCGGGACTCCAGGATCATGACCTGAGCCGTAGGCAGTCGCTTAACCAACTGAGCCACCCAGGTGCCCTTTCCCCAAGTTTTAAATGCAAATCAAAACCACAATGAGATAACCCCTCACGACTGTCAAAGTGGCTAAAAAACAAAACAAAACAAAGAAACCCTCAAGAAACAAGTGTTGGTGAGTATGGAGATTTCTCAAAAAATTAAAAATAGAACTAGCCTACAACTCAGTAATCACACTACTGGGTATTTACCTAAAGAATATAAAAACACTAATTTGAAGGGATACATGTACCCCTCTGTTTATAACAGCATTATTTACAATAGCCAAATGATGGAAGCAACCCAAGTGTCTGTTGATGGATGAATGGATAAAGAAGATATGGTATATATATACGATGAAATATTATCCAGCCATAAAAAAGAATGAAATCTTGCCATTTGCAACAACATGGATGGATCTAGAGAGTATACTGCTAAGTGAAATAAGTCAGTCAGAGAAAGACAAATACCATATAATTTCACTCATATGTGGAATTTAAGAAAGAAAACAGAGGAAAAAAAGAGAGACAAAGCAAGAAACAGACTACTGACTATAGAGAACAAACAGATGGTTATCAGGGGGGATGAGCATGGGGGGATGGGGGAAACGGGTGATGGGGATTAGAGTACTCTTGTCTTGATGAGCAATGAGTAATGTATGCAACTGTTGGGTCACTGCATTGTACACTTGAAACTAGTATAGCACTGTATGTTAATTATACTGGAATTAAAATTTAAAAGATAAATTAAAAGAATTTTCCCCAAGTTTTGACTTTGGTACAAAAAAATGAATTTAAGTCTCTTTCTTATATCTTCCTCCCACCTCCAAAGGAGGGAAGTGAGAGAGAGAGGTGGGGGGGGAGAGAAAGAGGCTGCAAGTACACATACATAACTTTTTATAATAAATATTTCAGCTCTTCTTTGCAAGGGCAGAAAGTAGTGTTTCTTGTTCAGCATGGCATTTCTAGCATCTTAAAACAATACCTATGTGTATTGATACCTGATAAATATATGTTGAGTGAATGAAAAAGAATATATAAAATCTTCTACGTTCCTTTCCCTGGGCTTCTTTGCTGATCTTGACACTCTCATTACATTTCTTTCGTATCTCTATTAAAATATTTTTCTTTTTATGTAACAATAATTTCCTTTTTACATTTATGTCTTACCAACTTTCATGATTGAATGTTTGTGCTTCCCACAAATTGATATTGAAGCCCTAACCCCCAATGTGATGGCGTCAGGAGGTGGGGCCTTTAAGGAGTAATTCAGTTTGGATGAAAGCCTAGCTCCTGACTTCCATTCATTCTTTCATGTATCTCTTCTTCATTCAAAAAACATTTATTACATGCCTGCTATGTTACAGGTACTTCTTCAGGTCCTGGTATATAAAAATAGCTGAAGAGCTATGTCTGCTTTTGGCAAGCTTCTAGACTAATAGAGGAATTAGTCTGTAAATAAGTAAGTGCAGTACAATGTTCTGCTATGAGAGAAGATTTTGTATAGCACTGCAGAGTAAGAAATGTGTCAAATTTGCATTTTTTGAGTAAAAAAATGAATCAGCATTTGCTAAATATTTTGCCTTGGACTTCATTATCAGATTATTTTCATAACAAAAAATGTGTATCTTTTTATCTTAATTTTACACATGAAAATATATTGAGTACCTGCATGTTAAGCTTTTGATTTATTCTAACTTCTGCCCAAGTGAAGCTCTGTAATTCAGACATCTAATAACTCTTTGAAGTGAAATAAAAAATAATAATTTAACATTTTTTTGACTTACTCTGTTTCATGTGATTGTAATGTCTTCTCCACAGCCCTCATTTGACTTGAAAAAGAAACCAGAACTTGGCAGAAGAAAATCCTAATGTGACAAATAGAGTTTAAGTTCTTTTACTTACTTTCAGTTTATAGAATTATAAGATTCAAAATGTATTGGAACTAGGTAGTTATTAATGTCCTTCTATTATGAGATTCAGTGACTCTAAGATAACACAAAGAAACTTCTAGACTAGCTTGATAATAGGAATTAGTCCACAGATTTTTTTTTATCGTATTTTTCTATTGCTCGGTTCTTACAATTACTTTGTCCCCTTGGTATTAGCCTCTTTCTAGTTAAGATAAAGGCTGCCTATTCAACATGATTCTATCAAAAGTTTGTATGTTACGTTTTCCCTGATGACCTTCCAGCTATCAAAGCATGTGGACCCCCTATATGGCAAATGTTGTTGCCAGTGCACTGTAAGTGCTCTTTGAGCCAGGCTGTGGTCGCCTCCTTTGGGTATTTCGCAAAAAGGTTAACAGCATTGATTCCAACCTGGATCCATAGGAGTGTTATCTTCGTTGGTGATTGCACAGGCATTTATGAATCTGCTTTTGGATGAGAGAGGTTGAGGAACAGGATCTGAGGCCTGTTTGACACTATAGGGAATGAAAATGAAACTCCATTGGGCTTTGCTCCTGCTGGGAATGATGGTTCCTGATCACTAGAATCCAGTGGGACACCGTAATATTGGTATTCATCACCCAGGCTAAGAGTCTGGCACTTGTTAACTCACGGGTCCAGGCTGAGCAATTCTGAGTTTGTTCCTCCCTTTCTCCTATGACACAGAGCTACAAAACTCTCTAGACTTGGGATTTTTATTAAATCACCTAAGTTAGAATGAGGTTTAGTTACAAACCACTGGGACCATCAGTCATTTCACTTTTTTACCATGTCTAACCATCATTTTATATTTGCTTCCAGTAACTGGCCTTATAAATCTTAAAGTCTTTCTCAGCCACTGATTTAAGCTGTCACCTATTATAGCTTCGTTGAAATGTCTGTGTCCATTAAAACCTTATCAAAATGCAACATCTATTACCTTTGCAGTTCATGTTGCATTTATTTCTACAAGTGCCGTTAATGGGGGGAGGGTGGATATCTGCTGGCAGTGTAACATTCCCTGACAGGTGGCGATAAGCAGCAACGGCTGGCTTTTCTCTCTCCATTGCCTTAGTTGTATCTTTAAATTCCTGGAACTGTGGTTTGCTAGATACAGGACGTCTAGAATACTTTAAACAAAAGTCAACCTTTGATTCTCATTCCAAGCCATAAGGGGTAAAACACTCATGATACTTTTCTCAGATCATTCACATTTTAAGAAGCAGCCTAAAGTAGTAAAAGTTCAGTTTGTTGGCATGATCCAACTGAGTATTTGCAAATTTAAGAAAAAATGCATACCTAAATTCATGAACAAAGGAATGTGTGTTGCTTCTAAATTGTACTTCTGATATTTCCGTGTGGAAGCGGATGCAATTTAAATCCAATATGTCTGCCTTGGCATTATTGAATGGTGTTTTAAGCATTTGCTTTCTATAACTAGATTGACTAGGAAATGAACTTGAGAAGGTGAGAATTTCAGATGGAAATTTAAAAGTATGACTAAGTGAGAGCGTTAAAAGTAGAGAGCTGGAAATTATGTAAAATCGACCTTCAGAGTACTGCAGCATCAAATATTATCACTGCAGTGACACCGATCAAAAATATTGTCGAATTCTTTAGTTACGGGGAATAAAAGAATCAAATAAGGTACTCGGATATAAATCAGTGACACGTTCCACACTAAACAATTTAGATACTATTAAAGTTTCACAGTTGCTGCCAGGCAGGTCACAGTAAGGGTTAAAACACTTACCGGTTGTGATACTTTGTCTTGATAACCTTTTTTAATCCTTCAGAGGCACTAGAGGAAATAGCTAACAATGGAGAACAGATTATAACTGATGTAATGTGTTTCATCCAGTTGTAATCTCCTCTCAATTATTTAAGGAGATTTTTCAACTAAAACCTTTCAGATCTCTTGGTATCATTCATCTCTAAGAGCATTGGCAGTATTTCTGCTGATTCTCAGGGGGCAGCTGGTCAATATCAATTTCACCTCTCATTTTCTGTCAGTTATAATCAGAAGCCCTTCCAGGGCAGGACTTTCTTTGTGTGTTTGCTTCACTTACATCCCTAGTACCTGGCACAGGGGGGCTCTACACGGGGTTCTGTGTAGAGGGATTTGTAAATGTAGGTGATTATGTTGATGGAGATATTTCTGAGGACACATCAGTGAGTAGGAAGATATTTTTTTTTTCATTCTTTGGAAAGACTGTGATCCTAAGGTGTAAATAAATATGCATTGCTTAATATAATCTGTCTCTTAGCAATGTTTTTAACAGAAGGAAAGCTACCATATTCTCTGTTATCATGTTATTTATGCACGTAGAAAATACCTGTTATATTTTTTATCTTAAATTTCAGAGAAGTTTTTAAAACACTTTTTAGGGGGGTCTTTACATAATGCTAGTAGAGATGTTTATAGAGACAGTAAATACATATAATGTGTTATACAATTTTTATGTGGTGGAGCAATTTAAAAAATACTGCATAAACACCACTGCTACCTTGTACATTCATTCATTCATTAGACAAGCATTTATAGCTCTGGGTGTAGCAGTGCATAAAAACGTTCCTTGTCCTCATGGAACTAATATGCTAGTGGGGAGGAAACATAAAATAACAACAAAAAAATTAAAGCATATAGAATATAAATTATGGTAATTTCTAGGGAAAAATATAAAACAAGTAAGGGTGATAGGGATCTTCAGGTAGAGGTGCCATAATTTTAAATAGGATGTCATAGAAGCCTTTATTGAGAAGATGGCATTTGATTCAAGACCTGAAGAAGGTGAGGAAGCTCACCATTCATCTCTCTGAGGACGAGCACTGTGGGCAGTAGAATAAAAGTGCTCAGAGGTAGGAGCTATTTGCCAGCCAAGAGGCCATTGTGGCCGGAGCTGAGCAGAAAGGGGGAGAGTAGACAAAGGTGAGGTCATAGAGGGCAGGAGGATGATTGTGTAATGCCATGTTGGCCATTTCAAGAAATTTTTCTCTTATTTCAAGTGAGGCAGGAAGCTGCTGGAGGGTTTTGAATATAGGATATATAGGCTGAAAATACAGTATGTTTTAAGAATTTAGAGTACCTGAAGATAGTAGCTTATTAAAGAAATCAACAGAATTATTAAGGGAGGAAGATTTTAAATCATATTTTCCTTTGGAATTCTTTGGAATGAAACTTTCTCTGATATTACTATCAAATAGATTATTATCAAATATTATCAAATGCACTCTTTTATATTTTATATGAAACTTAGGTGTAATAAAATTTTAAAGGATTGCCATAGTCAGATACTCTTGTAATACCATTGTTCCTTTATTTTAAAAGGCATGATGGCGATCAAAATATGGAGGGTCCTAAATGGTGTGAGGCAGACTGTATCTCTAAAGCAGGTGACCGTCATAGTCTCCAGTGGAAGCACATTTTCTTTCTGGGGTGGCTGCATAGAGATCAGCACCAACAAGCTCCCTTTAGAAGGGGTCACTAATGATTTGATAAAAGCCAACTGAAAAGTGTGGCTAGTCGTCAAACCAGAAGTTTTCCATTTTAGAGGAAAGAACTCTGGAATCATAGGAAACTATATTCCTCTAATTACACATTTGTAATAATTGAGTGAGTTACTTAACTTCTCTAAACTACAGGTTTTTTTCCTCTCTGAAATGGAAATAAGAATTTTTACATTATATTATGAAGATTCCATAAAAATTTTAACTGGAATCTCCCTACACAATGCCGGTACTGTTAAGTATATGATAGATTTCGGTTTATTTCCTCCTCATCCTGACCAACTTGTTATTTTTTTTTAATACTGTAATGCGATCATTATTATCCTTTTTTTTCTTCCAGCTTAATTCAGATATAATTGATATATAACATTGTGTAAATTTAAGGCATGCAACACATGTATGTACTGCAAAATGATTACCACAGTAAAGTTAGTTAATACATGCATCCACCTCACATAGTTATATTTGTGTGTGTGTGTGTGTGTGTGTGTGTGTGGTGAGAACTTTTAAAATTTACTCTTTTAGCAACTTTCAAATATATGATACAGTATTATTAACTATAGTCACCATGCTATACATTACATGCCAGGACTTATTCATCTCATAACTGGAAGTTTATACCCTTTGACCACCTTCACCCATTTCCTGCATGCTGCACCCCCACCCCTGGCAACCACCAATCTGTTCTGTTTCTAGGAGTTTGATTTTTAAAGATTTCATATCTAAGTAATATCATACAATATTTGTCTTTCTCTGATTTATTTCACTTACCGTAATGCTCTCAGGGTCCATCCATGTTGTTGGATTTGGCAGGATTTCCTTGTTTTATATGGCTGAATAATATTCCATTGTGTGTTTATGTGTGTGTGTGTGTATAGCCACTTTTTATTCTTTTGAAGAAAACATTTAGGATTTACTTTTTTAACAACTTACCTATATATCATACAGCAGTGTTCTCTATAGTCATCATGCTGTACATTATTACATCTCCTGTGCTTATTTATCTAACTGAAAGTGTGTACCTTTTGACCATCTTCCTCCGATTTCCCCTCCCCCACCACCTGCCTCTGGCAACCACAAGTCTGATATCTTTTTTAGTGAGTTTTTTTTCCTTTTTAGATTCCCTATATAAGTGAGATCATACA
Source organism: Neomonachus schauinslandi (assembly GCF_002201575.2). Classification (NCBI taxonomy): domain Eukaryota; kingdom Metazoa; phylum Chordata; class Mammalia; order Carnivora; family Phocidae; genus Neomonachus; species Neomonachus schauinslandi. The sequence continues at coordinate 44,409,277 of NC_058405.1, read as the reverse complement.
GTATTTGTCCTTCTCTGACTTATTTCACTTAGCATAATGCCTTCAAATTCCATTCACGTTGTTGCCAATGGTAGGAGTTTCTCATTTTTAATGGCTGAATAATATTCCATATGTACCACAACTTCTTTATTCTTTCATCTACTCATGGACACTTAAGTTGCTTTCATGTCTTGGCTATTGTAAATAATGCTGCTGTGAACATAGGAGTGCAGGTATCTTTTTGAGGTGGTGTTTCTGTTACTTTTGAATATATTCCCAGAAGTTGAATTTGCTGGCTCATATGGTAGTTCTAATTTTAGTTTTTTGAAGGACCTTCATATGGTTTTCCATAATGGTTACACCCATTTACTTTCCTACCAACAGATATGAGATTTCCTTTTTTCCATATCCTCGCTAACACTTGTTATCTCTTCCTTTTGATGATAGCTATCCTAACTGGTGTGAAGTGATATTTGATTTTCCACATGGTTAGTGATGTTGTGCACCTTTATATGTACCTGTTGGCCATTTGAATATCTTCTTTGGAAAAATGTCTATTCAGGTCCTTTGACAATTTTTTAATTGGATTATTTGTTTGCTATTGAGTTGTATAAGTCCCTTATACATTTTGGATACTAACCGTTTATCAGGTATGTGGTTTGCAAATATTTTCTCCTATTTCATTCATCTTGACCACCTTGACTCTTCCCCTTTCATATCGTACTTGGGTATCATGGCATTTATGTCTGGAAGGAAGCATAAGGGTCTTCTACAACAAGTCATCTGAAGCTTAGCTGCCAACTAAATATAAATTATAGATTTGTCAGTTTTGAACAACACCAGAGATTGAGAACCTGACTACTTCCCTGATATTATCCATCTCACTTTTGGAAAATTGAGATCGTTTATTGTAGCATTATCTTTGCATTTATTAGGTCAAAGTCCATCTTCTGGGGCTAGTCAGGGAAAAAAAAATCTAATATTTTTTAGATGTGACAGCCTTACAAATTTTAAAGGCATCTGAGATATATGCAGAATTTTCTCTTTTGACAAACATCTTTTGCTCCTTCAGCTAATCTTTATATAACATGGCTTTGATTCTCCTCATCTTTTTGAAATCTTCCCTTTGAATGTATTCTAGTTTACCTCTCGAAGGGTGTGGTTTAGATGTGATTTGATATAGAGGTGATAGAATGGAATTATTATTTTCCTTGATCTGGACAAAATATTCTGTTAATGCAGCCAAAAACTGCATTAGCTCTTTTGGCACCCTGACTCAGTGTTGATTTATATCAAGCTCCCTGTCAATTAATCCTACTGAGACTTTTTTATTTATACTCTTGCTAAGTTATGCCTCTGACATCCATATACATTTAGTTGCTGTTTGGAATAAAGAAAAGTATTCTACATTTTTTTCTAATTAAATTTCATCTTCAAGTCCATTGTTCCACCTTTTGGTATCTTTCTGGGTCCTGATTCTATCATCTTTTAGGAATTAATAGTTTTAGAACTGAGTTCAGATAGTCTAGTAATGTTCTTTTAAAGACTCTTCTTTCAAAGACTGCCTTCTGAAACTGTCAAGGAATTTTAAAAGATGGTTTATTATAAAGGTTAATAGAATGGATCTTGGTGGCACCCAGACTTGATTTCAAGCCCTACCTCTGTCACTTGGCAGCTGAATTCAAGTGAATTCAGCTGAATACACTTAGTTAACAGATTGAGCAATGTGACACACCATCCTAAGCACTTAGGACAGATTAGTAAATGAAACAGACAAAAACACTTATCTTTCAGGAGCTTATAGTCTAGCAGGAGAAAAAAAACTTGGAAAAGTAATATATATACACTCTCCAAACCTAAGTTTTCTTAACTGAAAAATGGAGATAAATATACTACTTCATAAAATGGTATATTTGTCAAAGTTCTCCAGAAAAACAGAATCAATAGGATGCATATATACACTTAAGAGTACAGTGATTTATTATAAATAATTGGCTCATGCGATTATAGAGGCTGACAAGTCCCCAAATCCACAGTCAGCAAGCAGGGGACCCAGGGGAGCTGATAGTGTAGTTCCAGTGGAAGGCTAACAGGCTTAAAACCCAGGAAAGACCACTGTTTCAATTTGAGTCCAAAATCAAGAAAAAAAAACGAACGTACCAATTTGAAGGTTGTCAGGCAAGAGGAATTCTCTCTCACTCAGCAGTCTTTTTGTTCTCTTTAGGCCTTTGATTGGTTGGGGCCCACCCACATTATGGAGAGCAATCTGCTTTACTGAGCCTGTCAATTTCAATGTTTAATAGCATCCAAACATTTCCTCACAGAAACATGTAGAATCATATAGAGTAATGTTTGGCCGAATATCTGGATACCTCGTTGTCCAGTCAAGTTGATATATAAAATTAGCTATTACAAATGGTGATGAGGATTATAGCAGTTACTGTACATAAAGGGTTTAGCAGAGTGAGCTCTTAAGAGTGATGGTTATTTGGGCGCCTGGGTGGCTCAGTTGGTTAAGCGACTGCCTTCGGCTCAGGTCATGATCCTGGAGTCTTGGGATCGAGTCCCGCATAGGGCTCCCTGCTCTGCAGGGAGTCTGCTCCTCCCTCTGACCCTCCCCCCTCTCATGTGCTCTCTCTCTCATTCTCTCTCAAATAAATAAATAAAATCTTTAAAAAAAAAAAAGAGTGATGGTTATTCTTTGCAATGAAGTACTTTTTTCAAACCACCTCTTCCATATTAAGAATGGAATCATTGCTCTCTAATGCTCACACAGTAATTTTTTTAGATTTTATTTATTTATTTGACAGAGAGAGAGAGACAGCAAGAGAGGGAACACAAGCAGGGGGAGTGGGAGAGGGAGAAGCAGGCTTCCTGCAGAGCAGGGAGCCCGATGTGGGGCACGATCCCAGGACCCTGGGATCATGACCTGAGCCGAAGGCAGACGCTTGACAACTGAGCCACCCAGGCGCCCCTCACACAGTAATTTTGACAGTCTATTGGAATGAGATTCCATTTGCTATTTGGTCTTGGGAAGTAATCAAGTTCACATAGTATATGGTTGGCTAATAGTTATTTCTCTGCTAGTGCCTATTTCGAGGTTCTGTGAGAACTTACTCTCTGCCTCACATGTTTGAGGCAAGGGAATCAACTACAGACATCTTGTTGCCGTCTGGACAAGCCTATAGTGATGAAATAGTTATGAAGGTGTCTGATTCTTTCAATATTTTTTGGCAGTGCTTCCTTTTTAAAGAAAATATTGTAAGATTCGGAAAGGTTTAAGAAAGACTGAAAGATAGGGTTTTTTTTTTTTTTTCCCCTCTCTTCTGGACTCACTGCAGGAGTAGTTCACTTTACTTACAGCTCACTCAATAATTATCATTTCAGAGAAGGACTGGCTCATAATACTGCCAAATAATTCATACATGTAAAAATGGCAGTTGTCTCATTTACTTGTTAGGCCAACACTTGTCAACCTCAGCAACAGCTTTCAGCTCTGTTAAATGTTGTTTAAATGTGAGGGATCTAAAATGAAATTGAAGCACCCTGCATTTGATAATAAATCAAATATGAATTTAATACTCAAAGGCAGCATGGTTAGTAAGGCTAGAAAGTAAAAATGACAGATTTTATGCTTTGACTGAGGAGAGGATTTGATTGGGATTCTGATTATCCTTTAAAGGTTGAGATCTAATGATTTTTAAGAACTACATCTGAGAAAAACATGTTGGAATAAATTATATTGAACTACATTAATAAATGATGAAAATACTTCAAAGGAAAATTACTTTCTGGAAGGAAAATAAGCATTTTCAAATCATAAACTTTATAATTTTGTTTTACTTTTCAATATGCAAAGTTTTAACCATACTAAAGGTAGAAATAAAAATATTTCTGTCACCTGTATTAAAATGTATTAGTATTTTGCAATATTTGCCTTACCTACTTTTTTAACTTCACATTTTAAACTTATGTTTGCTCTGCATTTTAAGGCATCATTTTAAAATTAGACATTAAATTTTTTTACCTTTTCCTAATGGATACCTGTAGTGTAGGACATTTAAAGGCAAAAAATATTTTACTTTTTACTTTTTTTTTTTTCTGGAAAGAGGTAAAGGCTCACCAAAGTTAAGCAATGTATGGAAATTGGTAGCCCTTACCATAATTTTTAATTATTAGTGAGGAACTTGACTACTTCTATAGTTTTCTCTGGTTGTTTTACCTAATCATTATCCCATAAATGGAAATTCTTCCCAAATAGGTGAATATGATGAGTCTCAGTAAGCAGAAGCAAGGTATACTGCTATTCTAAGAAAGCTTTTGGCAAAGATACTCCCGGACACCTCTGTGTACACAGGGAAAGTAAGGGTTGGCTAGTGACAGTGTATCAGGGTGGATTTATGGCCTCTGGTGGAGAGCAACATGGCAGTGTTAAGGCCGTGTGGATGAGGTATGAATTCTGGGTCTGATTCTTAAAAGTAGTCATTTGCCTTTGGGCAAATCACAGCTTCGCTGAGCAGCAGGCATTGCCACGTCTGTAATGTGAATGTAATAATGTCTACATCAGAACTACTGTGAGGATTAGCTACAATAGGTACAATGGTAGTAATGGCAGCTAGTTGATGTTCTTGTTTTTTGAAACAGTATAACATAGGAAGCATACTCTTGAAGTTTGTAGACATAGGGAGGTGGTGTAAAAATCTCTTTTGCCCATTTACGGCAGTGTGCCCCTGGGCACATCCCTCAGTCTCATAGTACTCTCAGTGTCCTGGGCTCACAAATGGGTCTAATACTATCTACTCCCTCAGCATTGTTTTGAGGAGCTAGTATTAATGTTTTGGCAAATAGTGACTCCTAATAACTTACTGAAAATCTATGCCTAATAGTGTTGTTTAATTGATCAATTTCAGTCTCTCAAGGTATATTTGCAGTTTAAGGATATGGGGTTTAGTCTTCTTGATAGTTTTGCCAATATTTTGATAAAGATATAAAGGACAGGTATATAAAACTTGAAAGTAGCTAAGTTTAGACCAGGGAGTTCTCAGTAGGCTAGACTTATAGGTTAAAATCAACAAAATAAAATTTATAGAGAAAAACTGATCAGCATAGTAGTTTTAGCTGACTCTCATTTTCTATAAACTTTTTTTTTTTTTAAGTAGGCTCTTTGTCCAAGGTGGGGCTTGAACTCAAGATTCTGAGATCAAGCTCTACTGACTGAGCCAGCCAGGCACCCCATGACTCTCATTTTCTTAAGAGCCAACCATGTGACAGGTTATTAAAAAACATTTTATTTTAGGCTAGTCAATTCATGTGTGAACTATGGACTAAGGAATATAAAGTTTGCTCTGTATTCAAATTGGTCAGACCAATTCAGAATTTTGTGTTTTTACCAGGATTTCACATTTTATGAAGGACATAAAAAGGCTAGGCAAAGTTTTTCAACTTTAGCACTATCGACATTTTGGATCAGATAATTCTCTGTTGGGGGAGCAGCTGTCCTCTGCATTGTAAATGTTTAACAACATCTCTGGCCTTCACCCACTAGATGCCAATAGTATCTCCAGCACCCTTCCCGGACCCAGCAGGACAACAAAAAATATCTGTAGACATTGCCAAATGCCCCCTGGGGGGCAAAATCACCCCTGGTTGAGAACTACTGTGCTGGAGGATATTGAAAGGAAGGTCCTAAGGAAAGTGAAAGGTTGAGAAGGTGTAATTATGAAGAATGATAAAGCCAGGTGCCCTTCATTCCAAGGACTCCATTAATTGCATAATTTTATTTTGCTTTATATATTTCTCTCTTTTAAAATCTTCCATTAAACTGAATTGTGGGAAGTCAGGGATTGTGTTATATCTTTAAAATTTTTTTTCAAGAATAGCTGCTGGTACACTCTAGATCCTCAATATTTTATAAAATAAAGTGAAATAAACTGGAAAAGAAGTGACTTGATGTGAACAGTTACTGAAGAGACATTTTTAGATACTTGAAGAGCTGCCAAAAGGAAGATGATAATTAGATTACTCCATGGAAGAGAGATGGGGTGCTTCTTCAGAGGGCAGAGCTAATAACAATGGATAAAAGTTATGGAGGCCTATATTTTACTTCATTTTAAGGTCAGACTTTTAAACAATATCTTACTTATTTAGCACCAGTATTTTTTTTAAAGATTTTTATTTATTTATTTTTGAGAAAGAGAGGCAGAGAGAGAGAGAGAGAGCACAAGCAATGGGAGGGGCAGAGAGAGAGGGAGAAGGAAAAACAGACTCCCTGCTGAGCAGGGAGCCCAATATAGGGCTCCATCCCAGGACCCTGGGATCATGACCTGAGCTGATGGCAGACACTTAACTGACTGAGCCACTCAGGCGCCCCCTAGCACCAGTAATTTTTGAAATCCTGATTCACATTGAAATGAGAGTGTTGTATAATAAAATGTAGCTACAATAGTATTAGGAATCTGGGATATGTTATGTAAATTTGTAAGCTATATAAAAATATTGATGAAATAAAAAATTTCTGGTTTCTTATTTAAAATGGTCTAAATTTATACTAGCAACTATTAAATAATTGAAAATAAAGCATGTGGACAGAGGCTTAAAAAATGAAACTAAGAGAAAGGAAAAATAATATTTCCTTTTTTATATATATTTAGTAACTTTTTTTGAATGTGTAGTTAAAATAATAGGAAACATCTACTGAATGTTTGCTGTATTACCATCATTATGCTGTGCTTTAAAAATACATTTTCATTTAATCCTTACAACAATGAAATAGGTATTACTTTTCCCATTTATATATGAAGACAAAATAATTTGTAATTACAAAAGATAAGCCTTTTTAAAAAACTAGTAGAGTTTATAAATAAAGTTTGTATTTCCTTCAAAGTTGTTACTTTCGGAAGTAGGTATTGAGCTTTTTATTTATTTCAATAATTTTGTCAGTCCTAGTAATAACTTTGGAATTGTCTTCGATGTCATTTTTTCAGAGTTAAATGTTGACTCTGTGTATATGAATACACATCCAATCAAATTGTTAGGCATCCATGAGGAATATAATTCTTCAGTTATAATATAGTTCATAAACCTGCAGTTCCTTACCTCGTTTATCTGAGAAGGATTTTCATTTTCTGGTCAGTATGAGAACAAATCCCAAAACACTTTCAATTTCCCAAAACATCTTCAAAAATAGCCAGGGACTCAGATTATGAGATTATTCTCAAATTATATTTGTTATCGACCTTAGGTCTTCTGTAGTAATTTACCCACAGTTAGACCTTGAAACTAAAGAACCTTGATATGTAGGGAAGGGACTTTTCTTTCTTTTTTTTTTTTTAGTATAGTTGACACACAATGTTACATTAGTCTCAGGTGTACAAGATAATGAATGATTCAGCTTCTCTGTATGTTATGCTATGCTCACAAGTGTAGATAACATCTGTCACCAGACAACACTACTACAGTATCATTGACTATATTCCCTATTCTGTGCCTTTTATTCCCATGATTTTTTTTTTAAAGATTTTATTTATTTATTTGAGAGAGAATGAGAGACAGCACGAGAGGGAAGAGGGCAGAGGGAGAAGCAGACCCCCTGCTGAGCAGGGAGCCCGATGCGGGACTCGATCCCGGGACTCCAGGATCATGACCTGAGCCGAAGGCAGTCGCTTAACCAACTGAGCCACCCAGGCGCCCTTATTCCCATGATTTATTCTTTCCATAACTGGAAGCATGTGTCTCCCACTTTCCTTCATCCATTTTGCCCATCCCCCTACCCACATCCCTCTGGCAATGATGATTGCTTTCTCTCTGTATTTATAAGCCTAATTCTGCTTTTTGTTTGTTTATTCATTTGTTTTTTAGATTCCACATATGAGTAAAATCATATGGTATTTGTCCTTCTCTGAATGATTTATTTCACTCAGCATAATATCCTTTAGGTCTATCCATGTTGTCACCAGTGGCACAATCTCATCCCTTTTTATGGCTGCATAATATTCCTCTGTGTGTGTGTGTGTGTGTGTGTGTGTATACATATATATACCACATATTTCTTATCCATTCATCTATTGATGGATACTCAGGTTGGTTCCATATCTTGTCTGTTGTAAATAATGCTGAGGTAAATATAGGGGTGCATATATTTTTTCAAAATAGTGTTCTTGTTTTCTTTGGGTAAATACCCAGTAGTGGAATTATTGGATCATATGGTATTTCAATTTTAATTTTTTGAGGAATCTCCTTATGATTTTCCATAGTGGCTGCACCAGTTAACATTCGCACCAATAGTATACTAGGTTCCTTTTCTCTACAACTTTGCTAACTCTTACTATTCCTTATCTTTCTGAATTTAGCCATTTGACACCTTATACATTTTGTATAAGGTGATATCTCATTGTGTTTTTTTTTTTAAAGATTTTATTTATTTATTTGACACAGAGAGACACAGCAAGAAAGGGAACACAAGCAGGGGGAGTGGGAGAGGGAGAAGCAGGCTTCCCGCAGAGCAGGGAACCTGATGCAGAGCTCGATCCCAGAACCCTGGGATCATGACTTGAGCCTAAGGCAGACACTTAATGACTGAGCCACCCAGGCGCCCCTCATTGTGGTTTTGATCTGTATTTGGGACTTCATATATGAAGAACAGTTAGCTCTATCAGTGTTGAGAGACATTTCCTGGAGCAAACACTATGGAGATTATTTTATTAGGAGAGAACTAGCCTGAGAAGAAGGACTTAATATGTTCAGGTCTAGAAAGCCATTTTTAATGAGTGCTATTTCCCATTTAATTAAGGAAAGGACAAGAGGGTTAAACTCACGTAGGAGGGTTTGGGTAACAAATTATGAAGGGCATCTTGCCTGTAAAGGCTGTGAGAGGCTGGAATACATTACTGAGGGGATTTCAGTGTGACTAAGTTACTTCTCCTAAGTATGAGAATCTGATGGCATTTATTTCAGATCATCATAATCTCTGTAACCAAAGTTATCTTTGAATAAGAAACGTTTATTCATGCCATATCTTTTCCAGATGGGATTTTTTTTAAATTGGGGGATTAATTTGAAATTAATTTCATGAATTAATGAAATAACTCAATTCTAAAATATTTAGTAATATAAGGACCATGGGGCTAATTATCTATAGAGAAATCAGAGAAGGCCTAAGGAGATTCATGTGGGTATTTAGGGATTTATTTTTGGGACTTAGGTATATGCCTTTACGCTCCATCTTTTAAGTGGAGTTACCAGATTTAGTCAACACAAGATGTCCAATTAAATATGAATTTGATATAAACAGTCATTTTTCAGTATAAATATGTCTCAAAGACTGTACATGTATAATAAAAATTATATGTTCTTTAAATTCAAATTTAACTGAGCATCCTATATTTTATCGAAACCCTACATAAGAGAAATATAGGTATGAAGCGAATGAAGCTTAAGTTTTCAGGGTCCCTTACTTGCAGAAACATTTTTATCTAATGTTGTAATTTTATAGTTTTTTTTTCTTTAAAGAGCCTTCTTCTCAATTATATAAATCTTAAGCTCTACAAAACCTGAAACTGCTCCTACAAGGGAGTAGTATGAGGAGACAGTAGACAAAGTGAAGGAAGAAGTAAATTTAGCAGACTCAAGAAGATTGTTGATGCCCTTGTCACATTCGGAAATTATTTTCCAGGAGATGACTAAATAATCGCTCTGCCTTGAGGCACCTTTGTAGTTGAAACTTCACTGTCATTGTATAGGCAAGAGACAGAGGAGTAAGTTTTATATTGTGTTGATATAGCCTCAGAGTGAGTAATCTAAATGCTCTGAGAAATTCAGTAAAACTTCTTTTTCCATGGATACAGTCAGCAAGTGAAGAATCAACAGTTTCTTTTCCACTCACCAAAATATTCAGCTTTTCAGATATTGTAGACTTTAATGCCTAAAGGAAGTTTAAAAAAACAAGAAAAGCAAAAGCAAATAGTCTCTAGAGTAGCAGATCTGGCTTGGTGCTGTGGTCCATTTACAGGAAAGGTAAAACTAAATAATGCCTCCCTTGTAATGTGCTACTTCGTATAATAAATCCCAGAATTAATGACTGAACTCTGGTGCATTTAATAGAGACCACGAGTGTGATAATATGCTTTTTAATCACTCCAGATAGTACCCAGTGTTCAAAGTCCACAGTTTTAGGGAGTTGAAATGCTATTGACTTGAGTTTTGGGGTCAGATCTTTTATGTCTTCAGGAAGGACTGGTCCTACACAATGCATAATATGGCATTGGACAATTGTTCCTAATTTTTCAATCCTTTGTCTTGTGCCATTGTCATGCCTCCCACTAGTATACGTGAAATATATACCATGACCCCGTTGATTGAGCTTGACCATGTGACTACTTTGACCACTGAATAGCAGTGGTCAAAGTAGTCACAGTGGGCATGATGCAGTAGAGGCTTCAAATGTGTTTGTGTGTTGGTTTCCCTTGTACTACTGTGATCCATCATGAGAGAGACGTGCATCTGGAAGCTGCTGGTCATACGAGAATGCTAAAAACACACAAAGGAGGTAAATCAGTGGTTATGGTTATAAGCCACTGAGATTTGAGATTGTTTTTATCTAGCATTTGGAGCTCATACACTCCAGCATTCTGCAGCCAGCCAGTGGAGCAGCTTCTAGGGCTCATTTTGTTCTATCTGGTGAACCATATAGGTTTCTTTTAGATTTGGTAATTCCTTATCCCATGCTTCTGCCATACAGTTTCCTCATTTCCTTTCCCTCTTAATCTGCACATGAACCTTTTGACATCAGTGTTATCATTCCCATGTTATTGGTCATGGAACTGAGGACCAGAGAAGTTAAATGACATGCTCAAGTTACATGTCAGCTAAATTTCTAGGCTAGGATTTTGACTTTGTTTCTTTACACTGTATCATTAGGTACCTATTCTTTAATAGGAACCTGATCTTATTTAAGATCCTTATGGAACTTGCCTAGAAGCATCTTGAAAGTATACAAGATGTTCTTGAGCACCTTTATACATAAAAATGCTTATTATTAAAGCTAGGTTTATTAGGTACACTTGTTTTTCCCATGGGAAGCTCCAGAAAGGTGTAGAGAAAGATTATCCCGAGCTAATCTGTGCTCACTGGTTTTGCTTCTAGAAATTCTAGTCCACATAGGCCTCAGTTCACCTCTCAAATTATTGGAACTTGGCTTAAGATTTGATTAGTTGTCAAATCATTTTTACAATTTGAGAGTGAAGAGTTTACAAGTCAACAATTGACCCGATGAGTTATTTCGTTCCTGGGGTCTTTAATCTGCTCTGTTTATTTGCTTCCAGGTACAGTGCAAGAGTTTCATTCATTATATTCTATAAGGTTTTATGCTTCTTCACCTCACAAATATTATCTCTCCCTATGCAGGCTGCTGTAAGCATTATCTGTTAAAGCATACCTGCTAGGACCTTAAAATTGGAATTCAGAGCCTGGAAGTAGGGGGTCCTTTATGGATAGCCTAGGACTTTGAAATTAGTTTTTCCTTATGATTCAATAGGCTTTGAATCTTGTGACCCTGATTTAATATTTATTGAGTTCCCACAGAGTGCTAAGCCTTCAGGATGCAGGACAAATTCCATTTTTTTGGATTAAGTTTTTACCTGATCTAATTTGTCTTATTTATATTTATTGAAGTACCAGCTATATTGTTACAGATGTACTCACAGATCCATTTCACATGGATCATGGTCAAGTAATGAAGAAAAAGAAAAACACACATTCATGGACACAAACTCTGACTGTTCTGTAGGAACATTAATTTGCCCATTGATTCCATATAACCTGTGGCTCACCTTTTTCTTTGCAAAGTATAGAAACCGACAATGGTTTGGGTTCCAATTTTGTTCTAGAAGGTTAATATGATAGTTGAGACTGCACAGCCTTCCTATTATTATGCTGATCAACAAAACTACTTCAGGTCCATTTTGAAAATGAACCCTCTCCTCCATTACAAAAAAAATAATAACCTTGATTTTCCCACTCAAATTTGTCATCTTAATGTGAATCATAAGAACTTCTAATTTGAAGACAGATTACAAAGGGATTAATAAATAGCAGTTGTTGTCTTCTTAAAGTTCTTTCTCTTTATAGATAAGTTATAGATGTTTACTATTGGCATTTCTTCTGTAAAATTGTGTTGGGGGTCCCAGGTTTGCATTTAATGTCAGAAAAACAACCGGCAATATTCAAAATCAATAGAACTGAATGTCTCTAGTTCAACAATGTGGAACTGAAGATCATTAACAGATTGAAAAGTTACAAAATAAAGTTTCTAAAGATATTTGGAACACTGAGCATTCTGCATAATAATCCATAATAGAACTAGTGGTCAGTGTTCCATAAAATGTCTGCTTTAAAATTAACTGTTGGTACTTTATTTTTAGAACTTGATTCTTTGTTCATTGTGGTTTGGGACAGGCCAGATGTTAGTCCAATTTCTAGTTCTTTATCATTAAAGCTGTAGACGCAATAAAGAACGAACTCCTTAGCCTGAAAAACAAAATAAACTCATTAAATGGTCCTAGGTACGTTATACAACATAAAAAACATAGAAATATTAATAAAAGATAAGAGTTAAAGTTCCAATATTTTTTTCCAGCATCTCAGTGAATCATCTTGAAAATCCCTGAGGTAAATGAACCCCATTTTAGATTCTACTGCTTCTGATCCACTAGCTCAACTTTGTGATCATCTTATAGATGATCTGGAGAGATCCCAGAACTTGCATTTGTTATTATTATATGGCTGAACTCAGGTTTGTAATTCTTTCCTTATTTGTTTCTAAAAGATGGCTATTACAAAAACTTAAATATAAACACCTAGGTGAAAAAAAAATAAAAGGAAAATTTAAGTATATGCCTCTATTTCCACTCAGGTGACTAGAGAAGCAGAGGAAGTCAGTTTGCAGGAAAAGAAAACGAGGGAAGAATTCATCAGATAGGGAAGTGGAACGGAGTGAAGAGATGGGGACCCAGCCTAAGTCTCTGGTTCTAGTTGTTCTGAGGTCCATATGTGTTCTGTTTTTAGGTTTATAATAAAATCCTGTACCATTACATCAGATTTCCACTTTTGAGTTTAAGCTAGTTTGAATGGGCTTCTAGTACTTCTAACCAGAGAGCATGGGGCAGGACACTGGGCGCTTTCTACAATTTATGGCCCTTTGGAGATTGTAGCAGGTCACTCACTCTGGGCCCTGACCTTGTAAAAAGAGGAAATTTAACAAGGGCAGAAATGACCCTGCTCTGAAAAGATCACAGTTGATAATTTAGTTTTTCAGTTCTATAAGTAAAAAAAAAAAGAAGAAGAAGAATTGGTTATACCTTCACATATATGATTTTTTTCTTAAATTTCTGCTTCTAAAAGAGGAGATTTGGTTTAATACAAAGTTTTTTGGAAGCAAAATCATCTGAACATAATATTAATTGGCATGAAGACTCTGTTGAAACACCTGAAGAGGTTTTTGCTTACTAAAGCACCGATGGCACTGAAGTGGCTTCCTTAAATCCCAGCTGACTTGCTTTTGCATCTGGCAATGGCTGTTTGGGGAATAGGACTCAATAGGCCTAGTAAGAAGGCTCAGACAGCTTTTTCTTAGTCCTACTTTACTTGATTAGATCCAGAAGTAGAATAAAAATTTTATATAATCAGTATTTTAAGTTGTTTCTTAACCTTTATTCATTTCCAGCCCAAAGGTTTTCTTGAAGTTTCCCTTTCAAGGGAAGGGATAACAGAAATGGCAGTGGTCACAGTGGTCAGGCTTCTCCTATTCCCACTCTGCCCAGCACTGGAGAGATGGGCATTCTGGCCAAAGGCAGCTTCCAGAACTTCTCTATGCCCCACCCGCTGTTCTCTGCACTGAGATCAAATGAAGTGTGATGACACCTTCACATCCTAAAGCTTCAGGGCAGAAGCCACCTGACATCTTGTCTAGATGCCTCTGTCCCCCCTGATTTTCCCCAGTCCAGCACTAGCAGAGGAACTTTAACCGTTCAGATCAGCCACTGAAAAGTATTATTAGAGAATGAGAGAAAGAGCAAAATCAGAGCAAAAACCAAAGAGTTTTAAAAGAGAAAGAAAAAATAAATTTCCTGGGTAAGCCATTTTAAATAGTAAGCCATTTTTAACACTTTCCTAAAAAAGAACTTAAATGTTCTTATTTATATGTTTTATAAGAATTTAAGGAAGAGATGAGGGGCATTTATTGATTTTTCATGAGCCCACCACTTGATCCAGGGTCATCTTCTAAATTGCCTTTGGCAGGGCTCTCAAAAAAATGGTCACTAAAGATGATTTTGTGCCAGGGACCACAAATTTGGCTTTCTGATTTCTTCTCTGAGTCTTCAAATCACACTGGAATTAAAATAACTATATTAGTACAGTAGTTCCTCTGAGCTACTTTAGGAACTAATCTTAATGTTTTTTTTGTTGTTGTTGTTTTTGTCTTGAGGATTCACTTTTTTCATTAATTTATTAAGTTCTTATCATGTAACAGGCACTTTTCTGGATGCTAGGGAAAAAGCAGTAATCCAAGATAGGCAATATCTTTGCAAAATGCTTAAATTCTGGAGGAGACAGGCAAACGGGTATATAATAAAAGATAGATATAAAGTATTTTCACAAACTTGTAATTGACTAATGTGATCAAGTGACTCCGTGGTTAAATTAGGCTGGCATCCTGCTCAGAACAGGTAGCATAAATAAGAGCTAAAAGAAGAGAAGGAAGCAGCCCCACAAACACTTTAGGTAAGAGCATTCAGGAAGACGAAACAGCTAGTGCAAGGCACTAGAGCAGAAATAACTGGTTGTGTTCAAGGAACAGTAAGAAGGCTGGAGCACAGTGGGCGAGAATGAAGTATGAAGCCAGATGAGTCAGATAGGTAGGCAGGGCCTAGGTTGTATAGCATCTACCAGTCCGGGGAAGGAATTTACATTTTATTCTGGTACAGTGGGAATTGCCTGGAAGGTTTTAAATAGAGCAATAATATAATTTGACTTATGTTATATTTAAAAAATCACTCTGATTCTTTGGTGGGTGGATGATAGAGAAGAAAGCAATGGAACATATAAACCAGTATGGAGGCTCTTTGATATTTTACCAATAGGTAATGATGGCTTGGACTATGATATTTGTGGGAACCATGGAGTATATATATATGTGTATATGTGTGTATATATATATATATATATATATGAGCTCTGGGTATGCCTTTGAAGTTGAATTGATAGGATTTGTCAATGCGTTACAAAACGTGTGTGTGTGTGTGTGCGTATCTGTGTGCATGCACACATATATGAGAGCATGCATACTTTGGGATGAATACAGTTAAGAGATGAGCAAAGATAATCCATTGACTTTTAGCCTGAGCAGTTGGGAGACTGGTGGCATCATTTACCAATATAGGGGAGAAAGAGGCTTAGAGGAGGTAGGTGGAAAGAAATGAAGATTTTTGTTTGGGACATGTCTATTACATATCTAACTAGAGGGAAAAAAAGCAAGCATGGGATTATAAGAGAGAAAATTGTGGGGTTCATCAGGATAGAGATGGTATTCCAAACCATGAGACTAGAGAACGTAACTTAGGGACAAAATGTTTTTAAAAAATAAAGAGTCTAAGAATGAGCACTGGGCACTCTGACATTTAGAAGTCAAGCAGAGGTGACTTGAGATTTCCCAAAGGAGGCAGAGAAGTGACTCAGAAAACCAGGAGACACCAGCATCACAATATTCACAGAAAGGAAATGTATCAAAAAATATTTCCAAAATTTCAGAGGTCAAGAAAATATAAAGAGAAGTTACTGTTGTATGGAGTTAAGGTCACTGCAGACCTTGACATCAAAAAGAAAAAAAAAAAACATGTCCTCAAGAAATGTTGGAGACAAAAGCCCTCCTTCTGTGCATTCTATTTGTCTTACAGAGTTTAGTTAAAGCTGAGCTTAGAAGGAGCTTATAGACTTAAAAATCATTAGAAAAAGAAAAATAGCTAAAAGTAATTAGCTGAGCATCCATTTAAAGAATTTGGAGAGAGGAACAAAAACAAGTCTGAAGAAAGCAGAAGGAAGTGATGAAAGAGTAGAAATTAAAGAAATCAAATGGCAACCTGCACCAGAAAGAATAAACAGGGGTAAAAATTTGTTCTTTGGAAAGGCTAAAGGAGTTGACAAACTTTTAGTGAGACCGAACCAGGAAAAATAAGAACAAATTAGCAATATTAGGAATGGAAAGAGTAATATTGTTACAGATACTGAAACACCAGAAAGATAATGAAGGTATTTGAATATTTGAATGGTATTTGAATGTCATAAACTTGAAAATTTAGATGAAATAAATAAATTTATAGACAGTAAAAATAGAAAGGAATTTTCTTGTAATTATTGAAGAAATCACATAATTGAAAACTAATGCACAAATAAAACTTTATAGATGGTGAGATAATGAAACTTGTCTCACTGAGCTTAGGAACAAGGCAAAGATACCCACTTTTACTGCTTTAAATTATACTTATGTTTAGTCTCATTTAGTATACTAGTGAAAAAAAACGTTATGAAGGTTTGGGATGGAAGAAATAAAACTTTAATTATTGCAGATTAAGTGATCATTTATATAGAAATTCCTAAATAATCACAAATGAATTGTGACAAACAATAAGGGAATTTAGTAGGGCTGTGGGTACAAGGTCAATAGTCACAAATCAACTGTATTTCCAATAAACCAGAAGCAAACAGAAGCTTCCATAGGGAATTTTAAAAATTTACAAAAACAACAGAGACAAGATATTGGCAACACTCCATCCAGTCAGGGCAGAAGGAGCAGGTACAGAATAATGCAATTGGCAGTGGTGCTCTGAGATGGTGGGGCTACTGTTTGCAAAACCGAGGAGGTATACTACAGCCTGCGTCGAGCCTAGAGTCATTCAAGTCTTGGGTGAACTTCTCTGGAAAGGGACTACCTCATGAGGAGCTCATTTTTAATTTTCTTAAAATTATCTAGGGAAGGTTCCTGATTCTACTAGAGTTGCCAGTCTAAAGGTTTTTTTCCCCCGCTTTCCTACTGATCATATCAGATTCATTAAAATGCTTTTATTATAAGATGAAGCACTCCATTTTATGCACTAATAAGAGTGATACATGCTAATTAAGCAATGAGATAGTGTTTTATTTTCAAAGTTAGAACGGTGTTTACTCACTGAAAGACTTCTTTTAGACTTATTTGATCATAGACTGTAAAAAAAAATCACTCTTGTATATGCCTGAAACTGAAAATTATAGTTAATGAAAATTGGTAAGAATTGCTATAACTTCTTTATATTTGGAGGCTAACCCTTTTGTGCCACTTTTCAACTTAGCAAAATCCTCCATATTTTGCACATATTATAGTTTATGCCATTAAGAGCATTGTAACATTTCTTAAAAACTTAAAAACTTGGAGGTTTTCTTCCAAGTTACTAACTTACAACTTTTGAGGCTGATGTTTTTTTCTTTGACTATTATAGTTTTATTTTATCTTCACTGAATCATGCATTACTGGATGTCAGCTTCTGTTCAAAATCAGTATCAAATTTCTGACAAACTGACGTTTTCTATCTTAATGATAGTTTTACATGATTAATAGATATATCAGTCACACCAGCCCCTGCTTGTTTTGAAATGTCTTTCATTGATTTTGAGGAATTTTGCACTTTGTCATGCCTTTAGTTATATTGCTTGGCATACGGTGGCAACTGTATAGTATTCTTTTGAATGTACGATAATTTATGTTACTGTGACCAAGCTTACATATGCATGCAAAGACGATGGCAACTTGTAATGGCTTCCACCTGGTCTACACAATGATGAACTTCACTGGTTTCAGAAATGTTCAATTGTGAAAAACTGCATCTTGCAATTAATACAATACGTATTACTACTGCTGTTCTGGCTTTCTTTGCATAGGGAAAGTTCCACATGAAACAATATATTTATTCCTTTATAATGACATCAGTGCCTTATTTACCAAGCATGTATTGGTTAGTTTATGTTACAGAAATATATAGCAAAGCAGAATGTGCCAACTTTTCCAGCTTTCCTTATAGTTAAGGGAGTTGCCACATGGTAGTTCTGTCCAATGAGATGTAAATGGATTTTTGCTAGGGCTTTCTGGGAAAGTTTTTGCAGTCCAAAGTGATATATGAAGCTGGTACAACACTTACCCCACTTGTCTGGCTTTGAATGTGGTCATGTTGTCTGGAGCTGCAGTGGCATCCCACAGTCATCCATTGGTTAACACATACATGAGTGAGAGCCAACATAAGATGGTGGAACAGAGTAATAACACACTGGATTAAGGGTAGTTTCAATGAACAGAGAAGTAATTCCAGCAACTGCCCATCTCTTGATTTACATGTGAGAAAAAGCAACTCTCATTTGTTTAAGCCTCTATTAATTGGAGTATCTGTTATCTGCAGCTACACATTTTGCTAATACAGCTTGTCATTGGACATGATCAAATGACTAGGTTTCTGCCTTGCTTTCCACTCTAAAATATAACCATGGGTTGGGGGGCTGGGCTGGGTGCCTCAGATGGTTAAGTGTCTGCCTTTGGCTCAGGTCATGATCTCCGGGTCCTGGGATCGGGCCCCATGTCATGCTCCCAATTTGGTGGGGAGTCTTCTCCCTCTGCCTCACCCCCTGCTTGTGCTCTCTCTGTCTCTCTCTCTCAAATGAATAAATAAAATCTTTTTAAAAAATATAACTATGGGCAGTGCCCTGTTTCTCATTCTTCCTGGGACCTCTTCTTCCTGAAATACTCTTATGGATCCTCTTTTTTGGGAGGGTTTCCCATCCCAGTTGCTTTTCTCAGACTCTCCAGCTCTTACCTGCCCTACTTACCCAAATCCTAAATACTGACTTCTGGCTCAATTCTGTCACATTTATCTAGTCATCTGATTAGAAGCATTGGGATTAACCATTTCCAGAGTAGTTCTATGTGTGTTAACTTCATTGCATGTTGTTTACTTACTTACATGGAATAATCTCTCGTGAAATTTATTTCAACTGACCAACACCAGTATGTGCAGTCCTTTTAACCTTCTCTGGGATACTGAGTGACCAAATGTACCCAAAGAAGATTTTGATGGAGAGTCTGAGATGCAATACAGAAAAGAATTTCTTTAGGTAGGGTTGAGATAAAAGTCTTTAAGGTAGAGCACTTGGTGGTTATTTCCAGGGAAAGCACCGAAAGCAGAGGAGATCGTTTCTGGTGTAGGCAAAATAAATTTCATTGCCTTCAAGTCTGAGCAGATCAATATTCATCATAGCATTCATTGTTGTTCCATGACCTAGGTGTGTAACTCTTCCAATGAAAGCCCTCAGGCAGTAGGTAAAGGCACAGTGATAAGTGCTTACATTTGCTGACTAAAATTGAAACTTTGCAGGTTTAAATTTAATTTCATATAATTTCTGTTGAACTATCTATCCCAGTTTCCTAAGAAAATCAAAATTCCTGTGATGTTTTAAAAATCTTTTTCTTTTAATGAAGAGAAAAAATTGAGAAGATAATCTAATCCTGAGGATTTTATTATTTACATTTATATCTTAATAGATCTAGATCATAGAGTGTAATAATAATAATATTTTAAAAACTTTATTTTCTCTACAAACTTTTAAAGACCAGAAGCAAAATGGAAAAATAATACTAAGTTTGGGAGACGAGCTGACTTTGCCGATGTAAAAAAGCTCTGGGTTACTAGAATATCTGAAAAATGCATATATATTTAAGGTGTTAAGCGTCTTGGGGTTTCTTCAGTTGCATGGCTACTTGAGGAACTCTGGAATTCTGGAATGACCATGGAAACCCTATTTGAGCAGAGACCTCTTGCAGGAGAGGAGAACTGTGGGATTTTTTGCTGGGTTTTGGGACATAGGGATAAAAATACTTAAGTCAAAAGGAGGAATGATGGCTGTCTGACACTGAGGTCCACACTTAGCCTGTCCTGACAGAGGAGAAGAGTTGAAATGTCTAGGCTCCATTTAGAGAACCGACTTTGTAATTAGAGTGGGGCACTGAGAAGTGCCAATCAACTCTAGTCTAACCCAACCAAGTCCAGGCAATCCCTGATCAATTATTTAACATAGTGGTCATAAAACTGAATGATTAAGACTAAATTTATGGGAGAATGAACTCTTCTTGATCTTATTTAGGAGAAAGAAGTGGTGGAAGGAGCAGGTGAAAAGTCATCAAGAATATAGTTTATAAGCCAATAGGCTCCCTCCCAGAGAAGGGAAGGGCATTTGTGAAGCTTTAAAGGATTTACTCCAATGGGAACAAGAAATCAAACATTATTCATATTAAGGACATTCTACAATTTGGGGATTTATAAACAATGTTTAACTCTGTACTGTAATGAAGTGTATTTCTAAAAGAATGTTTATCTCTCTTTTAAAAAATTTCCGGGGGCACCTGGGTGGCTCAGTTGGTTGAGCGACTGCCTTCGGCTCAGGTCGTGATCCTGGAGTCCCGGGATCGAGTCCCGCATCGGGCTCCCTGCTCAGCGGGGAGTCTGCTTCTCTCTCTGACCACCCCCCCTCATGTGCTCTCTCTCTCTCTCTCTCATTCTCACTCTCTCAAATAAATAAAAAAAAAATTCCCGTTTCTTGCCTCTATAAAATATATATGACATATATTTTATATCATTATTTGAATATATTACTATTTTAATAATGTTGGCCAATAATTTATTAACTTCTTTTCTTTATAAAGAGAGTAAAAGAATCTCCAGTTTAGGAGAGGCAATCCAGGTAGAAGCCTGCTTTTCAAAGCAACCTTTGGCCCTGAAGAAATCCTTTTAGCCGTTGAAGCAAATCACCTCTGACAATGTTGGATTGTACTAAGAGAATAACCAAAGGGGGATTGTTTTGAGAAGTAAATACAAAGATCCTCCCACCCACCTTTACTGTCAGAATTTACTGACATTTGATTGCAAATTGAATTTTTAGAAATAAGTGCCCTCATTTTCTAGGGCTGTACATCCTTTCCTTATTTAGTTATCCAGCAAAGCAACCTTATTAATATCTTAATATCGGAGATATAGTGATCTACCTTACTGCATAATGAAAATGTATTTTGTTAATAGTCATCTTCTTTACAATGTAAACTAGGTATCTTTCTGCGTGTGTGTGTGTGTGTGTGAGATATATTAAGTTTGGTCCTTCAAGCTGATGGCTTGATGTTTTAGTATCTGACTTAATAATAGCTGACTTACTAATTCAGGGGAATTGAATATTCATGGTACACTTCTTACAAAGTTTATTCATAGTAAATGTGGGCTCAAGATATTCTTTCCATATGGGTTGTTTCTCATGAACACTATTTGAACTAAGAGAAAAAGGGTCTACTTTTTAAATTTATCATCACAGCATAATAATGTTAAATAAAAAAAATATGGGTTCAGCCTAAGGAAATTATACTTAAATAGCCAACTAGAAAATCATAAGGAAATATTTTAGACTAGGTTTAAGGAGTCCTTTCCACCCTTCATTTTAATTTGCCCCTCAATATTAGTTTGCTGGTATTTGATTATACATGTAATTGAAAAATGAAATTTTATTAATGTAAAGTTAAATTGGAAAAAGAATCTTTCCAATTCTGTAAATGACTTCATGAGGTGTACATTTTATTTTACCCCAATTATTACATTTTCTGGGAAGTGTTCTAGTAGGACAGTAATAGAGTGTAGTCTGGCTTTACCACTCTTCTACCTAAGGAGATTAGCAGACTAGATATCCTGTCTCTTGTTTATGTAATAATCAGAAAAGTAAATCAGTGTAAATTATTTAGACAGCTTCATCCTTTTTCTTAAAAAAGCAGGAATTCTAATGAATTCATTGAGAGGTTGTAGATCAGCGATCATAGTAAATGATGAATAGAGGTGTGGAGACAATGCTCCTACTTGTTTTGTACTCTTTATACAAAGGATAACAAATTAATTTATATTGATGACTGGCAAGTTGCTTACTCATTTTTGAAAATTTTTAAAATTTCCCCTATATTTTATGGATATTTAAAGTTTTCTCTCCTTGGTTCTTTAGTGCAATAATGCTCTCTGTTTTTAAACACTTGAAAAATCACACCAGACTTAAAAAATGCTATAAAATTTTCTTAATCGTGATCTGATTAGTAAGTACAAATGCTTATAAATTCTTACAGTTAATTCCACAGAGAATTTCTATAGGATGAGCTTAAGCTACAGTTATCCCATATTTAAAAAGGAAAATCTGTGTCTCCAAATTTCAGCCTACAAAAAGCCTTACTTTTTAGACTGATGATTCTCAAACTTTCTTTGTATAGCCCTTATAAGCATTTTGAAAAACCATCATAGGTTGTCATTTAAGATGTAAGTTTCACTACCCAAAGCAATCTAAACATTTAATGCAAAACCCCATCAAAATACCACCAGCATTTTCAGAGAACTAGAACAAACAATCCTAAAATTTGTGTGGAGCCACAAAAGACCCCAAGTAGCCAAAGCAGTCTTGAAAGAAAAAAAAAAAAACAAAACAAAGCTAGAAGCATCACAATTCCTAACTTCAAGTTATATTACAAAGCTGTACTAATCAAAACAGTATGGTACTGGCACAAAAATAGGCACATAGATCAATAGAAGAGAATAGAAAATCCAGAAGTATACCCACAAATATATGATCAACTAATCTTCATCAAAGCAGGAAAGAATATCCAATGGGAAATAGATAATCTCTTCAACAAATGGTGTTGGGAAAACTGGACAGCAACAGGCAAAAGAGTGAAACTGGACCACTTTCTTACACCATATACAAAAATAAATTCAAAATGGATTAAAGACCTAAATGTGAGACCTGAAACCATAAAAATCCTAGAAGAGAGCACAGACCGTAATCTCTCTGACATTGACTGTAGCAACTTTTTTCTAGGTAGTTTCTCCGAGGCAAGGGGAACAAAAGCAAAAACAAACTATTGGGACTGCATCAAAATAAAAAGCTTCTGGACAGTGAAGGAAACGATCAGCAAAACTAAAAGGCATATATCCCTTTGAATCAGTATTTTTGTATCCTTTGGTTAAATACCTAGTAGTGCAATTGCTGGACTATAAGATAGTTCTATTTTTAACTTTTTGAGAGATCTCCATATCTTTTCCAAACTGTACCAGTTTGCATTCCCACCAACAGTGGAGGAGGGTTCCCCTTTCTTTGTATCCCCATCAACACCTGTTGTTTCCTGTGTTGTTAATTTCACCGTGATGTTTATAGTAGCATTATCAATAATAGCCAAATTATGGAAAGAACCCAAATGCCCATCGACTGATGAATGGATAAAGAAGAGGTGGTGTGTGTGTGTGTGTGTGTGTGTGTAATATTACTCAGCCATAAAAAAGAATGAAATTTTGCCATTTGCAATGGCATGGATGGATCTAGAGAGTATAATGCTAAGTGAACTAAGTCAGAGAAAGACAAATACCGTATGATTTCACTCATATGTGGAATTTAAGAAACAAAACAAGCTAAGGGGAAAATAGACACATGAAGAAACAGACTCTTAACTATAGAAAATAAACCAGTGGTTACCAGAGGGGACATGGGTAGTGGATTGGTGAATAAGTGATGGGGATTAGTATGTTTGGTTTGTTAAAAAAAAAGATGTAATTTTCAGCATATTGCAAATGTTGACATTTAAAAATAAAACTGTCACATTATCCTTTTAAAAGTGTCCAATGGAAAATAAATATAGTAGCAATTTGATACTCCTCATCTGTTTAAAAAATAAGCAAGAGTGTTCTTTAACAGTCAGAAATTTTACTTTATTTTTCCCTGTGATGTTATTTTTATTCCTCTTAGAGAATTTTACTTTAATGTTAAACATTTATGCTTGATTGATCACACTAATATATTTTATGCAATAAAACTATGTATATAAATTAAAATTGTATTTCTTATGATCAATAAGTGTGTAAATGGTCACTGTCTTCTTGAATTATCATTGCATTGATTACAAGTTCAAAAATAATCAAAAGAATGTAAACTTAAAAATTTTGATAATAAAATCCATTTAAATGATAAATTGGACATTTTTCAATTAATTTGTGTATCCCTAGATTAATAAATATTAAGATATTGTGTGAATGAGATAGTTCAATATAAGTTCCATTATATTTTTCTTTTTTATTAATGTAAGTGTTAAAACACTACATAAAAAAATGGATGTGAATGAAAATGTTACTTTGAACTCCTTATCTGCTAAGGATCACAGAGTGAATTATCAGCAAAAATTATTTTTAATGATTTACCAGTTGATAGTTTTAGGCCATTTTTTTTTTCTATTTTGTTTTAAGCAATAATCAGTAACTACCTGTCTTGGAAATGGATTTGTTTCCATTAATACTACTTTACTTTCTTGGCATCCTTTTTTGGAATTGTCCCACAGATGCTTTGGTAGTTCTTAGAACTTGGGACAATTCACCATAGCAAGGTTCTGGACGCATGAGCTGTAGGTCTTTCTTTTATAAAGTTGGGAGAAAGCCAGTTGGGAAAGAGGAACCAGCACAATACATTTTAGGCTGATCAAGTCTTTGAAAAAAATATAAAAGAACCATTTGCTTGGGGTACCTGGCTGGCTCAGTAGGTAGAGCATGGAACGCTTGATCTTGGGGTTATGAGTTTGAGCCCTGTGTTGGGTGTAGAGCAGAGTTTACTTTAAAAAAAAAAAAGATAACTCTTTTTCATGGCACCTCGGAGACAGGAAGCTGCTTTAGGATGAAGCTGAACGTCTATTTCCCAAATACTGCTGACTGAAACTCACTGAAGTGGACCATGAACTCTAACTTTGTACCTTATATGAGAAGCATATAGCCACAGAGGTTGCTGCTGATGCTCTGGGTGAAGAATGGAAAGGTTATGTTGTCTGAATCAGTGGTGGCTATGACAAACAAGGCTTCCCCATGAAGCAGGGAGTCTTGACCCATGGCTGTGTCCACCTGCTGTCGAGTAAGGGACATTCCTGCTACAGACCAAGGAGGACTGGAGAAAGCAAGCACAAATCTGTTGGGGTGCATTCTGAATGCCAATCTCAGTGTTCTCAACTTGGTCATTGTAAAAAAAAATGGGGAGAAGGCAATTCCTGGACTCACTGATACTAGTGTGCCTCATTGCCTGGGGTCCAAAAGAGCTAGCAGAATCTGCAAACTTTTCAACATCTCTCTAAAGAAGCTGATGTCCACCAGTATGTTGTGAGAAAACCCCTAAACAAAGCAGGTGAGAAACCTAGAACCAAAGTGCCCAGGATTCAGTGTCATGGTTCTCCAACACAAACGTCAGCATATTGCTCTGAAGAGACAGTGTCCTAAGAAAAATAAAGAAGAGGCTGCAGAATATGCTAAACTTTTGGCCAAGAGAATGAAGGAGACCAAAGAAAAATACCCAGAATAGACTGTCAAGAGATGGAGGCTGTCCTCTCTGAGAGCTTCTACCTCTAAGTCTGAGTCCAGTCAAATGAGATTTTCTAAGAGTAACAAATAAGATCAGACATCAAAAAATATATTTTTTAGGGCTCCTGGGTGGCTCAGTCGGTTAAGCGACTGCCTTCGGCTCAGGTCATGATCCCAGGGTCCTGGGATCGAGTCCCACATCGGGCTCCCTGCTCTGCATGGAGCCTGCTTCTCCCTCTCCCACTCCCCCTGCTTGTGTTCCCTCTCTCGCTGTGTCTCTCTCTGTCAAATAAATAAATAAAATCTTTAAAAAATATATATATATATTTTAAATTATATTATTATAAATATAATATTTATATTACATTGTATAATTAATAATTGTGTATATATATGACAGTTGACACTCTGGAAAGGGATTTTTTAATAACTTTTCAGTATTACATGGCCCTTCAAAAGTCTTTTAATATGGGTTGGAAAACCCCCATTTGATTAATCACTGCTCTGGAAACCCTGTCAAACCCTCTTTATCAACATATTTAAGAGCAGGTTGCCTAGTCGACTAGAATACAAAAGGAGCAAGTAAATGTCCTCATCTCATCCAAGACTATTGGTTTAAGCATGGAAAGGGTAGTGGTGGGGAGTGAAGGGCGTATGGATAATTGGGAAGACCTTATTGTCTGGTTTGGTTCCAAGACTTTCAGGTTTAATTTTCTTATGAGAAAAGTATATACCATCTCAGTTAACCAAAATTCTAGATCTAATAAGCAGTTATAATTAATAAAATGCTACTTTCCTTTTTTGAATGCTCTTTGTACATGTCTTCTCTAGGGCTTCATGGAAAAAGGTAGCAGTGAACTGAGGCAGAATTTGAATTTTCTTATGTCTGTTGGTTTTAAGAGTGTCAAATGGTACAACAGATATCACATTTTTAACTGGTGGGAGATACTTAGGAACTCCAAAGTATTACTGAGAAATTTAATACTGCCATAGTTTTTGTTCAACCTACACTGAGATTGATTTGTATTTTATCATAAAGTCTGAAGTTACAGGTTTTTTATAGATACCTTTATCAGATCACTGAATGTCCCTTCTACTGATAGCTTGCTAAAAGTTTTTCTATCATGAATGTGTGTTGAGTCTTGTCAAATGCTTTTCCTGCACCTGTTGAGATGAACATATTTTTAAAAAATTTATTCTAACATGGTGAATTACATTGATTTTTGAATGTTAAATTAACTTTGCATTCCTAATATAAAATCCACTTGTTCATGATGTTTTATCCTTTTTATATATTGATGGATTCAATTTCTTACCTTTTGTTAAGAGCTTGTGCGTCGGTGCCTGGGTGGCTCAGTTGGTTAGGCGACTGCCTTCGGCTCAGGTCATGATCCCGGAGTCCCGGGATCGAGTCCCACGTCGGGCTCCCTGCTCGGCAGGGAGTTTGCTTCTCCCTCTAACCCTACCCCCTCTTGTGCTCTCTCTCTCTCACTCTCTCTCTCAAATAAATAAATAAATAAAATCTTTAAAAAAAAAAAGAGCTTGTGCGTCTATGTTTATGAGGGGTATGGGTCAGTAAATTTCTTACAATGTTTTTGTCATGTTTTAATATCAGGATTATATTAACCTAGTCAAATAAATTCTGTTTTCTGAAAGAGTCTGTAAGATTGGTGCTATTTCTTTCTTTTTTGGTGCTATTTCTTATTTATTTTATTTACCATATTCTTTCTAAATGTTTGATAGAATTAATTTGTGATATCAACTGGGACGGGATATTTGTGGAAATTAAAATTTTTTTTTTATCCAATTTCAAACTTACAGATAACTTGAAAGAATACTATCAGGGTTTCCACACACCCTTTACCCAGATTTACTAAGTGTTTACACTTTGTCTCATTATTATATGTATTACATGTAATAATCACTGTATTATATGATTGTTTTATATGAACCATGTGAGAATAACTTGTAGGCACAGTATCCTTATTCCTAAATACTACAGTGCATATTTCCTGAGAACAAGAGCATTCTCTTACAAAACAGAGGTGCAAAAATCAAAATCAGAAAACTTAACAATGATATAATACTATTATCTAATCCAAAGTCTTTACTCAAACTGTCAGTTGTCCCAGTAATGTTCTTTATGCATTTTTTTTTCTATTCCAGGATTCAGTCATGCATTGCATTTATTTTTATGTCCCTTTAGTTCTCATAAATTGGAAATGTTCCTTATTCTGTCTTTGCTTACTTGATTGACCTTGATATTTTTGAAGAGTACCAGTTATTTTCTTATTAGGTTTGTTTAATCTCTTCTCATGATTAGATTCGGGTATGTATTCTCATCAGAAGTATTAGTAAAAAGATACTATGTTGTTCTCAGTGTATATCAGGAGGTGCATGATGTTGGTTTGTCCCAGTATTAGTGATGTTGACTTTGATCACATAATTAAGGTGGAGTTGGCCAGGTTCTTTACTTCAGAGTTAGTAATTTTCCCTTTCTAACTTATTGGAAACATTTTGAGACCATGTAAATATGCAGTTCCTCATGAAAATTTACTTATTAATTTTGACAATCATAGATGATTTTCTAACTTCATCTATTCTATATTAGCATTTTAGTATAAAGAAGTACATTTCCATTAATTAAAGTCTCTGTGGACTGAGATTCTTATTTAATGAATGGGGACCCATTATGTTATTATTTATCTTGATGCTCACATTTTCCTAGGTTTTGTTGTACATTTGAAAATAAGAGTAGTTACTTTTTTCAGGGATGGGAAAAAGAAATGGTTATGCCAACTGAAAAAGATTCATCATTGAAGAAGAAGGCTTCCTAATGACCCTAGAATTTCTAACTTTCCTAAGATCAATAATAAGCCATCAAGAACACTGTAGTATACAAGGGAAAAATCTGTGCAGATTCATCCTTATTTAGGCCACCAAGCTCACATATTCATATTTGTTGTGACTTAAGTCAATATTTAAGTGAGATGTTTTCTTTTACATTTTTTCTTCACCAAAATATCCTAAATTCCTTTATATTAGATCATTAAAAAAAAAAAAAAAAGGATCCTGGAGAACATAACCCTGTAGGAGTTGCAGGTTCCTCAGTAAATCTCTAATGGATGAGTTTGTACTTAGGGATTGACCGTCACATTGAGAAATATGATAACTAGGAGACATACACAGATATTTTTACATTTGCATTTCGATGTGTCTGAAAACAACAGGCAAATTATTAATAGTCTTTCCTAATAACATACAGTATATGTGTATGTTTAGAGATTATATTTGGTTTGTGATTATAGCTGCTTTCAGTAGAAGAATCAGCCTTTGATAGGGAGGAAAAATAACGGTCTCAATAGCAAACATTGCAATGGCTCTGGAATAGTAAAAAAAAAAAAATCATCCTCATTTTTAACACTGTGCCTCCTGAAATTTCACATTAAAACATTGGTTGAGTTACTAGAGAGCTTTAAAAATATAAATGTTCCTGAGTGGAATAATCTTTAATCTCCCCCCCCCCCCCGCCGCAACCCCAGGTATTAGCATTTTAGAGTGAATGTATTATGGAACTGCTTTCATGTGTAGATAATTGAAACTAAAGAATGCAAGACAGAAGTTAGAAGATAATTTTGATATACTTTGGATTTTATAGGTAGAAAGATGCAATGGAACGAAGGTGAGAGTGGTCCTGGGGATATTTGAGAAAACCAGATGCACATTTTAGGATTGAATGCCTGAGGCATGAATAAGGTTGGGGCAAAACATTTAGAGAACAAATGGAGTATAGAGTGCTAGAACTGAAGAAGAATATATCTACCCCATACTTTTGCCTGGGGCTGATCTTACTCCTCTCATTTGCCTCTTCACTTCCTGATCTGCTTGAAGCCTGTGCTCCAATAGAGCGCTTGCTCTGTGCAAGGCTGTTGGCCTAGGCTGATCTGTCTACTGCTATGATAAATTGCCCCAGTGGTCAGTAACTGGACCCTGAAAGCATTGCTTTCCCATTTGTCCCCCTGAAGTTATTGGTGTACCCCTTATTTCAACCACACACTCGGGGTGCATGTCTTGTGTAAAGAAAATGTATAGTTAATACTGTATTGTATATTTGAGAGTTGCTAAGGAATATATCTTAAAAATTCTCATCATAAGAAAAAAAACTTGTAAACTCTGTACAGTGATGGAGGTTAACTAGACTTATGGTGATCCATATCGCAATATATACAAATATTGAAGCCTTATATTGTACAGCTGAAACAAATATATGTCAATTATATCTCAATTAAAACAAAAGAAAGGAAATGTATTATCAGGGCTGTTAGACTGTTACATTTTAGGATCTCGGTCATCATCCTCACTTTTTTAGAAAAATGTTAATATGACTTACCAGTATAGTGAGAATGGATGAATTAATAACTGCCCAAGCTGGTAAGTCCAGTAAAGAGAATTTCAAGTGTATTCTTATTTGATTTTTACAGATTATGATGTAAAACTCTCTTAACTAAAGGTAATAAATATTTAGGCAAGCCAATATTTACAATCAGAAGATACCTTGCCATCTAGAATCATTGTTTAATAAATGGGATCTTTGGTAACTATTACTTTCATAACCACTTTCCTAGCTTGGTGCCCAGTGCTCACTAATGCTTGCTGAGAAGAAAAACAAAAGAACTAATACAACAGTTGAGCAGCTTTTAACTTTAGTCACTGTAAAAAAAAATGATTACTATTTTAAAAATGTTATGGTGAATTTCAAAAAGTACATTAAAGAAAATAAATGAAGTACAAAATAAAATGCTGGTGGTTTATCAACAGAACGGGATAAAACTTTAGTTTGAAATTAATAGTGCTTTGTGATAACTGCAAAAGTAGCTACTTTTCAGTTATGTACATTAAAGTGATTTTCATTTATTTTCATTTTTTGATGTTTTTGGAAGGAAAGAGATTTAACAATATGCAATTAGATTTTTGTCTTTGGAAACTGCAATTTTTGCTGAAAAGTAAAGTTCTGAAAGGATATGTTAGAGCGTGAGCAAAATACCACATGGTTATTAGGATTTTAATATTTCTTAGAATTTTTCATATTTTTATTATTTTCATTAACATAAAATCAAGAGAGCCAGTTATTTCTTTCAATTAATTTAATGTAAATAAGTGAATTTACTTATATTTAATAAGACCAGAACATTGTTTCTTCCTTATAAATCATACATTAATAATTATTTATAATATGCTATTTTTTTACATGACACTAGAATTTTTATTGGGTTATATATAATTAAATTGTGAAGTTTGGATTTCTGAGTTACTCAGGTAACTTTGAGATAAAGTGTATGGATGATGTACAGGGAATTGAAATTCCCTTCAATTCTATACCATCCCATTTCTGTATAGATAGAATCATAGCATTGAAACTAAAAAGCAACAATCTTTTAGGGGTTCATTCAGTCAAAAAGCATTTGTTGAAAACCTCCCAATCCCCATCCTGATTATGTTTTATGTGTATTGTAGGGCATTGCTATTTTTAATTTGAGTATTGTGGTCCTCCAGTACTACCTCGAGTGTAGTACAGTTTTGGTGAACAAAATATCAGGCTTGATTGTAGATAGACAGTCAATGTATTTGAGATCCTATATCCTTTACATTCTAATATATGACCTTCTGGCTTCATTTACCTGGGTAATTAAGATAAAACATTTTTTCCTGTGCTTAACCATCCTCTACATGTATGAATGCTTTGACTCTCACCTTTCTTAGAGCATGTAGCAATGGTGAGTGAAGTATAAGCAATCACTCATTGGCCACTGTATTAGGTACTATGGAGAATTCCAAAGGATGTAAATAGCAATACTCATGGACGAGGGAGGCCAAGTAAACACAAGTGAACAGACGGATGCATCTCTATAAACTGAGTACATGCATGCAAGAACTGCAACTGCACGGAGATGATACTCCTGAATTCCAAATGATTTTTGGAGTGCTTAGTATAGATGACTTTGAGGCTCATTTTAGGAAATGTTAAGAAAACTTTCTTAAAAGAGATAAATAATAGAATTGTGAATTAAAGGGACTGAGAATAACATGAACTCAGCACATAAATCAACACATATTGTTAAATCAGTTAATGATATATATTTGCTTGTGAACAGTGGAGATCACAAAATTCACATAAATACACTTAAGTAAGAGCAGGACCGTTTGGGGAAAGCATATTTTATGGGTAAATGATGATTGAAAACTAAGCTGGATTTCTTTCATCAGGAATGATCATATCAAGAGCATTTAGAGAAAGTGACTTTTGTTACTGGTTTCTTTATGCTTGAAAAAGAGTCTGGAAACAGAGTGTAGTTAAAATGGATATATCAGGGATTGTGGAGTTGGACAGACCTTGGTCCAAATCCCAGCTAAGCCATTTACTAGCTAAAGATTTTTTGGGGGCAGAGGGGTGCGACAACAACTTCCATGTGTTTCAGTGTCTTAATCTATTAAATGGAGGATAATGTCTACTTTTTAGGATGCAATTTAGAACTTGATACGTATTAGATTGCTCATTGAATGGTAGGTATTTTACGATTAAAAGAAGCTCATATTTATTTTATGGCTTTGCAATTGATAGAAGGTAAAGATTTGAGAAAGGTAAGGACAACAAAAGAAGTAGTTAAAAAAAAGAGAGATACAGTTTTATCCCATGTAAAAGGAGTGACCCAGTAGCAGTAAGAAATGGTTTAATGATAAAACAATGTTTTAGGTTCTGTAGATTATGACTTGCATATACCAGGAAATACGAGACTAGATAAATATATAGAGAGATTTAGAAACCATTTAATTGATAAGTACACTGATACATGGTTTTTCCTGGTCTACCAAGGAGAGAGTGTGTGTAGTGGAGTCATTGGCAGGTAAGTCTACTGTTACCTTCAGACATTTCCAAATCTCTTTCAGGTGTTCAGTCTATCTTTATGTAAGTTTTTATGTGAATTCTTTTCATTTTGCATTTATTTGATATTTAAGATATATTAGATCTGTGAGTTATGAAATAGTTTGTATGATTAACTTTGATTTTATTTTATTCACTCCTGGCTATTGAGTGTTTACTGAATCCTCTTGCCA
Organism: Neomonachus schauinslandi; assembly: GCF_002201575.2. Taxonomy (NCBI): domain Eukaryota; kingdom Metazoa; phylum Chordata; class Mammalia; order Carnivora; family Phocidae; genus Neomonachus; species Neomonachus schauinslandi. Next base: position 44,376,722 of record NC_058405.1, on the reverse strand, counting down.
AAATGAACTCATGATTAGGTTGCAAGTGTGTTGTGCTCTTTGCTGTTTTGCTGATTCAGTGCGTTGCTTTACCTCTTCTGCTCTGACTAAAAATTAGTACCCAGAATTATCATCACTGGACTGTTGCAATACTCTTAAATAAAGCTCAAAAGTAGGGAAACAAACTCTTAGTGAATGAAAGTGACTAGTGGGATTAGATACCTAATTTACCACCACTAATGGATACTTAGTTTCCACTCTGGCAGAAATAATAAACATGTTTTAGGACATACATCCACATTGTGGAAATTTAAAATTTAAGATAAAGTAAAAGACATAATTACTTAAAAATTTTAAACCTTGTTTACAAAAACATATAAGAAAAATAACCAAAACTTTCCTAAAGGAAAAATAATGAAAAGGGCATTTATTTTACCTTGTATTAAAATAAATAATTTAATAGGGCGCCTGGGTGGCTTATTCCATTGAGCAGTTGACTCCATTTTGGTTCAAGTCATGATCTTAGGATTGTGAAATGGAGCCCCGCTTTGGGCTCCATGCTGGGCATGGAGCTTGCTTCAGGTTCTCACTCTCTCTCCTTCTCCCTATGCCCCTCCCCCCTCATGCTCTTTCTCTATCTCAAATAAAAAATCTTAAAAAAAAATGATTTAAAAGCTAAAATAAATATAGCAATGTAGCGTTGGCATGAGAACAAATAGATTTATGAAACATAAAAAATTAGAGACTCCTGGGGCGCCTGGGTGGCTCAGTTGGTTAAGCGACTGCCTTCGGCTCAGGTCATGATCCTGGAGTCCCGGGATCGAGTCCCGCATCGGGCTCCCTGCTCGGCAGGGAGTCTGCTTCTCCCTCTGACCCTCCTCCTCTCATGCTCTCTGTCTCTCATTCTCTCTGTCTCAAATAAATAAATAAAAAATCTTTAAAAAAAAAAAAAAAAAAATTAGAGACTCCAACAAGTAATTATTTGTAATGAGTATATTTTCATATGTTAATTGGATATTTGAATTTTTTCTGTGCATTGCTTATATTTCATTAGATTGTTTTTATCTTCCTAACTGATCTTCTTGTCCCCTTCTTTTTCTCCCTCTCTCTTCCTTCTCTCCATTCAGTATGTTAAAAATGTAACAGGGCACTTGGGTGGCTCAGCAGTTAAGCATCTGTCTTCGGCTCAGGTCATGGTCCCAGGGTCCTGGGATCGAGCCCCGCATCGGGCTCCCTGCTTGGCGGGGAGTATGCTTCTCCCTCTCCCACTCCCCCTGCTTGTGTTCCTGCTCTTGCTAACTCTCTCTCTGTCAAATAAATAAATAAAATCTTTTTAAGAAAAAAAGTTAACAGGAATGAATGATTCAAGTAAGGAGGGAGAAAATAATTTATAATGTGGTATTTATGTGTCTTAGACTCTATGGACAGAGATTGGTCATATTACGTTTTATGAGCTTTATAGACTCCTGGTTACTGACACATATAGGAAGTATGTATTTTACCACTTTCGTGAGAATCCTTGTCAATAGGATATCCTCTGACAAATAAGATTGTTCTTTCAGATGTTATATGTAGCATGTGGTCTTCTAAGTAGATACAGAAAAAATAGATTTGATAAAATCCAACATCTATTCCTAATGAAAAACTATGAGCAAATTAGAGTAAAAGGGACTTTCTAATGTGGTAAGTGGTGTCTATGAAAAACATACAGCTAACATAATAGATAATGAGAAAAGTCCGCTTTCTCAAACTACAAAATGTTGCCAAGACAAATTAAAGTAGATCTAAGCTACTGTAGTGACATCTCTTGTGGCTGACTGGGGAGAAGGGTTTTTTGGGGAGAGGGGCATGAGGAATCTTCTGGGGGTGAGGTATATGTTCACTATTTGATTGTGGTTATGGTTTCATAGGTTTATACATATGTCAAAACATCAAATTGTATATTTCAAATATGTGTAGTTTATGCCTATTATACTTTAATAAGATTATTATTTTATCATTATTTTTTGAATTACAATCAGATCTCATTGAAAGACTTGCCTTTAATCACTAGAAACCAGACTTCAAAACCCTGTAAATATCCTCCCTTCACGCCAGCTTCTGATACTACTAAGACTCTTTCAAAGTAATATTTTCCTTTGGTGCTATAATTAGTAAACTCAGCTTTGTGTAGTGGACAGCTTATTTTTGTGGTCATTTTGAGTAAAAATCTTTTGTCTGTTAGGTACATTACAAATATTTTCTCCTAGACCAGGGGTCGGCAAATATTTTAGGAACTGTGGGCTATATGGGCCTGGTCACAGTACTCAAGTCTGCCTGTGTAGTAGGACAGCAACGATAGATAATTTGTAAATGATTGGGTGTGGCCATATTTCAATAAAACTTTATTTACAAAAACTGTCAGCCAGTCCATGGGCCATAGTTTGCCAAACTGTCCTTGAATATTGCTTGTCTTTTTTTTTTTTTTTTTAGAGGAAACTAAGGAAGGCATCAGGGAAGGATCCGTGTATTTTTTTTTTTTTAATTTATTTATTTGACAGAGAAAGAGAGATGGGGAGAGCAGGAACACAAGCAGGGGGAGTGGGAGAGGGAGAAGCAGGCCTCCCACCAAGCAGGGAGCCCAATGTGGGGCTCCATCCCAGGACCCTGGGATCATGACCTGAGCGGAAGGCAGATGCTTAACAACTGAGCCATCCAGGTACCCCTGTCTTTTAACTTTATTTATGGTATATTTTATTGTATAGTTGTTTAAAATTGTATCAACTCTGTTCATTTTTTTTCTTTTTTGGTTATTCCTGGGTTTTGTATCTCTCCTGTAAGATTATACAAATATTTTTCTGTAATTTTTCCAGTATTTTATAAGTGTTTTACATTGAAATTTTTGATATGGCTATAATTTCCTTGAGCACATAATATAAAGTAAAGCTCTATTTTTTCCAAATGATCCAGTACTGTTTATTAATTACATATTCTCACATTGATTTGAAATTTCATCTTTTTATAGAATATATATAGAATATATTCTCCTAAAATGTGGATTTATTTCTAAGATCACATTTTATTTCATTTCATTATTTATTTTTCCATTCCTAGTTTATGAGTTTTATGAAATATTTCACTTATAGCAGAAAAAGAATGTTACTGTTTTCCCTCATCTTGAAAGGATTATTTTTCATTATTTGTGGGGGTTTTTTTGCTTGTGGTTTTTTTCCTCATTATATATTATTTTATGATTCTTTTGTGTATAGGAAACTATTAAAACTTTTTCTGTCAATTTTGTGTCTTACTAGTGTACTAAACAATCTTACTAGTTATAATAGCTTTCCAGATGACTCTTTTGGATTTTATAGCTAAACAATCATAACACATACAAACAGTGAGATATTTTACTCAATATTTATTTCCAATGTTTATTTCTCATTTTTTGTTCTTATCTTCCTGTGTTAGCTAGGAAGGACAATAGAATGTTGGATAGTAGTAGTAGCAGGCAATTTTTCTTGTTCATGTTTAAAATTAGTTTTTAGTTATTTGAAATACAGAACCCAAATGTCAGTTTTCTGTTTCAAAAATATTCTGGTCATTCTGCTATATATACCACGTAAGCTTTAGTTTTTGTTAAGTTAAATACCTCTTAAATTCTGTATAAATTATTTTGATGAGAGTTACAGTCTTAATCTGTGCTTCTAATTCAGAAACAGTATTTCTCTATTCTTTTTTCTTGTATGTTTCTGATTAAATTTTTCTTTTTCTGTTAAAGTTACTGCAAATAATTTTAGATGTTATTATTTTGTGATTGATTTTTTAAAATGTATTATAATGAACTCTTTGAGGTTTATGATTCCTATGTTTAAAAAATTAAACATATTAAACTATTGTTTCATCAGTTATTTAATCATTTTATAGGATTTTTTATAACAATAGTATCATGTGCAAATGATGAGAGTTTTGTCTTCTTTTTGGATAATTATAGCTTCTGTCACATCTCCCACCCCTTTTCTTTTTTTGAGAGAGTGTGCATGCGTGGGGGTTGGTGGGGAAAGGCAGAGGGAGAGGGAGAGAGACTCTTAAGTAGGCTCCACATTCAGAATGGAGCCCAGGGTGGGGCTAGATCTCACTACCCTGAGATCATGACCTGAGCTGCAATCAAGAGTCGGACACTTAACCAACTGAGCCACCCAGGTGCCCCACATCCCCCCCTTTTCTATGTATTGCTTTGGCTATTGTATTTTCAGTCATAGTGGTGATAGCATCCTTGCTTTGTTGCATTTATTATAACTATTTTAATATTTATTTGTTGAGACTCCTACTAGATTTTCATCAGATATATATTATAATAATTTTAAAAGTTTTTTTTCTTTTTTTAAATTCTATTAAGGATTTAAAAAATAACCAGGATTGATATTAAGCCTTAACAGTTTATGGAAATATGTATTTATTTGATAACATTTATTGAAATAATTATGTATTTTTTTAACTTTTGAACTATGGATAACGTGTTCTTTGAATTGAGTTCCTAATATCGAGGCATCTATCTATATTTTTAAATCTCTTACATTGGATTATGATATGTTATCTACTCAGTAAACTTTCAGATTAGAGTTGTATGATATTTTGTCAGGTATTTGTGTTTTTATTTTTTAATGAAGTTACTACACAATTTTCTTTCTCGTGCTATATTTGCCAAGTTTGGATATCAGAGCTTTATTAATTTTATAACATGATTTGGGAAGCTTTCCACCTTTTATTGAACAAAATTATTCAATATGTTATTTGTTGATTCTGACTCTGAGTAACGTGTATATCAGAGGCAGGCTGTTTTGTTTGTGCTTTTTTGTTTGAGGCTAAATATTAACTTTTTAGATACTGAAATTTAAAATCTATTTGATTTGGGCAATTCCCAAAGTGTTAACATTTTGCCTGGAATTTTTTAAAAATAATTTTAAGCCTTGAGAAATAACTGCTATGTGTCTTTATAGTGAGTGTTAATGGCAGTGTTTATGAGTCAGGTGAAACGTGGAATGTTCATTGAAATGTCTTTCATGATTTAATGGGAATCCTTAGTTGAAATGAATGCTTACACAGGTGTTGATTAGGGTTGATTCTGTCATTTAACTTAAGCCCTTTAAAACACTGATATTTAGACTCAATTCAGAGATAGAAAGCCTTGCGTCCTGTTTGGAATTTGGCATTTCCTCTTTTCGAAGAAGGTCTGAATGTACCCATGCATGTTATAATTTGTTTGATCCTTCAACCCTTGTGGTTAAGTTATGTTTTGGGAGGTACATTTCAAACCTGCAAAACTAGGTTACCTCATGAGAAAAAATCAAGGTGTTAGCTGTCAGATAATATTGGAAGATATGTTATAGATATGAGATTAAATTTATAAAATTAGAGTTTCACTATACATGTATGAAATTATTAAAGAAATATTAGAAGAAAATAACTAAAAGAACCTAATCCATTTTTCCCTGTTACAAATTCCATATTTGTAAGAAATGAGAGCTTCCTTACCAAAGGACAAACTTTGGATACCATCAGACTTACGAAAGAAGTCTTATTACTTTATTACTTTATTACTTTATTTCTTTATTCACAGTTTTAAAGGTTCACATGTCAATATGTGAAAAACATACGATATTGTTTGGAATACAAAATACTTTGAAATAAGTATCTTAGTATACTTCTATGGCATCTTTTACTTTGTTGTGGTTCCTGAAAAGAAACCAGCAGGAGTTGGTCCAGGTCTTAGATTTTTAGATATAAAATTTTGTCACAGAATTGCTGATCTCTAGTATATATTGTTGGATATGTGCTAGTCAGTGAAAAATATTTCAGAATAAGATAGCCTTTTCCTGAAGGAGTTAGGAGTCTCTGTTTCTGTGCCAATTCCCATTCTTATCTCCAATGATTGCTGAGGTGTAAATAGCTGTAAAAAAAAAACAAAAAACACTGGGTGCTAAGTACTTTGCTACACAATAACTCTATCATCACTTTACAATAACAATGGACAAATGATCCTTACTGTCAGAGGGAAGCTTTGTAAGCCATTTCTTAACTGCATTTATTAAGGATTTTGATGGCAATCAGTGGAGATACATTTTTTTCTAGTGTGTCTATTCCCTAATCTACAGTCTTTAAGGATATGCCAATTTTAATTTATCCACTACCTGTTGTGGAACCCAGATAACAAGATAATGCAAGTAATTAGCAAGGTTTGCACACTCCAGAAAGGTACCGTGTTTCCTGACATGTTTAAGCTAAGAGTGAAGTTACACTGATAACATTCTATTTCTGTTTCCTCCCCCTAGACAATAAGTATTCCTTTCTACTTAGTAGTAGATACTACTAAGTAGTATCCTACTTAGATAAGGATGAAGTTCATGGGTTTATTCCAGGCATTTATATACAAGTGAAGTAGAGTTTAGTTTGGATTAGCTCTCCAAAGATCAAGAGTAGTTTACGTTTTCATGTCGAGAAGAGCTTTGTAAGGAGAACATCTCCATCTGTCTGCCAAATCTTCTTGTTTTCCCACTCCCCCCTTTTTTTTCCAGTGCAGTTGCTTTTAATTTCCATTCATCAGTCCATCCAGAATAGAATTAATGACAGTTTGTTTTCTGTTATCCAGTGTTTGGACTAAAACAAAATTGGCTTTGTACCTTGTAGACCCTGTAGGACCATAAATGAATGCTTCCATTTTCTCTCTTTCATCAATCTGAATCTATAATAGATATTCATTTATCTTAAAATAAGGAACAACTCATTTTTAAAGATGAAGAGAAGCAATATAAACTTGTTTTTGAATAGCAGAATTTAGGCAGTCACATAGTCTTTAAGATGACTCTACACATCAGTGTAACTAGAGTGAGGAGCAATGTTCAGAATAAGTTGTGGTATGAAGGGAACTTGGGTGTATTATAGCCAGCAGGTAGGAGCAACGTTTCCCCTCTGGTGTAGGTTTGATGTCCTTTTCCTCTGAGCCTAAAGAACATCAGTTGTGGATTTCTTTTGTCTTCCTTTCACTTTATTGGAATAATAAAAAAAAAAAACTATGAAAGACAACTTGCTAATGAGTTTTTCATGCTCTTAGGTTCTCTTAGGAGATTCTGATTATTGCAAATGAATGTTGCCCCACAGTACACTTGTTCCTTCACCAGTGTGTCTTCAAATAGGGGGGAGGAAAAAGGATTTTTTAAGTTAGAAAATAAAATAACCTTATACAGCATCTAAAAAATGAAAGTAATTTACATCTTTACCACTTTAGAATTATTATGTATTCAATTTCAGCATTTTTTTATTTTATTTTTTATTTTTTTTATTTTTAAAGATTTTCTTTATTTATTTGACAGAGAAAGACACAGCGAGAGAGGGAACACAAGCAGGGGGAGTAAGAGAGGGAGAAGCAGGCTTCCCACCGAGCAGGGAGCCCGATGTGGGGCCCGATGTGGGGCTCGATCCCAGGACCCCGGGATCATGACCTGAGCCGAAGGCAGACAGCTAATGACTGAGCCACCCAGGTGCCCCCAGCATTTTTTTTTTTTAAGTCAACATGCCTTCCTTTTCCTTTCCAGGCAAAGAAAATTAGTAATGTTTAGACTTTCTGGCAATATATCACTTGAGTGAACTCAACATGTGCTTTTAAGGAAAAAAGTCACCTTGTGAAAAGTTGTTTCCCTCCAAATAGAATCAATGTTCATTTCTAGGATTTTCAAAAGCTTCTTTATTCATATTCAAAACTGGCTTAGTCTTCAATTGCTGTTCGCTTGTGATCTTGATGCACTCTAGTTTCTATATGATTTCACAAAAATCAAGAAAGATTCAGTTGAGTTTTACAAATGTGGTGTGAATTTTTGTTCTATTTATTACCGGCTTATTTGAAAAAGCTGATACATATGAACAAAGGCACTAGTGTTCTTGATTTGAACGTAAAATAAAAAGAATTTCTCAAATGAGAATCAGAGCCGCAGACTTATCTGTTTAATAAAAATTATAAAAATTATAAAAATAAAAAATTTGATCCTTCATGAAATAAGGAATCTTTCCTTACTTGATATAATAAATGTTAACAAGATATCAGTAGTACAAACTGTCAAAAAACTGTTAATTTCTGTTTATGAACATATTTTTCTTTCCAACGGTAAATTGTTTATTACACACAAATACCTACACACAACCATGCAAACACAGGCATATTATGTTATATTATTATTTTCATATTACTGTTGTAAGTCAGTGATCTTACATTTCAGTTAATTGCTATCCTTGGGAACTTCTCTCTGCAGGAAAGCTCTGGAATCAAAATTAGAATAGAACTAAAATTGTGAAATCCCAATATGATAAGACAAGTTGAGGTAGGGAATAAAATTAGGATGGCACAGGGGCACCTGGGTGGCTCAGTTAGTTAAGTGTCTGTTTGGCTCAGGTCATGATCTCAGGGTCATTGAGCTCCCTGCTCAGCAGGGAGTCTGCTTCTCCCTCTCCCTCTGCCAGTCCCCCTGCTCGTGATCTCTCTCTCTCTCTCAAATAAATAAGTAAAATCTTTAAAATAAAAATTAGGATGACACAGCAGATTTGATAGGGCCAATATGTTCATTTCTGTGTAGTCAGTTAAAGGGGCAGATAGATGGCTGAGGGATGATAATAGCAACTGACCAAGAATACTGTAACATTACCCTCAGCTTGACTGAACTTTGACAGGCCCCTGACCTCCTTTTTCTTAGAGTATTTACTTTAGAAAGCTTGGGATGGTAAAATCTTTCTCTGGCCATTTTAGGTATATGCAAATCTTAAAAGGCTCAGGCTAATTTTACAACCTAGCAATGTCTTTCTCCAGGACCTGGGAACCACCCCTTTGAAGTGTACTCGTCAAGGAAGATAAGTGCCCCTGTCTCCCAGTCTAACTTCTGTGGGAGCCAATTAGAAAACACAGATGACCAAATCACAGAGAAAACTGTTTGCAAACTCAGGAATAACTCGATGTGATCAACATATCCCTTTAATGAACACCCCTCCCACCCCACCCCGGGAACTTCCTGCTACTTTTCCACTAGCTACTCTAGCGCTTAAGATCCTTCTCATCTTATGTGTTAGTGGAGTTAAACTTAGTCTGAGTTCTGGCCTCTTTTCTCTTATTGCAGTAGCCATGTCTCTTATTCAGCTTATGTCACCATAACAAAATATCAGAGACGGAGTGGCTTACACAGTAGAACTTTATTTTTCATGGTATAGAGATTGGGAAGTCTAAGAATGGGGTGTTAGCATGGTCAGGTTTGCATGAAAGGTCTCGTCCTGGCTTGCAGATGGTTGCCTTCTCAGTGTCTTTCATGGCCAGGGAGGGTGGGTGGAGGGGAGAGGTCAAGTAAGCTCTCTGATATTTCTTCTTTTAAGGGTACTAATATCATTCATGTCCCACTCTCACAACCTCATTTAAACCTAATTGCCTCCCAAAGAACTCATCTCTATATACCATCGCATTGGTGATTAGAGTTTCAACATATAAATTTGGGAGAAGACACAATTCAATCCACAGCACCTTGAATAAAATCCTCCTTATCTGATTAATTTTGTCCACTGAAGTTTTTGCTTTGATACAACCCACTGGCAGCAGAGAGTAAGTTCATAGATGAAAATAATCCTTTATTCCCTGTTCTTGGTATCACATTGGGTTGGGAGTAGGCAAAGGAAGGAGATGTACTGTGCTTTTCTCAGGCATTTTATATTTCCCATCGGTAGGGCAATTTTTAAGTAAAATTATGAAAAAGAAAATCTTCTTCGGTGCCCATCCATCTCTCCTCTTTCATTCTACTTGTTTCTTGTATTTACTCCAGGGGAGGTGGGAGGGGGTGAAAAGTCAGGGAAGGTCTCCCGGAAATAATGACATTTGAAAATAATAATAGTGGGAGAACAGGATACATTATGTGGGCAGCAGTTAGGAGAAAAGCAACAGCTAATGTAAGGAAGATGGGTGAACTAACAGCAATAACGAAGTTAGTTATAACATTTAATTTCTGCTATGTGCCAGGCTCTGTTCTAAACACTTAATGTGCATTAATTCATTTAATCATTATAGCAACCCTATGAGGTACATACAGTAATTATTCCCATTTTGGACCTAAAGAAATTAAGGTGCAGGGAGTTAACAAATTTGCCCAAGGCCATAAAGCTAATAAATGATAGAGCTGGGATTTGAATCCAGGCATTATTGGCCCTGTATCCATGTATTTAACCTCAAGACAGCACTATCACTAAATATATGTCATCACTCTAGAGATAAACATATTTTAGTCAGGTAATGGCCTCTGATGGTGGGATTTTGACCATGAGTTCAAGTTAATGAGGAAAAGTTGCTTTTGAAGGGGCGGTAGGGTCGGAGCAGTTTTTCAAAAACAATTCTCAAATTGTAGAATGTTATAGATACCTGTTAATCTTGAAGGAAAGATCCATCCCAATGACAAAGTTAATAATAAAATACATACTATTTATATAGCATTTCGTAGCTTACAAAATGCTTTAACCTGTGTATTTTCCTTAAGATTTTATCAGTGACTGTAAAGTAAGATTGAAGAAGTTACCACAACTTTTGAAGAAGTTGTGCAACTTTCCAAAGATATGATAGCTATTTAGGGGGCAAGATTCAGTATTCAAATATGAGATTGCCTGATGCCTGATTCCTTAAACTTTTCACTAACTACTTTCAACAGAGATTGGGTATAAAAGTGATTTGGGGGCACCTGGGTGGCTCAGTTGGTTGGGCGACTGCCTTTCGCTCAGGTCATGATCCCAGAGTCCTGGGATTGAGTCCCACATCGGGCTCCCAGCTCGGCGGAGAGCCTCCTTCTCCCTCTGACCCTCTCCCCTCTCATGCTGTTTCTCTCTCAAATAAGTAAAATCTTTAAAAAAAAGGTGATTTGAAAACTGAGATTTGAAGGTTGGAAGAAAGTGGTTAAAGATCCACAAATATTTATACCTTGTATCTTTAAAAACAACTATTATCAACTGCAGGACCTGTAATTGGGAGTCATTGAAGTATTTTTTGGGAAAACTCCAGTCAACAAATTAATTTTGACAATTGAGAAAAAACACAAGTGTAATCGCTAATCAAAGGATACTCTGGGGAAAGACCCAGCCACTTGTAATTTAGGGACAGTCAGCATGAAATCAGAGAAAAGAGATCATAGTCAACATTTGAAGAAAACACATTTAAGAGGTAAGAAAATAGTCATGAACTGGCTCCTGTAATTTCAAAGCTCCATGGAGTCTGCTGGCTGAACTGATATCCTTCAATACTGATGAATTCTTTTCTAGTACAACTGTTTCTTTCCTTGAAAATTTAGAGATTAGAAATACCTAAATTGAAACATTCAGTTATAGGAAGCGAGTTCTAATGGGTGGCCCTTATGATTGCTGTACTAAAAATATGAGACTAGAAGGTAGAATTAAATATTTAGTTAAAGTGAGAGGATTCGATAGCTGAGAATCGCAAGGCAGAAGAAACTTTTTTTCTCCACTTTGCATGTTAAAGACCTGAAGGAGAGAATGTGCTATTTATTGATAAAGTGTTTGGGGCAAAGTAGTTAAACTCACAACAGGTAGCCCAAAGTAGTTTTGAAAAGTACATGGCTGAGAACATTTTGGATTTTGAAAAGGTATACAAGTTGACAAAATGTAAATTAGTGACAGGAAAAGAAGGATATGTAAACTTTATAAGATCACATTTGAGGAAGAAATGTGTAAATATTTAAGAGAAATCAAACACAACATACTCATAGCTTGTGGAGCCTTTTAGTATTCTGATTCTTATCCGGCTAAACCACAGAAGTTGAAAATAATAGAATACACACAAATATACACAGCAAGACAGTGACAATTTGTCTCTCTTTCCCTTTGTTTTTCTGTCTCATACTTTCCCTTGCTTTCCCACTTGATTTTTCCAAGTCTATCAGAGTGAAGAGAACCTCAGATAATCTTTCCTAGAGCAGAAATAAAAAGGACTTTGGTATATTCATTGCCAGAGAGGGATAAGAGGCTTTGAGAAAACGATATGTCTGTGTGTGTGTGTGTGTGTGTGAGAGAGAGAGAGAGACAGACAGACAGACAGACAGAGAGAAATGTGTGTGTTTCTCTGTCTTTCCTTTCCAAAAAAGCAGTGGTTCTCAACCATGGCTGCATGAAAATGAATAGGGGAACTTGAAACATTCCCAGTCTTTGCTCCAGGCCAGTTGTATCAGAATCTGTGGAGGCCGAAATCATGTGTCCCATGATTCCAATAAGCAGCTAAGATTGAAATACACACTACAAAGTAGCCAAATCAGGTAGTAATACATACTACAAAGTAGCCAAATCCACCCTTCACTCCTTTCAGAATTTGCCTGGGAAAGCATTGTGGTTAACCCAGTTCCTGTCTTACAGGATTTATCTTTTTGATAAGTAGCAGTAAAAACCCTTGCATTTATTCTTCTAAGTGCCTATATCTCCCCTCTAGAAAAATCTTCAGTGACAAAATAACAACTGTATAATGACTTTAAATACTAATTACACTGGTTGTCTGCTTTTAAAAACTCTTCTCTTACGCTTGCATAATATCATACCCTAAACTTACCATATTGCCCTTCTGTCGCTGTCTTTATCAGCAAAATTGTTTCTAGTCCCATGTATTTGCTTTAAGGTTTTACTTGTAATCCAACCTTCATCTCCCCATTAAAGCACAGAATTCTTATCTTTCTCTTTGAAGTTTAGCTGAGTATATATTTATGTCAGTACTTTAGCCAGTGATCATAGAAGACTATAATGAGTAGGTAAACACCATGCTTTTTTAAAAAACAATAAATGTTGACAAAACTAATGGATAGTTGTTATAACACTTGTATACATTTTTGAATATTCATAAACCTTTTTGAAACTATGATTGGTATATCAGTATCCTGTCATGTTACATATGTGACATCTCTTTTAATGTTAATATGGAAGATAAAAGCATTTATAAACAAAATGTATGCTTTTAAGTATTTATTTCCTTAAAGAATATGTTTTTGAGATTTTCCTTATCTAGCAAAATTTTGATAATAGTATGAAGTATAAAAATTGCTGAATCAGGTATAAGAATTTGGAGAATCAGTGAAGAATACACAAGTAAATTGAGAAGAAAGATGAAGTAGATTTTAACACCATAATTGAGCACAAAGATAGTCAAAGGATTTTTAGAAGGGAGAGAAATGGTTAGAAAGGGAAAAAAAGAATGAAATATCTTAGTAATAATCAAATAGAAGTATAGTATATGAACAATCAACAAGCTACAATAAGTTCGGAAATACATGACCTAGAATATATTTTATAATTGCTAACACTGTACATAAAATAATGTATTAATAAAAACTAATAACATATGCTAGAATAAAATGTCTCATGAAGCAGAGCTTGCTTTGTATGAATTCTGTCCCCTGTACTCCTTATCTTTTCTACAAAAGTTACTGAATTTGTGCTTGTGTAGTTGTTGCTAGTCTTTCTGTTCTAAAACAGACACCATCTTGCTTTTTGATTGTTCTTTATTACAGCTATTTTTTATCCTCCTGACTTCTGTTAGTCACCTGTTGCTTATGACTGTGGTCTTTTTCCTTCTCTTTGGGCAAAGCTTAAACATTGTTATAGTTTGTTTCAAATTGTGGCATTTGACTAGAGTTCCAAATTCTTGAATGGTTCCTGATGGGAAGTGTCCAACATGAGAGAGTTCCCCTTTTTTTAAGTGAAAAAACTATTCTAGATATCCCACTCTTGGTTTCAGCATGATACGGACTTTGTGAAAAAAGTCAAAGTAACAGGCACTGGATATACATTCAACACTAAGCAAAGCACTGCTATCTATGGGGGTAAGGGAGAAGGTTATAGGTAGAGGGAGCTACACATATGGTTGTAGCTAGTTTTAGCCTATCACTAGATCATAGAGCATTTAATACTGTTCTCACATTTTCCTTGCTATTAATCTTTTTTTCTATAGCTTTGGCTATACTTAACCTTAAGTACATTTGTGTCAGCTGTACAGCTGTGTACAAACTACACATATAAGGGGCTTGCAAGTAACATTTAAAAGTTCAAGCCAGCACTGGAATCTGTGGGACCTTCTTCCTTCAGGTAGGGTATGCCCCTCACTTCCTCACTGCCAAGGCTTCTGGAAGGCTGACTTGAGCTCTGCAGGAAGTCCCCAGGGGGTCCTACTATTAATCTTTGAAAAATTTTAATGTCATCTGGAGGAAATTGGAAGGAAATCCCTTATTACTTTTAAAAACAATGACTAGATTGTTTACTGCCTGCTCTGGATGAAGTGAGAGTATTTCAGGGAAAATATAGGCAACCTTAATTATTAAGAACAGGATGATCTATATGGACATAAGACTTAGAAAGGTTAGGTATTTATAGATTTAAGTCATAATTTCTTTTTTTAAATTTTATTATGTTAATCACCCATACATTACATCATTAGTTTTTTTTTAAAGATTTTATTTATTTATTTGACAGAGAGACACAGCGAGAGACGGAACACAAGCAGGGGGAGTGGGAGAGGGAGAAGCAGGCTTCCCGCGGAGCAGGGAGCCCGATGCAGCGCTAGATCCCAGGACCCTGGGATCATGACCTGAGCTGAAGGCAGACGTTAATGACTGAGCCACCCAGGCACCCCACATCATTAGTTTTTGATGTAGTGTTCCATGATTTATTGTTTGCATATAACACCCAGTGCTCCATTCAATACATACCCTCTTTAATACCCATCACCAGGCTAACCCATCCCCCCACCCCCTCTCCTCTAGAACCCTCACTTTGTTTCTCAGAGTCCATAGTCTCTCATGGTTCGTCTCCCCCTCCAATTTCCCCCCCTTCATTTTACCCTTCCTACTATCTTCTTTTTTTTTTTTTTTAACATATAATGTATTATTTGTTTCAGAGGTACAGGTCTGTGATTCAACAGTCATAATTTCTATTTAAAGTATAAATGCATTCAAGATTATCAAAGGCAACAATAGTACTTTACAATGTTATAAATAATATTGTGATTTGCTTTAAATTTTGAAGCAGAATCTTTTTTTTTAAACTTGATTTTCATTTAGGTAAGTTCTCAATTGACTATTGCCAACTCAGGCCATAGAAAAAGCCTCATTAATGTTTTTTTAATTAACATATAATGTATTATTTGTTTCAGGGGTACAGGTCTGTGATTCATCAGTCTTACACAACACCCAGCGCCCACCACAACTCATACCCTCCCAATGTCCATCACCCAGCCACCCCGTCCCCCCACCTATTCTTCTGAAGCTGTTTGAAAAAATCGAAATGGAAGGAAAACTTCTATACTCCTTTTATGAGGCCAGCATTACCTTGATCCCAAAACCAAACAAAGACCCCACCAAAAAAAGAGAATTACAGACCAATATCCCTGATGAACATGGGTGCAAAATTTCTCACCAAAATACTAGCCAATAGGATTCAATAGTACATTAAAAGGATTATTCACCACGACCAAGTGGGATTTATACCTGGGCTGCAAGGCTGGCTCAACATCCACAAATCAATCAATGTGATATACTACATAAATAAAAGAAAGAACAAGAACCATATGATCCTCTCAATAGATGCAGAAAAAGCATTTGACAAAGTACAGCATCCTTTCTTGATTAAAACTCTTCAGAGTGTAGGGATAGAGGGTATATACCTCAATATCATAAAAGCCATCTATGAAAAGCCCACAGCAAATATTATTCTCAATGGGGAAAAACTGAGAATTTTCCCCCTAAGGTCAGGAACATGGCAGGGATATCCACTCTCACCGTTGTTGTTCAACATCAGCAATCAGATGTCAAAAGAAATAAAAGGCATCCGAATGGGCAAAGAAGAAGTCAAACTCTCACTCTTTGCAGATGACATGATATTCTATGTCGAAAACCCAAAAGACTCCACCCCAAAATTCCTATAACTCATACAGGAATTCAGTAAAGTGGTAGGATATAAAATCAATGCACAGAAATCAGTTAAATTTCTATATACCAACAAGACAGAAGAAAGAGAAATTAAGGAGTCGATCCCATTTACAATTGCACCCAAAACCATAAGATACCTAGGAATAAATCTAACCAAAGAGGCAAAGGATCTGTACTCAGAAAACTATAGAATACTCATGAAAGAAATTGAGGAAGACACAAAGATATGGAAAAGCATTCCATGCTTATGGATTGGAAGAACAAATATTGTTAAAACAAAGAGGCAATATATCATAATTTATGGGATTGAGGGAAACAGTGCTCAGAGTAAAATTTATTGCTATAAATACCTATGTTAAAAAAAGATCTTACAGGGTGCCTGGGTGGCTCAATTGGTTAAGCGTCTGCCTTCAACTCAGGTCATAATCCCAGAGTCCTGGGATCAAGCCCTAAGTTGGGTTCACTGCTCAGTGGAGAGCCTGCTTCTCCCTCTCCTTCTGCCCCTTCCCACCCCCCGCTTGAGCTTGTGCTCTCTCTCTCTCTCTTTATCTCAAATAAATAAATAAATAAATTCTTTAAAAAAGATCTCAAAAACTAACAACCTTACCTTCCACATAAGAAACTAGGGAAAAAAAGCAAACTAAACACAAGCATGTGGAAGGAAAGAAATAATACCACCCTCAGTCCTTCTAGCTTTCACATATAAGACAACAGGGGGTCTCTTGGGATCAATCTGAGTGCTAGTGTTCTATTATCATAATTGACCCTCTTTTCTGAATATTGAATATTGTAATTGGAGAAACTATCATGTATCCAAGTCTGACCCCTTTCTTTCCTTAGGATTTTTTTTCCCAAGAAGGCCCCTTTTAGGCCAGCTCATGCATTTTTCTAGTCAAGCTCACACAAGTATTAATCTCAAGTGGGCAAAGGTCAGTCTCAAACTAAAAACTACTATTTTACTATGCACAAATGTATAACAGGTTGTTATATTTTATTTCCTACATTTTAAAATGTCCTTATCTTTAATCTGTGGTTCTTAGTCAATAATTAGTCAATTTAGACAACTATAAGTTAAGAGGAGAGAAGAGGTCAGAAAATGTGACAGAGGGAATATTTGTAATAAAACACAGACACAGGGACGCCTGGGTGGCTCAGTTGGTTAAGTGGCTGCCTTTGGCCCGGGTCATGATCCCGGGGTCCTGGGATTGAGTCCCACATCGGGCTCCTTGCTCAGCAGGGAGCCTGCTTCTCCCTCTCTCTCCCTCTGCTTGTGCTCTCTCTGTCAAATAAATAAAAATCTTAAAAAAAAAAAAAACACAGACACAGAAAATTGTGCTAATAGGTTAACTCCCTACTAACGTAAATTTATCTCTCTGTGAACCTTTTCTGTGATTACTTTTGTGAATTAATTATTGTCTGGCCTAAAACCTTATAGGTAAATTAAAATTAGCAAATTTTTATTGAGTGCTCTGGTAATGTCATGTTTCCAGTCACAGTAGCATGATATTTTATGGTTGCAAGGTGTTCATTTGTTCACCCCTTCTTTCTTTTGACTGCATATGTTGTAAGCTTGTTGTGTTCCAGTCAGATATGTGTATAAATGATTGCACTACAGTGGGGTAAAGGCAGATTAGCAATTTGGACGAGGACCAAGGGGAGTAAAAAGGAGAGTGTCATCAATTCTCCTTGGTTGTGTAAGGAAAAGCTTAACAGAGGAGAACACACATGAGATTTGGTCTTGCAGGATGAAAGTCTTAGAGTCTACCAGGGGAACAATAAGAAGGAATGTTACAGGCAGAATGAAAGTTTGTTCAAGGAATGAAATAATGGGGCTTGTTCAGGGAACTGTAAATAGTTCCACATCCCCGGAGAGTCCCAGAAGCCACAGACTTTGGTGTAAGAAAAGCTGGACTTGAACTTAGCTCTGACTTTTACTACCTATATAACTTAGATCAAGCCACTTAACCTTTCAACACCTGAGTTTTTAACTCATTTGAAAAATGAGAATAATAGTGTTCACCTCAGAGTTTTTTTCTTCTTCTTCTTTATAAGGATTGAATAAAATATGGCCTTTTATAAGAGTCTTGCCAGTTTCTGGCACATGGAAAATACCCTCTAATTGCAAGCAGTTGTTGTGGTCCACATTGTTGTTAAGATCCTTGTTGCTTTTAGGATAGAGGAAGAAGGAGATAAAGTTGAAGAGGTGAGGAAGGATCAAGCCATAGAGGACTGTGGGTGTTCTGCTGAGAAATCTGATCAGCATACTTCTAAATTGTATGAAATCCATCCTTAAAGCTTACGGTCCTTTTTCTGCACAATTTAATCTTCCAATTATGTTTCTTTATCAATCTCTAGTACCTTTACTGTTCCCTTCCTTGTCACACATTCCTTCATCCATCATTTTTCTTTTATGTTTGGCCATGTAATTTTAAGTGTTTTCAAAAGATGCACAAAGTAATTTTCATTTGCATCCTAACTTGTAGTCATTTCTGTGAATAAGGAATCAAGCTTTCTAACTTGACACTTTTATCGTAAAACCTCTTCTTCAATCTTAATTTTCTCATTTATTTTACTTGCTTAAATGATTAGCAGTTAAGTAAAGGGAAAAAATACTCTTGTATCCACATGCTTTATTGGAGCTACAAGACTGTCATAACTACATTAATTATGGGATATAAATAGAGCTTTCATTATATGTTGTCAAAAACTTGCTTTTTTATAAAAAAATTTATCCTATAATTTTAAAATGTAGACAAATCACTTGGTTCATATTTGCTGGTCTGAACAAAAAAGAAGTAGTTGTGTATGGAAGCTATCAGGAAGATATTTATGCATGAAAATTTTGAATTTGATTCTGAATAGTATCTTGAAAAAGTATGTGTTTTTTGGTATATTTCAAAGTAGTCATTTCCATAACTCTCACCAATGATATATTTGCATTGCCAAATCCCTCCTACTGAACTAGCAAAAACTGAAAAATTCATCAGACATAAAGATGTTTGAAGAAAAATACATAATCTGAAGTTGTTACACTTTGCAAACTGAATATGCCAGAATATTACCTTTAAATTTTTCTCACACCAAAATAAATTTTAAAAATTGTTTTGAAGGGTGATCTCTTTTAGGCTTAAGAGGAATGAGCATTTAAATGTTATGGAAATTATAAAATAGGAACATTTTTAACATCACTATTTAGATATGTCATAAAATTCACCCACTTAAAGTATACAATTCAATAGTTTTAGTATATTAAGAGTCGTGCAACCACCATCAAAATCTAAATTTAGAACATTTTCATCACCCTATTACCCTGTGCCCATTACAGTCACTCCCCATACCTGCCCCAGCCCTAGGCACTACATCTACTTTTTGTCTCTATGAATTTGCCTAATCTGGACGGTTCATATAGATGGAATCATACAGTAGGTGATTTTTTTGTGATTGGCATCATTTGCTTAGCATAATATTTTCAAGGCTTATCTATACATGTATCAGTAATTGATTCTTTTTATTGCTGAATAATGTTCCTTTGTATGGATATAACACAGTTTGTTCATCCATTCATCAACTGATAGACATTTGGGTTTTTTTCACATCTTGCTTATTATGAATAATGCTCTAATATTCAAATACAAATTTTGTGTGGATTTTTTTTTTCATTTATTTATTTGGGGGAGAGAGCAGAGTGAGAGAGTGCAACCAGGGCGAGGGGCAAAGGGAGAGGGAGAAGCAGGCTCCCCGCTGAGTAGGGAGCCCAGTGCTATGTGGGGCTTGATCCCAGGACCCTAAAATCATGACCTGAGCCAAAAGCAGACGCTTAACCGACTGAGCCACCCAGGAGTCCCTGGATATATGTTTTTATTTAACTTGGTGGGTTGCCAAGGTCATATGATTAAACTATATACTTAACCTTTTGAAAAACTGCCAAACTGTTTTCCAAAGCTACTGTACCATTTTGCACTCCCACCAGCAGTGTGTGAGGATTCAATTTCTTCACCTACTTGTTGTGGTCTATCTTTTAGATTATAGCTATCCCAGTGGGTGTGAAGTGCTATCTTACTGATAGCTTTCGTTTGCATTTCTGTAATAACTAATGCTGATGAGCATCTTTTCATGTGCTTATTTACCCTTTGTATATCTTCTTTGGAGCAATATCTATGGAGGTCCCTGGCTCATTTTTAAAAAGTGGGCTCATTATTTAGTTGTAAAAGTTCTTTATTCTGAATACCAGTTTCTTCTCAGATATATGATCTGCAAATACTTTCTCTTATCCTGCAGGTTGCCTGTTTATTTTCTTTTTTTTCTTAATGGTATAATTTGCAGCACAAAAGTTTTTAATTTTGCGGTAGTCCAGTTTATGTATTTTTTCCTTTGTTGCTTATACTTTAGGTGTCATATCTAAGAAACCATTGTCTAATCCCAAGTCATAAAAACTGACTCCTTTGTTTTCTTCTAAGAGTTTGATAGTTTAGCTCTTACATTAGGTCTGTTATACATTTTGTTTTATTTTGTTTCTTGGTATGGTATACGGAAGAGGTCCAACTTCATTTTTTGCATGCAGATATCCAGTTATCTCAGCACCATTTGTTGAAAAGACGTCATTCTTAATTTAATCGTCTTGGCAATCTTGGCAAAGGTCAATTGACCATAAATGTAGGTGTTAATTTCTGGGCCCTCAATTCTTTTCCATTGATTTATATGTCTATTTTATTCCATTACTATATGACTGTCTTAATCACTGTGGCTTTGCAGGTTTTGAAACCAAGAATTGTGAGTACTCCAACTTTGTTTTTTTTTTTTTTTTTTCAAGATTATTCAGGCTATTCTGGGTCTCTTGAATGTTCATATGAATTTTAGGATCAGCTTGTCATTTCTGAAAAAAATAGATAGCTGAGATTTTGATAGACATGGTGTTGAATCTTTAGATCAGTTTGGAAAGTATTGTCATTTTAACAATATTAAGTCTTCTGATCCATGACCATGGGAGATAAGTTTATTTAGAACATCTTTGATTTCTCTCAACAATGTAGCTTTTAGCATTCAAGCCTTGCGCTTTGTTAAATTTATTCCTAAATATTTTGTTACTTTTGATGCTTATTGTAAATAAAATTATATTCTTTTTTATTTTTTATTTATTTTTTAAAAAGATTTTATTTATTTATTTGAGAGAGAGAGAATGAGAGAGAGCACATGAGAGGGGGGAGGGTCAGAGGGAGAAGCAGACTCCCTGCTGAGCAGGGAGCCCGATGCGGGACTCGATCCAGGGACTTCAGGATCATGACCTGAGCCGAAGGCAGTCGCTTAACCAACTGAGCCACCCAGGCGCCCAATAAAATTATATTCTTAATTTCATTTTCAAATTGTTCATTGCTAATGTATAGCAATATAATTTTATATATATATATTTTAAATATTTAATTTTTTTATTATGTTATGTTAATCACCATACATTACATCATTAGTTTTTGATGTAGTGCTCCATGATTCATTGTTTGCGTATAACACCCAGTGCTCCATGCAGAACGTGCCCTCCTTAATACCATCACCAGGCTAACCCATCCTCCCACCCCCCTCCTCTCTAGAAACCTCAGTTTGTTTTTCAGAGTCCAACGTCTCTCATGGTTCGTCTCCCCCTCCGATTTCCCCCCTTCATACTTCCCCTCCTGCTATCTTCTTTTTTATAATTTTTTATATATTCATCTTGTGTCCTGCAGCAGTGCTAAGCTTGTTTATTGTTCTAACAAGTTTTAGTGATTTTTAAATGATTTTCTATATACAAAAGTATATCATCTATGAATATAAATAATTTTAGTTCTTTTTTTACCAACTGGATGCCTTTTATTTGTGTTTCTTATCTAATTGCCTTGGCTAAACCTTCCAGTACAGTGTTTAATAAAAGTGGCTAGTGGGAACATCCCTGTCTTTTACCTGATTTCAGGAAGAAAACAGTCAGTCTTTCACCATTAAGTATGATATTAGCTATGTGGTTTTTGTAAATACTTTTTACCACATTGAGGAAATTTCCTACCACTTCTAGTTTGTTGAATATTTTTTTTTTCATAAAAGGATGTTGGATTTTGTCAGATTACTGTATTGCATGTATCGAGATGATCATGTGGTTTTTTGTTCCTTTTTACTATTAATATGATTTTTATACTGATTGACAGATATTAAACCACTCTTGTATTTCTGGGATAAATCTCACCTGTTCATAGTATCTAATCATTTATATGCTGCTGGATTAGGTCTGCTGTTATTTTGTTTAATGTTTTTGTGTCTATATTCATAAGGGATGTTGGTTTGTAGTTTTCTTTCCTTGCGATGACTTGGCCTGGTTTTGGTGTCAAGGTAATATTGAGCTCATAAAATGATTTGGGAAAGGTATCCTAATCTATTTCTTGAGTTTGTTTCAGTAGTTTGTGTTTTTCTAGAAATCTGTTCATTTTTATCTAAGTTATCTAATTTGTTGCCATATAGTAGTAATATAATATTCCCTTATAAACTGTTTTATTTCTATAAGGCCAATAGTGATGTCCCATCTTTTATTCCTGATTTTGGTCATTTGAATCTTCTCTTTTATTTCCTTGTTCAATTCAGCCAAAAGTTTATCAATATTGTTGATCTTTCAAGGAGCCAACTTGATTTTGTTGATTTTCTCCATTATTTTTATATTCTCTCTTTCATTAATTTGCACAACCTGAGAAGGCTATTTCACTAAAATACTCTGATTGGTATTTGAAGTATGTGACAGACATTTAGTGGGAGTCCAGTGATGCAGTAACATAAAAGTGAGAGAAGAGAGAGCCTGGGGAGAGGGACAGAGAGGGAGAGATTTGAGATGTATTTTCTTTCCTCTCTCTTTGGTAGAAAGCCAAAAAGGTTTTTGATTGTTGGTTTGTTTGTTTGTTTAGGTTTTTCTGTTCTGGTTTTTGTTTTTTGACATTTCAAGAAGTCCTAACACAATCACACTGTGTTGGAGTAGCCAGGTGTTATCATAAGGGTACATATCTTCAATGGAGAAGGTAACAACAGACTTAAATGACATTAGTGGACATGGTGGACCTCCAGGTCTTAATCAGATTCAAGGTTTCATCGTTTTTGGGAGTTAAAGCCAGTAGGAGTACATGAAATGTCAGGCTTCATTTGCAGGGGGTGAAACCTAGATTCTTGAAGATGGTGGACATTAATAAAGAAAGTTCAAGTTGAAAATGATGTACTTTTACATACCTTTTTGGGGAGTGCCTCTTAAGAAAAAGCCTTAAAAAATAGGATGCCATATGGAAGCTGAGTGGATTTGTTTATGTAGAAAAATGGATGCCCTGGGCAATTGTAAGGGGGATGAAGAGGCAATGAAAGCCACGATTCAAGTGATTTAGTTGTTTTGACTAAAAGGAGATAACTATTGATGATACCATTAATTGTGGTAACATGAATATGAGGCTGAGGAAATACATTTACACATTGCCTTGTCCATATTCTGCATTTACTATTTATTATTTATTTTCGGAAAGAGGTCATATGTCTAGTTATTTTAGTGCAAACTTTAAAATCAAAAGGCCACAGATGGATTTACTGACATCTTCATCATCATCATCATCATCAATCTTTGCCATGATTAACATCTATTTTACATTTATTAATTGTGTCAGTGGCTTTCTTTTTTTTTTTTTTTTTTTTTAAGATTTTATTTATTTGCGAGAGAGAGAATGAGAGACAGAGAGCATGAGAGGGAGGAGGGTCAGAGGGAGAAGCAGGCTCCCCGCCCAGCAGGGAGCCCGATGCGGGACTCGATCCCGGGACTCCGGGATCATGACCTGAGCCGAAGGCAGTCGCTTAACCGACTGAGCCACCCAGGCGCCCAGTGGCTTTCTTTATGTAAGAATTTTATCTCAGCTGCCCTTCCTTCCACCTTTCCTCCCTTCACATATTCCTTCTATGCAATAGAATGAAGTAAAATGTTTGGAGGTAGTCAGCTAGTTCACCACACCATTTTATTCCACTGACTGAGTTCTGCTTTGCTAGTACTTTAAATTCCAGCAGAAACATTATTATGTCTTTAGGCCTTAGGATTCTAACTCTCCTGAATTTATTATTTACTTAAGGTTAATGAAAGAAATCAAGTAATAAATGTAAATGAGAAGAGAGAAGCACCTTAAAATATGCTCATCCTATCTTTTTAGGCAAATAGATATCCAATGGTAAACCTTGGGTAAAAGAAAAATAGATGGCACATCACATTCTTAAGAGGTTATATTGAAGATCAAGGGCTTTCAAGTTGCTAAAGCCCAGTGATTCATTCAGTTGTTCATTCTAACTTGAAAGCATCTCAGATTAATAATCTTGGATTATCTCTTTCAAAGACACTCTCAAAAAGGAATGATAATGTTCTGTGGGTAAGAACTTCTGTAATACACTTAATATTGATTTTCAGTATTAGAAGCCAGATTTAACTAATACCTGAAATGCTAGTGAACAGTAACCCCTTGAGACCACAAGGATAGAAATTATGTGCATTACTTTTTAAAATTGCTTTTGGTTGGGTATCTGTGTCTTTCCAGTCATATTCTTCATCATCTTCCTGTGTCAAATTTTGTATGTTTTAAAAATTAGTTCAGAAGCATTGTTGATTAAAAGGCAGGCCAAGGGTGCTCAGGTGGCTCAGTAGATTGGGTGTTGGACTCTTGATTTCGGCTCAGGTCATGATCTTGGAGTCAGTTCCACGCTCAGCATGGAGTCTTCTTGGGATTCTCTCCCTCTCCCCCCACTCGCATGCTCTCTCTCTCTCTCAAATAAATAAATGAATAAAATCTTTGAAAAGTGGGGGGCTGCCTGGGTGGCACAGTCAGTTGAGCTTCCAACTCGGTTTTGGCTCAGGTTGTGTGTGATCTCAGGATTGTGAGATTGAACCCTGCCTCAGGCTCCACACTCAGCATGGAGTCTGCTTATGTCTCTCTCTAATGTCTCTCTCTTATGTCTCTCTTATGTCTACCCCCTCTCTAAAATAAATAAATACATCTTTAAAAAAATGCAGGCTGAAAAGATAGAAAAGGATAGTATTTCTTTATTTCATTTACCTAATGTTTGATTGTGTTCTCTCTGTTCTTTTAAAATAAACAGAAATGTACCACTTTTCACACCTGGTTTCATGTAAATTTCAGATGATTTGGTACTCTTCAAAAAACACTATCTCAAACATAGAGAAAAGTTAATGTATTGTATAAATAACATTTTCCTGAGCCATTTGAAAGTTAGTTGTTGACATGGTTCCTTATCATTCTGAAAATGCTGGAACATATTTCCTAAAAACAAGGACATTTTCCTACATAGCCAATAATACAACCAACAAATCAGGAAATTAACAATGATATATTACTACCATCTGATAGTCAGATCTTACACAGTGTTCAACACTTCTATCAGTAATATCCTTTATAGCAAAAAAAAAAAAAAAGCATGTTCCTAGTTCACATGTTATATTTAGTGGTCATGTCTTAGTCTCTTTCAATCTGGAGCAGTTCCTTAATCATTTCTTAATTTTTGTGACATTGATACAGTTGAAGATTTCACACCAGTTATTTGGTATAATGACCCTCAGTTTGGGATTGTCTGATGCTTCCTCATGATTCACTTCAGTAGGTTATGCATCTTTGGCAGGAATATCACAGAAGTAATGCTATGTTCTCTTTGTGTCCTATCACATAGTACATGATTTGTTTCATTACTGGTAAAGTTAACATTGTTCACTTGATAAAGGTGGCTTTGTCAGGCTTTTCTTCCCTTATAAATAAAAACCATTTTGAAGGGAGATACTTAGGCTATGTAAATAGTCCATTGCTCAATCCATGTTCAGTTTATTCATTATTTCTAGCAGTAAGTACTGTCAGATTCCTATTTATTGAATGAGTTATCATCAGTTACTATGATTATTCTGTCTGACATTCAGAATTTCTCTGATTTGATCGGTTCTTTATGATGTCTTTTTTTTTGTCCTTTGGATACTTCTCATCGTTGTCTGTGCACTTTCTTATTTTCAAGCACAACAATTTGTTCCATGTTTATCATATACACTTTTTGTCCTAACCCTGAAATTTAGCCATCTTTTCAAAGAGCCCTTTATTTGCCTTTGTGGATTACATGAAGTGCCTTTCTTCATATGCATACTCATTTCATTCCACCTAGGCTTTGAAACCCTGTTCTGGGCTGTCTCTACTTTGCCTGTGATGAAGCCCTTATTCCTTTTAAGATCCAATATGCTTCAAAGGGCCACTCTGTCCCCTCATGTGTAGATGTCCTCTTCATCCCTCTTGGGGTCCAACACTCAATGCCAGAGCTGCACCCTGTGTGAATATCCTCTTCACCATGCTGGGCTCTATATCTGACTCAGGGCCACTGCTACCACTTGTGCTTACACTAGACAGCTGCCTTACTCCCCATAGGCTCCAAAACTTGCTCTGGGCCACTGGGCTCCTAGGTTTCATCCTCTGTGCTGCAGGTGCCTACAGCCTCGTTCCTCTAATAATTTGGAGTGAATTGAAGAAGAAGAGGGTTAACTCTTTGAAGATATTTAATGTAACTCTTTAAAGTTACATTAAATAGTACTCAAATGATAAATAGATACATAAATTGTCTCTTAGAAACCAAAGTTATGGGAAAAAATAGCCCCTACCTATTGATGATCAGTTAGAACACAAAACACAGAAGATGACTCCAGATTCCCATTTGTACACAGATGACTACCAAATGCATACTGCCATCCCAGATCTCCCTTTTGAGCTAGAGATCCATGACTATCTGCCTACCTGAAGTCTCCTCCTCAATGTTTTAAAGGCATTTAACCTCCTGATTTCTAGTCAGGTCTTCTCCAGTGTTCTATATCTTATCCTCTCAGTTAATGATACTTCTTTTGACCCATTAATGAAATCCAGAAACCTATGAATCAACCTTGCTGCTTTATGCTTCCTCCCTCCCACATCCAGTCTATATATTGCCCCTTAGATCATTATATATTTATAATTCAAATGTATTTGCTTCTGCCTGTCTCATCTGCCACACTCTAATCTGAGATAGTCATTTCATCCCTCAAGTATTGAAATAACCTCCTGAGTGTTCTCTCTGCACCTACTCATACCTGCCAGAATCCATTCTGCACACTGCAGCAGAGAGATGTTTTTAAAACACAGTTGGATCATACTGAGCGTGTACACTCCCTCCACCATAGAACACATCAGTGGATTTCCATTGCTTTGGGGATTAAAGAAAAAAAAAAAAGATATCCTGGAGCTACAAGGCAGTGTCAGGGCTGGCCTTTGTTTATCTCTTCAGTATTATCCTCCTTCATATCCCTTCCAGTTCCCTGTAAATCAGCCATACCAATCTTCTATCCTGTCAATTCTTTGAACGTTCCCTGCTCTAACATAGAACCTTTCCAAATGCTCTTCCGTATGCCTGAATGCTCTTCCACCATGTACACATAAACAACACTGTTTACTTAACTCCTATTCCTCCTTCATATCTCATTTTAAAAACCGCTTCCTCAGGGCAGCATCCCTGCCTGCCTGACACTGTCACTCACCTTATTTGATGTTTTCCTATTAACATGAACTTTTCTCTCTGATCACAGGTCTCCACTCTATTTATCCTTGGTTGATAGGTGCCTGACCACTCCCACTCCAAACCCTATGCTCCATGACAATAGGGATAATAGTTATTTATTATTATTACTTTGTTTACCATTATATTTTGGCATCTAGCAAGCCTTCAGTATATATTTGTTGAAACGACTGGATGACTAATTCACAGTTGCTTTACTACTGGGAGTCCAGGAGATTTTTTTTTTCTCCTTCCTTTCTGCAGGGCTCTTTCCCTGAAGCTTTCTCTTCATTCTGCTACTCTTGAGGCTAGATGCCTTTGTAATATCTTTCAAAGATTGAAGTACATTGTCTCTGTTCTTCTTCAGTTTGTAAAATTTGCCAAAGATAAAAAGAAAATTTCATGGGAAAATTAATAAAGATAAATGGTAAAATGTTTTAAATTACTTACCATTAACCTATTTTCAGTATTTTTGTTGTAAAATGATTACAGTAGGCAGACTATAACATCAGTATAACAGTATGCAGCCAGCCCTCTTCATTCAGCATAGGGAGAGAAAAGATAGTAAGATAATTTTTAAGAGAAAGCAACTGTTCAACTTTGTTTTATTTTCATTTGGGAAGGATGTCCCAAAGGCAGATAATTCCTTTTAGCCTTCCAGTATGATCTGTTTCTCTTAAGGCAGTAAATAATTGAATGAGGACTATGGTTAGCTTAGTAAGACCTCAGGATAAAATTTATGGATGTCACAGTTTGGCAGTTATTAACAAAGTGACTCTTTTTGTCTATGGGTTTGTTTTTCCTGGCAAGTCTATTATCTCAATGTTGCTTGATATTTACTGAGAGAAGGTATGGGTGTGATGTGTCTTGGGTCCTAGGCTGGGCTGGGGGTTATTTTACTTTGCGTTTTGTATGGGTAGTTGTCGTTTTACTTTAGAACGAGCTTTACACATCTGGTAGGATATTTCGGCTTAGTTGATAAGTTATTCATTCTCTATAATCTGTAAATGCAAAAGGTATAATCTCAACTTAGCATGAGAAGCTCTGAGCCCAAAAGAGTTCTTAAATCAGAGAGAATCAAAGCATTTTGCCTTGAGATAAGAACAACCACGACTCTGTTTCATTGGCTTTGTTTCTATTATGAGAAAAACACATATTGCCACATTTTGTTACAAAATATTAGAGGAAAATATAATTGATATGATGCTATATTTTACACATAAACTATTTTGGCCAACATAACCTGATGTTATATAAGAATATGTCAAATTCTTTCTGAGACCTCTACTGGCACTTATATGAAAAATAAGTATTTTTGAATTTGCACATTTTAACCATTTTATTTTTCACATTATATTATTGTTTATACTTTTTTCAAAAATAGCACTTGCTCCACATGTATCTGTTAAACTCCCAATACTTCCTACGCATTGTTATGATCCCTAGAATATAGGAACACATGAGATATAATATTTGACCTCAAAGGCTTCACAGTTCTTAGAATCTGATAAAACCCTGCATTTCAAATTCTGGGTCAGCCACTTACTAGCTATGTCAAATTATTTAATTTTTCTGAACTCTAATTACCTATGAAACGGAGAGACTTCTAATATCTACTTTATAGGACTGCTGTGAGAATTAAATGAGATAATTCATGTTAAGCATTTTCTATGCCATTTGAAATATAGTGAGTACTTAATAGATATCAGCCTCATTATAGTTGTCATTATTTTCAGAAATATCATTATCATTATTTGTCTTCTGTAGATTTGAAAGTATCCCAAGGAGTGCAAATATAAAGGTCCATTTCATGAGCAGGTTTCTTAACACTTTGCTCTGTTTATAGAGTTGTGTTAAAGAGTGATTTGAAAGAACATTAGGACCAACCATAACAAAATGAGTATCACTTTAGGGATTCTAGAAAGGCCAGGCAGTCTTCCAAAACCTCACCTAAAAAAAATAAATTGAAAAATGATTTACGTGTAAATACTGCTGGGAGAGATAGTAACTACCTAATTGTTCAGTAAATTTTGACTATTATCTTAATCTTTATCAGTTTGCTATTGATACAATATGGTTACCCCCCCCCCAAAAAAAAAATCTCACTGGCATGGAACCATAGGCATTTGTTTAGCTCATATAGCTCTCAGTCAGCTGGAGGTGCTCATCTAGGCTGGGCTTGGCTGAGTGGCTCTGCTGCTCTTGGGTGGGTTTCCTCAAGCATTGTGGATTGATTCTGTTCCCTGTGTTTCTTCTTCCAGGAATCAGAGGGCCTGCCTGGACTTGGTCTTCTCATGGAGACAGCAGAGGTGTAAGAGGGCTAGCCCAACTGCTCGAATGATTCTCAGCCCTTTGGTGCCATTACATTTGCTAAAGCGCCATTGATTAACGTAAGTTACATGGGTGAAACCAAAGTCAAGAGTGGTGAGATACACACCATCACTTTAGTGGGGTGGGAATGGGGGGCTGAAAAGCTACATAGCAGAGGGCATAGACCTTTGTTAAGAATGTTAAAGAACTGGGGCAGACAGGACACATGTGTCTCCAATGGCAATAACACAAACCACTCTGGTGCTTGTCCGCTCCCATAACTTCATTCCTACTCAACTCAGCCTGTCCTCCTTCTGTATCCACTGTGTGTAAATGCTGCTGTGACCTCTTGCATTGTACCATATTGACTATCTCGTCAGATTAACAGTGCCTGAAAGCCCTCAACCAGTTCCTCTTACCTGATACCCTTTAGCTGAAACTTGGCTTTCTCCTAATAGTGCAAATTCCTTTCCAGGTGTTTCAAGTTCCTTCTTTGAACTCATTTGGTGGCAAGTTCAGGCAGTATATTTTTTATATTGTTCGAACCTTTTTTCAGGTAATTGTTCTTTCACTATGGCTCAATAGCTTTTTTTATGAGCTGACATTTTCCACTTCTGTTTATCTCTTTTCAACTTTGCATCTCAAATTCACCTTGTTCCCTGCCAGCTTCAGAATTCCAAATCCACTCCCTTTCATTATGTCACTTTTGCCCTTATGGTTTCTTAGAACTTTTTCTAGGCTTCCATAATTGGGCATTATTTTATTTCCCTCTTCTTAGGTTCCTCCTTTGCCTCATGTATTGGAAATTTTCTCCCTCTTCATAAATATAGGCATTCTTCAAAGATTTGTCCTGAGCTTTCAACTCATTATTTTTCCCTTGGTAATCTAATTTGTTCCCACAGGTTAAATTATCATCTCTGGTGGATGAGTCTTGACTTTGTTTTTACATTGGCTTCCTTCCCAATAAGTGAACTTTCAACAGCTTGCCATACTTTACTGTCCACAAGTGATCTGTATTTGTTTTGACGACCCCTATTTCTTTATTGCTATCTCAGTCCTTCAAGGACGTAGGATCAGAATTTCATATATTCAATTTATTTTAATGTATTTAGTCCTTTCTATTCTAATCTAGTTAGAACCTTTCCACGTTCCTGTGTATGACAGGGACCTCAAATTAATCTAACAAGCATCTGTTAACTGCCTCTTTTATTCCAATCTTGCAAGGCCCAGTAGATAAAAATACAACTAAGATATGGTCCCACACTTCAAGGAACTCTGTTGGAGGAAGCAGAAAATAAATATTTGGCCATAAAAAAGACAAGTGGCATAAACCAAATGCTATGGGAACACTAAGAAGCAAGAAATTAATTCTGATATGGAGATATGTCAGAGCAGCCTTTAGGGAAGGTCACATTTGAGCTGTCTTTGAAAGATGCATCAGAGATATAGCATCCCATGGGATGCCTGGGTGGCTCAGTTGTTAAGCTTCTGCCTTCAGCTCAGGTCATGATCTCAGGGTCCTGGGATCGAGCCCCTCATCGGGCTCCCTGCTCAGCGAGAAGCCTGCTTCCCCCTCTCCCACTCCCCCTGCTTGTGTTCCCTCTCTCGCTGTGTCTCTCTCTGTCAAATAAATAAAATCTTTAAAAAAAAATATAGCATCCTTGACATTTAAAGGTTTACAGTCTATAAAATGTCTGACCTGTATCAGTATCCATAACAGATGCTTGCCTGCCCATAGGGACATCAGTGACACTCTATAAAATGTTTCTCCCCAAGTGCACCAGTGTCTCAGGAAATCTTCCCTGGCTCTACCTTCTGAGTTTACATCTTCCTTGTTTTGAGTTTTGGTATCAAACTCCAGATATGGTGCTTTGGACCTTTCCTTCATTCTTGTGCCCACTCTTACTAAGTCGATTTCAGTTCCCTTTTGCTTCATTTTCTAAAGCTTCTGACAAGAACTTGCTCTGGTAATCCAGTCACTTACAGAGTCTGAGACTCCTTCTTACTTTGGTAGGTATTCAGATAATTGTGGGAGTAAGATGGATAGGTAACTATAATTCTAAACAATAGGTAGATGTCATTAAAGAGTTTCAGTGTTACACAGATTTAAAAGGAGAATTCTTCACAAGTATGTCAACTTCTTCCCAGATAACTTTGGACCATCCCATCATTACTGAAAATTAATTTTTTTCCCATAAATATTATTCTTGTCTTCATCTTTGGGTGTCTTAGAAGAGATTTGTGTGGGTGTATGAAGGAGAATGTCTGCATGTTTGTCTGTGAAAATTTGCAAGTCTATCCTTACTGTAATCTGTCTGTTTTTTGAACTAGGTGTGTGGCTAGAGGTAACAGTAGCTTACCTCAGATTTCCTGGGCAATGGAACACTGAGCATGAGTCAGTCCTCATATTAGCTGTAGTGCTATGCACACACCTGTGTGAGTCAGCATTTCTAGAGGACCTGAGTGCATGGATGATATTCATACTTCTGTGACTGAACTGGGGTAATCGGAATCTGGGCTTGCTTCTGTCTGTAAGTGAATCTGGTCAGATGCTAAAAGAAGGAGAATAATGACTACCTCAGCTCCTAGGAGCCTACAGTGGAAAATAAAATCAAAACAGGTCCAGTGGTAACAAATAGTACATGTTGGTGAAATGGTTGGGGAGGAGAGCCTAGAATAGTTCTTAGTTCACAATAGGATGGATTAGACAATAGAATTTTTAATTGTTCAGCACCAGAGTTAGGCTGGGGTTGAAATGGATTATTTTTTTCTTTGTTACAACTTTTCTTACGGACTCAGTATTAAAACAATTAGGTTTTTTGGTGAAATCTCAAAAGAGTCACTTTGAATTGAATTTGCTAGTGTATTTATTTTCTGTAAATGCATTTCCATTGCTATTTTGTAGTAAGACTACACTGAATAGTCTATGAGTATGTATTTTATCTAGAAATTGAAATGGTAAGTGCCTGGTCAAAATACATATTAAAAGCTTATGGGTCTAAATATAGTTTGCAAATTCAAAAAGAACTGGGTTAATTTTCTGTGACCACAGCTATATAAGTAATGAAGATAAAAGACAAACACAAATACTATTACATTAATCACAAATATGAAAAATTTATAAAATACATAAACTACAGCTCTTCATAAATATAATACTACAGGA
The DNA here is from genome assembly GCF_002201575.2 of Neomonachus schauinslandi. NCBI lineage: Eukaryota > Metazoa > Chordata > Mammalia > Carnivora > Phocidae > Neomonachus > Neomonachus schauinslandi. The sequence continues at coordinate 44,343,719 of NC_058405.1, read as the reverse complement.
ATTAGAATTACTGGAGCCAAGTCTGTTATTTTTGTTGAAAGTAGTCCTGACATAATTGTCAAAGCTTTGAATGTGCATCTCCATCTCCATATTTTTACAAATTTAAAAGAGCAGCAGAATCACAAGATGCTACGCTCCAAGGACAATTTCCTCTATTTAATTTTTTAAATAATTATGAGCTATTTAGCAAGAGAAGCATTTTTGGAATATAATTAGTGGGCCAATATTGACAAGGAGGATGTGGCAAAAACATAAATGAATTTACATATGCAGAATGTATAAGAAAATGTAGTTTTCCTTAATGAAGCAATTTAATAAAGTAATGGAATTATTTAACAAAAGAAATTTTAATTGCATGCACTACTATAATTCTTCACATTCATTGGAGAAATAAAAACATTAAAGCTCTGTTTAACAAATAAAATTAATATTTTCTTTCATCCCTCAGTGTGTTTTAGGAATCTGAGAGGGTAGTTATTAAAAATATTAAAGCCAATGTATATGGTTTAAGAGTTTGCAGAAATGGAGTGATTACCTTCTGGTATACATATTTATTCAGCACTAGCCATGCTTTGCTAAGAGTATAGCCTTAACTTTGAACTTCTGGAAGGCAATAGACTGTGAATGAACATGAGGAGCTTTGGAATTGAACGTAACTTGGTTTGAGCTGTGGGTCTTTGGCAAATTGTAAAACCTGCGCAAGTCTTCCTTTCTTCTCTTACAAAATGGGGGAACTGTATCTAACTGCTGATAAGGTGTTCCGTGTGATATCAAATATTAATTGTCTTGTACTGAAGGTGCTCAATAAGTCTTTTGTTCCAGTTCTTTCTCCTGTAAATAAAGCAAAAACATAGTTGAGTAGTAGCATTACTTCTACTTCTAATGCTATGATTAGCAAAAATTTCTGTTTATTGAGCATCTGGTATATAATCTATATTGGGACAGTGGCTTTACATACACTTAATTGAGTATCTACTATGCACCTAGTATTTTATTTTTATTTTTTTATTGTTATGTTAATCACCATACATTACATCATTAGTTTTTGATGTAATGTTCCATGATTCATTGTTTGTGCATAACTCCCAGGGCTCCATGCAAAACGTGCCCTCTTTAATACCCATCACCAGGCTAACCCATCCTCCCACCCCCCTCCCCTCTAGAACCCTCAGTTTGTTTCTCAGAGTCCAACGTCTCTCATGGTTCGTCTCCCCCTCCGATTTCCCCCCTTCATTCTTCCCCTCCTGCTATCTTCTTTTTTTTTTTCTTAACATATATTGCATTATTTGTTTCAGAGGTACAGATCTGTGATTCAACAGTCTTGCACAGTTCACAGCGCTCAACCATAGCACATACCTTCCCCAGTGTCTATCACCCAGCCACCCCATCCCTCCCACCTCACCCCCCACTCCAGCAACCCTCAGTTTGTTTCCTGCGATTAAGAATTCCTCATATCAGTGAGGTCATATGATACATGTCTTTCTCTGATTGACTTATTTTGCCCAGCATATCACCCTCCAGTTCTATCCATGTCGTTGCAAATGCCAAGATCTCATTCCTTTGGATGGCTGCATAATATTCCATTGAATATATACATACTACATCTTCTTTATCCATTCATCTGTTGATGGACATCTTGGCTCTTTCCACAGTTTGGCTATTGTGGACATTGCTGCTATAAACATCAGGGTGCACGTACCCCTTCAGATCTCTACATTTTAAACTTTGGGGTAAATACCCAGTAGTGCAATTGCTGGATCGTATGGTAGCTCTATTTTCAACTTTTTGAGAAACCTCCATACTGTTTTCCAGAGTGGTTGCACCAGCTTGCATTCCCACCAACAGTGTAGGAGGGTTCACCTTTCTCCGCATCCCCGCCAACATCTGTCATTTCCTGACTTGTTCATTTTAGCTATTCTGACTGGTGTGAGGTGGTATCTCATTGAGGTTTTGATTTGGATTTCCCTGATGCCGAGCGATGTTGAGCACTTTTTCATGTGTCTGTTGGCCATTTGGATGTCTTCTTTGGAAAAATGTCTGTTCGTGTCTTCTGCCCATTTCTTGATTGGATCCCTTGTCCTTTGGGTGTTGAGTTTGATAAGTTCTTTATAGATTTTGGATACTAGCCCTTTATCTGATATGTCATTTGCAAATATCTTCTCCCATTCTGTCGGTTGTCTTTTGGTTTTGTTGACTGTTTCCTTTGCTTTGCAAAAGCTTTTTATCTTGATGAAGTCCCAATAGTTAATTTTTGACCTTGCTTCCCTTGCCTTTGGCGATGTTTCTAGGAAGAAGTTGCTGCGGCTGAGGTCGAAGAGGTTGCTGCCTGTGTTCTCCTCAAGGATTTTGATGGATTCCTGTCTCACATTGAGGTCTTTCAACCATTTTGAGTCTATTTTTGTGTGTGTTGTAAGGAAATGATCCAGTTTCATTCTTCTGCATGTGGCTGTCCAATTTTCCCAACACCATTTGTTGAAGAGACTGTCTCTTTTCTATTGGACATTCTTTTCTGCTTGGTTGACCATAGAGTTGAGGGTCCATTTCTGGGCTCTCTATTCTGTTCCATTGATCTTTGTGTCTGTTTTTGTGCCAGTACCAGACTGTCTTGATCACAGCTTTGTAATAGAGCTGGAAGTCCAGAATTGTGATGCCACCAGCTTTGGTTTTCTTTTTCAACATTCCTCTGGCTATGTGGGGTCTTTTCTGGTTCCATACAAATTTTAGGATTATTTGTTCCATTTCTTTGAAAAAAGTGGATGGTATTTTGATGGGAATTGCATTGAATGTGTAGATTGCTCTGGGTAGCATTGACATCTTCACAATATTTCTTCTTCCAATCCATGAGCATGGAACGTTTTTCCATTTCTTTGTGTCGTCCTCAATTTCTTTCATGAGTACTTTATAGTTTTCTGAGTACAGATTCTTTGCCTCTTTGGTTAGATTTATTCCTAGGTATCTTATGGTTTTGGGTGCAATTGTAAATGGGATCGACTCCTTAATTTCTCTTTCTTCTGTCTTGTTGTTGGTGTATAGGAATGCCACTGACTTCTGTGCATTGATTTTATATCCTACCACTTTACTGAATTCCTGTATGAGTTCTAGCAGTTTTAGGGGGGAGTCTCTTGGGTTTTCCACATAAAGTATCATATCATCTGCAAAGAGTGAGAGTTTGACTTCTTCTTTGCCCATTTGGATGCCTTTGATTTCTTTTTGTTGTCTGACTGCTGTGGCTAGGACTTCTAATACTATGTTGCATAGCAGTGGTGATAGTGGACATCCTTGCTGTGTTCCTGACCTTAGGGGGAAAGCTCTCAATTTTTCCCCATTGAGAATGATATTCGCTGTAGGTTTTTCATAGATGGCTTTTATGATCTTGAGGTATGTACCCTCTATCCCTAGACTCTGAAGAGTTTTGATCAAGAAAGGATGCTGTACTTTGTCAAATGCTTTTTCTGCATCTATTGAGAGGATCATATGATTCTTGTTCTTTCTTTTGTTAATGTATTGTATCACGTTGACTGATTTGCGGATGTTGAACCAACCTTGCAGCCCAGGAATAAATCCCACTTGGTCGTGGTGAATAATCCTTTTAATGTACTGTTGGATCCTATTGGCTAGTATTTTGGTGAGAATTTTTGCATCCATGTTCATCAAAGATATTGGTCTGTAATTCTCTTTTTTGATGGGGTCTTTGTCTGGTTTTGGGATCAAGGTAATGGTGGCCTCCTAAAATGAGTTTGGAAGTTTTCTTTCCATTTCTATTTTTTTGAACAGTTTCAGAAGAATAGGTATTAATTCTTCTTTAAATGTTTGGTAGAATTCCCCTGGGAAGCCATCTGGCCCTGGGCTTTTGTTTGTTGGGAGATTTTTGATGACTGCTTCAATTTCCTTCGTGGCTATAGGTCTGTTCAGGTTTTCTATTTCTTCTTGGTTCAGTTTTGGTAGTTGATACATCTCTAGGAATGCATCCATTTCTTCCAGTTTATCTAATTTGCTGGCATAGAGTTGCTCATAATATGTTCTTATAATTATGTTTGTATTTCTTTGGTGTTGTTTGTGATCTCTCCTCTTTCATTCATGATTTTGTTGATTTGGGTCATTTCTCTTTTCTTTTTGATGAGTCTGGCCAGGGGTTTATCAATCTTGTTAATTCTTTCAAAGAGCCAGCTCCTAGTTTTGTTGATCTGTTCTACTCTTCTTTTGGTTTCTATTTCATTGATTTCTGCTCTGATCTTTATTATTTCTCTTCTCCTGCTTGGTTTAGGCTTTATTTGCTGTTCTTTCTCCAGCTCCTTTAGGTGGAGGGTTAGGTTGTGTACTTGAGACCTTTCTTGTTTCTTGAGAAAGGCTTGTATCGCTATATACTTTCCTCTTAGGACTGCCTTTGCTGCATCCCAAAGGTTTTGAACAGTTGTGTTTTCATTTTCATTGGTTTCCATGAACTTTTTTAATTCTTCTTTAATTTCCTGGTTGACCCATTCATTCTTCAGTAGGATGCTCTTTAGCCTCCATGTATTTGAGTTCTTTCCGACTTTCCTCTTGTGATTGAGTTCTAGTTTCAAAGCATTGTGGTCTGAAAGTAGGCAGGGAATGATCCCAATCTTTTGGTACTGGTTGAGACCTGATTTATGACCTAGGATGTGATTGATTCTGGAGAATGTTCCATGGGCACTAGAGAAGAATGTGTATTCGGTTGCTTTGGGATGGAATGTTCTGAATATGTCTGGGAAGTCCATTTGGTCCAGTGTGTCATTTAAAGTCTTTATTTCCTTGTTGATCTTTTGCTTAGATGATCTGTCCATTTCAGTGAGGAGGGGTGTTAAAGTCCCCCACTATTATTGTATTGTTGTCAATGTGTTTCTTTGCTTTTGTTATTAATTGCCTTATATTATTGGCTGCTCCCATGTGAGGGGCATAGATATTTACAATTGCTAGATTTTCTTGTTGGATAGACCCTTTATGTAGGATATAGTGTCCTTCCTCATCTCTTATTACAGTCTTTGGTTTAAAATCTAATTTGTCTGATATAAGGATTGCCACCCCAGCTTTCCTTGATGTCCATTAGCATGGTAAATGGTTTTCCACCCCCTCACTTTCAATCTGGAGGTGTCTTTGCATCTAAAATGAGTCTCTTGCAGACAGCATATCGATGGGTCTTGTTTTTTTTATCCAATCTGATACCCTGTGTCTTTTGATTGGGGCACTTAGCCCATTTACATTCAGGGTAACTATTGAAAGATATGAATTTAGTGCCATTGTATTGCCTGTAAGGTGACTGTTACTGTATATTGTCTGTGTTCCTTTCTGGTCTATGTTGCTTTTAGGCTCTCTTTGCTTAGAGGACCCCTTTCAATATTTCTTGTAGGGCTGGTCTTGTGTTTGCAAATTCCTTTAGTTTTTGTTTGTCCTGGAAGCATTTTATCTCTCCTTCTATTTTCAGTGACAGCCTAGCTGCCACTGACAGCAGTATTCTTGGCTGCATATTTTTCTCATTTAGTGCTCTGAATATATCATGCCAGTCCTTTCTGGCCTGCCAGGTCTCTGTGGATAGGTCTGTTGCCAATCTAATGTTTCTACCATTGTAGGTTACAGATCTCTTCTCCCGAGCTGCTTTCAGGATTTTCTCTTTGTCTGTGAGACTCGTAAGTTTTACTATTAGATGTCGGGGTGTTGACCTATTTTTATTCATTTTGAGAGGGGTTCTCTGTGCCTCCTGGATTTTGATGCCTGTTTTCTTCCCCAAATTAGGGAACTTCTCTGCTATAATTTGCTCCAGTATACCTTCTGCCCCTCTCTCTCTTTCTTTTTCTTCTGGGATCCCAGTTATTCTAATGTTGTTTCGTCTTATGGTATCGCTTATCTCTCGAATTCTGCCATCATGATCCAGTAGTTGTTTCTCTCTCTTTTTCTCAGCTTCTTTATTTTCCATCATTTGGTCTTCTATCTCACTGATTCTCTCTTCTGCCTCATTTACCCTAGCAGTGAGCACCCCCATTTTTGATTGCACCTCATTAATAATAGCCTTTTTGATTTCGACTTGGTTAGATTTTAGTTCTTTTATTTCTCCAGAAAGGGTTTCTCTCAAACTTCCATGCTTTTTTCAAGCCAGCTAGTATCTTTAAAGTGATGATTCTGAACTCTAGATCCGACATCGTACTAATGTCCTTATTGAGTAGGTCTCTGGCAGTCGGTACTACCTCTTGTTCTTTTTGTTGAGGTGATTTTTTTCCATCTTGTCATTTTTTCCAGAGGAGAATAGATTAATGAGAGAACAAAATGCTAACAGGGTAACAATGTCCCCAGAAAATATACTCTAAACAAATCAGAAAAGACCTTAAGCTTGGGGAAAAGAAAGGGAAAGAAAGAAAAAAGAAAAAGAAAAAGAAGAAACCAAAAGAAAAAGATAAAAACAAACAAAAACAGAACAACAACAACAACAAAAAGAATATGATCAAATATGATCAGGCTGGTGCATAGATCAGTGCCACACACTAGATTTGGGGTGTATTTTGGTCTTTTAGAAGAAAGTGCCTCCCAAAATTTTAAAGAAAGAAAAACTTATATATGTACAAAAATAAGGGTTGATATGATGAAGGGATGGAATATGACTGTAAAGATGAAAATTATAAAAAATTTTATTTTTTTATAAATAAGTAGTTGTTTGAAAAAAGAAAGAAGAATATTTAAAAAAAAACAAAATGGAGAGAATGTGATCAGGCAGGAGAGTAGAACAAAACCATACACTAGAGATTTAGGGTATATTTTGATCTGTTAGAAGAAACTATCTCAAAATTTTAAAGAGAGAACAACTTATATATATATGCCAAAAATACGGGTAACTACTATGAAGGGATAGAATATGACTCTAAAAATGAAAAATAAAAATGTTTTTTAAAAAAGGGATTGATAAGATGTTGGTTGAAAAAGGGAAAAAGAACAATTAAAAAAAAAAGTTAAAAAAAAATAACTTTGAAAGACTAAAGAATCATGGTAAAAAAGCCATGGATTCTATGTGCATTATTCCCCTAACGCTGGAGTTCTGTCGTTCTCATTGATCGGTAAACTTGGTCTTGGCTGGCTGTTCTCGCTGATCTTCTGGAGGAGGGGCCTTTGCCGTGGTTCCCAAATGTCTTTGCCGGAGGCAGAATTGCCCTGCCCTTGCCCACTTAGGGCTAAGTAATCTGTTCGGGTTTGCTCTTGGGAGCTTTTGTTCCCTGCAAGCTTTCCGTACAGCTTTGGAGGAGGAGACTGAAAATGGCGGCCTCCCAATTTCCGCCTTGGAGGAGCCGAGAACTTGGGGCCCCGCTCCTCAGTGAGCCCCCAGAGAAAAGCAGTCAATCACTCCCGTCTCCCTGGTCTCCGGCCGCACTCCGTGCTCACCCGGCCTGTGACTGAGCGTTTCTATCTCTGGCACACGACCCCGTGCGGAGTCTCCAAACCCAGCAGATCCCTGCGGTGCACTCCCGCGCCACTCCTCCCGGGGGAGGAAGGGGAGTCTCCCTGGATCTGCCACTTGTTGGGTCCCTGCTGGAAGAGCAGTGGCCCTACTGTGTTGTGGACCACGGTTTATGGCAACCCCGAGCTGAGACCCCGCGCCTCAGTTCCATCTCTGCAGCCGGCTTCCCTGCTCGGATACCTGGGAGCTCTGCCGCACTCAGGCACCCCCAGTCTTTCTGTGACCCTGAGGGTTCTGAGACCGCGCTGTCCCAGCGAGGGTTCCACCCCGTGCTTAGCCACTGGAGCGATGTCCCTCAGCGGAGCCAACTTAGCCAGCTAAGTTCTGATTTTGTGCTCCGTGGCTCTATCACTTGTCAGAAGCGGCCGAAGGAGGCCCCTCCCCCGCCGTCTATCTTCCCGAATATCGCCTCGGATTCACTTCTCCACACGTCCTACCTTCCAGAAAGTGGTCGCTTTTCTGTTCAGAGAGTTGTTGCTATTCTTTTCTTCGATTTCCTGTTGAGTTTGTAGGTGTTCAGAATGGTCTGATCCCTATCCAGCTGATTTCCTGAGACCAGACGAAATCCAGGTCTCCTACTCCTTTGCCATCTTGCTCTGCTATGCACCTAGTATTGAGCTGGCTGCTTTATAGTATATTCTCTAGGTAAAAATTTAAAAATCAATTTTATAAGGAAGAAACTTGGAATACAGTTATGTAGATGAGAAATTCATATCTGACTGGAATAGTACTGATTTCTAAGCTGAAATACTAAAAGTGTTCTAGACCTTTTGGAGCTTTATCATTTCTGCTCTCTCATTTGAAATCATATCTTTGTGTAGTAACTAATAGAGATTTCAGTAGCCCCGAGTAATAGCTAAGACAACAAAGCTTTAATTAAGTTGTGATTTCCACTTTCTCTTAGTTACTGTTGGAGCTAGGACTTAAATTCAGCTGTTTTAACTTATTTTCAGTTTTCTTTCACTCTACCGTTCTTTCTCAGTGTGTTTATGATAACTTAGTTACATTAATAACTATAGAAATATTGTTTAAGGGTAATGTTGAATGATTTTTCTCTATTTCTCTGGAGGTCAGGATAAGAGGGTACATTTATAAAGTAGTAGAGTTTGGGATAAAAATTTTGCTTAACGGCTGTGCAACATTGTAATGGAACCATTGAGGGTGATTTCCTGAAGATTTGGAAGTATGGGAAAGATATGACTATGTATGGAAGAAGATGTGATAAGAATGGGCTAAAATATTCATTCAAGATATTTTTCTGGCTTGAGATGGTAGGATTTTACACCATGTATATTTACACTCTCCTATAAACTTCTCTCCATACCATGAAAACAGATTTTATTTGCCCTCTTTCCCCCACACACCACCCATACTCAAGCACCTGCACACTACACCGCAGACACACACAGAGCCTTGTTTTCCTGGATAATGGTAAGCCATCGCAGCTCCTCGACTTTCAGTCTTGGATTAGTGATATTTGTCTATTACTCAGAACAGTGCTCTCTGATGGAAAGATGATAAAACAGATGAGCAAAGTGGGTAGAAACAAACTGGACTGCTCAGGTACTTAGAGAATGAACTTAATAAACCCAGTACTTTTGTTGTTATTCTACAGACTATACTAGCAGCTGAAGCAGGAGCTGGCCATTTTGCTTTTCTCTTCAGTACCATCAGGTAGAGATTCTAACTTCTTGGCAAACACATACTGGGGAATTGAACCACTTGAGATTTTCACAGGTGAAATGGAATGGAAGCTTCTCTCAATGTCATCCTTAGGTTGTCCTTTACTCTGCATGTTATGAACTGAAGCCAATAATTTTCTAAAAAAGTTGTGAATGTAGTTATTATTCTCTTAATAACTTGTCTTATCTCTGGAATCAGTTAACTTAAACCTGCCTTAAGCGTGATTGTTAAATTTTCCTATACTGATCAATTTATTTGGAAGATACTGTTTGGGAGTTTAGAAAGGACTGTGGACTTTTTTTTTTTTTTTTTAAGTAAGCTGTATGCCCAATGTGGGGGCTTGAACTGACAATTCCAAGATCAGGATTTGCATGCTTTACTGACTGAGCCAGCCAGGCACCCCAGGGCTGTGGGCATTTTAAAGGTGTTGTTTGACTACCTAGAAAAAATTTCCATGTATTGGGATAATGTCATATTTATTATAAATATATTTATAAATATAAATATTATATAATATAAATATTATAAATATTTATTATAACAAATGGAAACTATAAAATACAAAGAGGAGTGATTAATCTGGCAATATTGTACGTTAAGTGCTATTTTCTATTCAGATGGCCGTTAGTTAGAGACTAGGGTTGTGGTATTCTCAGTGCCTATAGGATCTGCTCAGATTCTCTAGTAAGTAGAAATTTATGGCATTTAACTATTACATGCCAAAAAGAGCTTTTGCAAAAATAAAAACTGAATATCTTGTGTTTCATAGATGTGTCTGTTCTTGAGCTGTGACTTTTCACAGGAGGGAATGTTCACATTACCTTTAGTTAACTGTACCTTTGAAATTTACTTATAATTCAGGGTATAATGCTTGGCAATGATTATGCCCGGAGTTTCCTGGAGCTTAATATGATTTTAAAAATGCTCCCTCCTACTCTTAATCTGAAGTTTTTAATTGATCCCTCATTCCTCCTTGTCAAACCTGATACAAGTCCTATCTGATAGAGAGAAATCTGCATAATGATGATCTCAATAGACATTAAAGAATACAAATATCTTTCTGATTATTTTTCCCCTGGTAATATCTGCTCTGTTCATTATAATTTCAATATGACAATTAGTTTCTTTTTTGTTACTTTGTTCTATTGAGCTAAATGTATACACATGCCCTTTCTGTGTTTGTTCTTTGAGCCTTACTTTGTTTTCAGTTGCTTTTTGTTTATTGAGCATTTAATGTACTGCAGGTCAACATGATTTGTTTGCTTTCTGTAATTTTGAGCCTGATGAGATCCATTCTTACATAAGGGAGCACAGTCTGTGAAAAGGTATTGAGAGATTCTAACTTAGAGAAGACCTTAGATGACTTTTACCAACAAGGCTCTCAGCTACCACAAATGACTTCAACTCAAGTCACCTTAATTCACTCATTTAATTCACTTAATTTAACTCAAGACATAGTTGGATTCTATTGGATCCCTTAGAGGGAGTCTATAATATTTCAGTTTTTATTTATTTTTATTTATTTTTTTAAATTTTATTTATTCATGAGAGACAGAGAGAGAGAGAGGCAGAGGGAGAAGCAGGCTCCCAAGGAGCAGGGAGCCCGATGCGGGACTCGATCCCAGGACCCTGAGATCATGACCTGAGCCGAAGGCAGACACTTAACCATCTGAGCCACCCAGGCGCCCTATAATATTTCAGTTTTTAAAGAAGGAATAACTGGGGGCACCCGGGTGGCTCAGTCATTAAGTGTCTGCCTTCGGCTCAGGTCATGATCCCAGGGTCCTGGGATCGAGTCCCACATCGGGCTCCCTGCTTAGCGGGAAGCCTGCTTCTCCCTCCCCCACACCCCCTGATTGTGTTCCTGCTCTTGCTGTCTCTCTCTCTGTCAAATAAATAAAATGTTTAAAAAATAAATAAATAAAAAAGAAGGAATAACTGTCTTTAGATTAGATACCATTTTTTAAAGAATTGTAATGCATTTCCAAAGAGCCTCCATCATTCAGAAATTATTCACCCTGTGGTAGCTTACTGAAATCATATGTCAGTGTCAAATAGGTAACTTGGCATTAAAATGACAGCACTGCTGTTACCGCTGGGTATATGTATGCAGAGTGAATGTAACTAGGAAATATGCACTCTAAGTGATGGTCTCAAATGCAGAACTAAGAAATATTGTCCTGCAAGTTTGTCAGTAGTGGGCAGGATGGAGTCTCATTTTTCTAATTTATGATGCTGGTCTACAGCTTATATTGACGTTGACAGTATATATTTAAGAGAGTAAAACATGAAACAGTAAGCTCTTTCTCTTTACAGAAACAATTTTATTCTGACTTTTTAGGTGGTATTAAGTCCTGAACAGGAACAGGACAAAATTACACATAGTCAAATTGTGAAGAATCTGAGATTTTGCCATACTTGTAAGCTAACGAGGTAGCCTGTCACAATTTCATGGACACTGACAGAAGACATGAGACTCCTTGGTCAGAGATAAAGGACTTCATTACTCACAGTAATAGCAGGGGTCAGAGTGTCAGCATTTTTTGTGCTACTCTGCTGAGACCCACTTTCCACAAGAAGATATGAAGAGGGCCAGGTGACACATGTACATGTAGTGTGTTGTGTTATGGGAGATAAATCCCAAACGTAGGGAATCCAAATATAAGGGTCGGAAGCACAACTTTTGCTATGGAAAGAGATACTCTTTCTACTTTCCAAGGCTGTTGGATATACACACACCCTTGAAAAAAAGTCTGGGATATAGGGCAGTCAGTGTCTCTGTTTTTAAGACATGTAGAAATGCAAGAGACCCATGGAGAATTGACACCTCCAAAGATAAGACCATGAGTCCTTATCCAGAAGGGTATCTAATTCTTGCCTTAGGTTTATTAATTCCGGTATCTCATCCGAGAAAAATATCTCTTCCTCTAAATGGCACCTGGTAAAAGAACCCCCTCTCATTTCCCCATTCCAGCTTCCTCCTTAACCCATTTCTGTCTGGAGCTAATTTTACTTACACCAGAAATTGCCTTTTTGAGGATGGACATGTCAAGTTTCATCTTTCTTGGTCTCTCAGCAGTTGATGCTACAAATTACGTCTTCCTTTTTAAAATGAAGTTGTTTTTTTGGCTTTTGTAAAACGATACCTACATCTCCACTGCCACCTCTCAATTGCCTCTGTGGTTATTTCTCCCCTTAAAAAATTGATGTCCTTTGAAGTTCTGTTCTTTTGTTTACACACTCCATTTTTGTGACATCACAAACTCGATAGTGCTGGTTGCTGTCATATTTATGTCTCAAACCTAGACCGTTTTCTGAGCTCCTGACCCACATTACCACCTGCTTTTTGAATATCTCTATTTAGATGCTTTACTGGCATCTTCACTTACTGAGTTTAAAACACAACTTACCATTTTTCTTGGCCCCCTAAACCTACATGTTCTCTTGTGCTACTCTCTCATTAATTGATACCACCATTTTCCCAGCTTTCCAATTCAGGTGGGTGCCATCTTTGCCTCTGCTTCTCCTGTATCTTCTGTGTATATATTTGTTCATGTCCTGCTGATCTTGCCATCCAGTTACCTCTCCATATATCTCTGTCATCCTTACCATAACTACTTCAGTTCAAGCCACCCTCATTTATTGATGCTAATTATGTATGTTGATTCCTCACACCTAATCTTTTTGACTCCAGAGTCACCTTCTTCAAATTTACTCTCTAACCAGAGGGATAAAATGCCAATTTGATCTTGTCAACCTGATTAGAATACTTTCTTGAGTCCACTAGCCCTTGAGAGAAAATTGAAACGTCACATCATGGGGTAAAAGAACTTCAGATTTGGCCTGCTGCTCTGTTCTGCCTTGTTTCTGACCACATTTTAGTCTAGCCATATCTACATTTTCTCTCCGTTCCTAGAAGTCACTCTCTGTTTTACCTTGGGACTTTTTACACATGCTAATCATTTTGCTGGAAACTATCCCATTTGCCTTTTCAACCAGATATCAAATCCATAGGGAAATATTTTCAAATCTATCTTTATT